>NC_084707.1:3179533-3496315 GCF_033807575.1 Cydia pomonella | reverse complement strand
GATCCCTCAAAGCGATATGTCTTACTACTTGTATGTTACTTTAATCTGTATTATTGTACAATAAAGAGTTTACTACTAGGTACTAACTATTACTGACTGGTTGGTCTGAATGCTATTTTTTTAAATTATATGAGGCCTTGTCAACTGATTCTCGTTCATGTTTTATTTGCAGGTAAAACCTATATTAAACACCGTAGCAAAAATCCCAACTGTATCCCAAATGACCCACGAAGAGGTCAGAAGACTCTACGAACAGAGCTCAGGAGAGGTGATGACTCTTAATACACACATGTAATTCGAAAACATAACCTGTCCTTTAGAGAGTTTAGAGCGCTTTCACACTGTCCGATCCGATATCGGATGTATGATCTGTGTATAGTTCTTTTTTTTTAGCATTAGAAAAAAGGCTAAGAATCTTAACAATGTATTTTTAATGAAAACCGCTTTTTATTAATCAGTAACTATTACTTATGAAAGCAAAATAATTTAAAATATCGTATGTGATTTAAAATTGGTACATATTTGCAATTACTTATTTTTCAAAAGTGTTTTTCAATAAAAAGACACGTCAAAATCACTTCCCTCCTTTCTTCTATTAAAAAAACGGAGTATAGTCAGGCCGCGGGCCGTCTTTAGCGGTCACGCACACTATAAAAAAACATTAAGCCTACACATACACACACCCAAACAAATATTATCGGTCCGACAGCTGACGGGGGGCTCCGATATGGCCTAATAAATTATCGCAAACGCATTTCCGATATTGGATTTCAAAAGGCGCCTATGAGAAAAATAGGAGAGTGCCCATAAATGCCATAGCATCAAGTCCGCCTATTTCGCGTTATTTACTCATAGTTTTTTTTTTTGACAATAATAATAAATACAAAAAAAACATATGTCATACATTTAACTTCTATCCGACATCCGATATCGAATCGGGCAATGTGAAAACGCAATTGGAATAATGAAGCCTAGAAGTTTAACTCCATAGACACAAAAATCCATCAAATTTAATCTGCTAACACAATTTAATTAGATTGGGTGATAAATTGTCCCATCTGAACTGCCCTTAAAAAGAAAAAGTTATTTAACACGTGGATAACGCCATCTATCATACAGCAGCAGAACGTTTTACTGGCTTTTCAATAAAAAACTAAAAATACGTAAACTCGCTTTCTAGGCTTTATTATTGTAAGCTCTATCCCCACGCAGTAAGGTATATAATACCAGTGCAGAACTCGCAAGAGGTGAAGTGCCGAATATGTATAAGATATAAGAGTATAAGTAAGATAAAGGATTTCTAAAGATTTTACTAAAAATAAGATAAATTAAGGAACCTAAGGTGTTAGTTTAAGTGGCAAACCTTGTTATTTATTTGTTATTATTTTTATTAATATTTGATTATTTATATCAGTTTAAGTGTTTTTGATGTATTTTTATATTATCTATGTATGTATTGTTCTAAATACACGTTCATATTATTATTTAATTAACTTGTATTTTTATATTATTAAATGTATTTTTAATAAGTGTTCTAAAATATAGTTGGTCAAACAACTATGTCAGTAGAAAAAGGTGCGAAATTCAATTTTTCCATTGAATGAATTATCATTCAACGAAAACCTTCGAAAAGGAAAAAAAAAGAAAAAAGAAAAAGGAAAAAGAAAGAAGAAGGATTACCTTCGGGCCTACATTTTTTAAATTAGCCGCTCTTTTCTACTGACGGAAATGGCTTGACAGACTATATATTGAATATTTAGTTGGCACTAAACGATCCAACTGAACTGAATATCTTTTACTATGGGGCTTTTAATATGAGTCAAGAAAAAAAAAATCATAGGCAACGTTTATACCTGGAGCAGTCGAATTTAAGTGCCATCCCACACTAGCGTCTTTTGAGCGTCGGCGTGTAGTCAGCGCTATGGAAAATGGCGTCGCTGCGCACTTGCGCCAACGTTGCGTCGAGCAGGAGCCATAGAGTTGACTAGACGCCTACGCTCGGGAGATGCTAGTGTGGGGGCCCATAGTCCTATGGTAAAAGTTATTTATTATGGACTGCATAAAGGTTAAAGCCACCCTGTATAAAAATACATTTTTGTGAACATGCCCTAATTATATTTGTATCTTAAAAAGTGCATTGGGGTAACTTTGAAAGTGGATTAATTTGAAAATGAAAATCTACTAATTTAGAAGCACTTCATACTTTAATAACACCATAGAGAAATAAGTAACATAGAGTGCTTACTCCATACGTTTTTTTTTGTAGTCGACATCAAAGAAAATTTGAAATAGAGGTGGATTGCCAAAGACCCACAGTAAATTTAAATTTGTTAAATATCAAAGAGTGGCGCCATCTTACGGGGCATAGCCCTAAGCTTATGGTGGTACTTTTTGATATTTAACAAATTTAACACACATCAGTGAAATAATAGAGATCAAAGTCAAATGGTGTTCTAAAAGTTTTACTCATGTGTCGAAAGATAGCAGTAAATTTACGTGGTGACGAAGTTTCCTTTGACAATTCACCTATATTTCAAATTCTGTTTGTCGACATCTAGCATCGAGTAGCAGATTTATCTTTTTTTTGATTTTTTTTTTAATTTATTTATCCAAAAAAAAGTTGGTACAATATACATTTACATAATATTTCGCCAAACATAACGTTTATCGGCGAATGTTGCACTCACTTACAGTTTTTGTGTACTCGATCTTATCTTATGAACTATTTATTTATCTAAGTATTTATGATTATGACTTATTCTAAGTATTATATTTATGTATGTAGGTGTGTATTGTTTTTCTTATCTGAAAAAACTAGTTGCCCAAGCTTGGGATCGTTTTATATATTTTATTTATTTATTTTTAAGTTGAGGCACGTTTTGAGTTGAGGTATTTAGTACTGCTACTTGACACTAGATGTCTCAAGTGTCGCGACTGACGAAAACTGTATTGCTCAACAATTTACAACGAATATTACAAGCAGAAGGAGTTGAAAATAGAGTTCCGGTTAATCCGGTTATAATGATAGCTGATTGTTGAGCATTAGACCTTTCGTTCGCCGCAACATCTATTGTCAAGTAGCAGTACTGATAATTCCGGTACTAAATGCTAGATGTCGCCTACGAAAATAATAAGCGTTTTGGTACCAAAATTGATGTATTCAGAGAGAACTCTATGTTACTTACTTCTTTATGACAACAAGAAGACACGCTTTCGAAGTTACCTGAATGTACCTTAATGTGGATTACTTTTAGTTGTTTATATTCAATTGTGTGTGTAATTGTAAATTGTGGACCATCTTTTATACTTTAGTCGTAAGCAAAACGCACACTAAACTACTATGTATACGTACGTGCCTTAGTGCAAGATCTACCTATTTTTTAGATTTTAAATTATTACCTAAGTAGTTATTGTTAGTTAAGTATGTTAAGGGATCAAGTTTGGGTAAGGCTTTAAAAATGTAGTATTAAAAGCGTAAGAATGAGTCTTAAACTTTTAAAATAAAATGGTTTTAAATTCTACAGTTTGTACAGCGAAACCACAGAAAAAGATTATCCTTACTTACGGCTCGATTCAAAGGATGATTAAGACACGTTTAAGATCTTGGAAAGATCTTTAAAAGGTCGTAACTAAACGACATGTCAAAATTGACGTTTATTTCGATTCCGCTGTGACCCCAATAAGATCGACGATATTTCTAACGTCAAAGTGACATTAGTTGCCAGAATCGAGCTTCGTCTGTCAATTATACGACATACAAGCGATATCTAAATGAGAACTTATCTAAACCAGAACTTATCGTTATCGTATTTCATTCTTCGAACCGGGCCGTTTGTTATATATTATTTTAATGAAATGTATCTATCTACACTTTCTGTACTATTCATGTCTTACTTTTACCATAAAAAATACGGAAGGTTAATGTTTAAAATATGGTATTATATTTAATTTTTCTCGAATGAAGGCCCTTGCTTCGATCCATTGGGATTGTATAATTACTGCCTCAAGAGCTATAATATTTTACTTAACTCCGAGTGATAATGCCTGAGCTATTATTGTTTATAAAATAATAACTATTGTTCTTTTTCGAACGCATACTGATGTAACTGTTCATTTCTGGATTCACGCCTCTTCGTTCTGTCCTTTCACGATGGTTGTCACAACTTATAATTTCTGATTACCTCTCTAATGTCACCATGTATATACTTTAATATGCAACATAATGCATTTTACGATAATATTCTAAATATTTTTGGTTGCAAAGCTATAATCCATAATATCTTTCACATAAGTACCTACTTGAATTTAGTTAAACGTCCATGTAATTAAATACATACATAAACAGCCACAGTATCTAGGTTATAGTAAGTATATTCATTTACCTTTGCTCCTTCATCATTCTTGTTTTATTTCTATAATTTATTTATATTATTTTATTGTAGAAAGACCTCGTCCAGATTTACTGTGATTCACAGAAAAAAAATCTAGATAAATACACAGTATAATACTTTTTCTGTACTACATCATGTGTTTCTATAAAATAATCTAAGTAGATACCTACTACAAAAATACGCATCAACATGTTTAAATCCTCTGTAATTAAAATAAGGCAACACATAAATACACAACAATTTCTATTTTTTTTATTGTTTTGTGAAAACACTTTTTGTTTGTAATGGTAACAGTACACATGTACCTATCTATGTTTGTAACGTTTATTAATAAGTATTATTATATTATATCAGTTAATATCCCTAAAATACAGGTTTATTTAAAACTTATTCGGTAAAATAAAATGTGCGAATGTTTGATTGCATTGTTTTTAAAAGAGTTTTGCGACATTAAACAATTTTAGGTGAACCAAAGGGTTAGCAAAGTGAAATTGGAATGATTTATGGAATCCCGGTTCATTTTTACTTTTCATTTCGCGTTTATTCGATACATTTTCTACTGTCGTCTTGGCTATGTCCCCAGGTAAAAAAGTAGGTAATGATTTTTAGCGAAATCGATTTTCTTAAAGAAATCATGTGTAGTAAAATAGTCGCTTAAATTTAAGTTTTATTAGTGGAAATAAAATGCAGATTTTCTATGCCTCATTCTTGAAATACAGAAAATAATAAAACAACCTAAAGTTGTTTATAATCTGTTAAGAATTTATCAATAAAAAATATATAAGAATCACATTTACTGCAAGAAGACCTCCGATACTTTACTGGCGGGTTCATACCTGGTGTAAAGGTTGGTTGGTTCAACGTGGTAACGCGGCAAGTGTGATGGGCACCTTTGCAGGCGGTACAGGTCTTTTTTAATAAAATATTCATCTAATTATTTCCTTATTTAGCATTGTAGTTTAATAAATAATTTTGATATATTTAAATTATATTTTTAAGATTGTATAAATCATTAATTTTACTTCAATAAATTCAAATTATTTCACGTTTATTAATAAATTATGTAATAAAGTTAGTTCATATTTAGTGGTGATGCCCTCTGTTCTTAAATTGATGTCGCAAAACTCTTATATGTACGCTTTTTGTATCGTTAGCTTATTGTGGAGATTTAGTACATAATATATTAATTAAAATAGCTCATAAGAACCTAAATATCACGTAGTTAGAATAATAAGTACACAAAGGGGCCAATATAGATTAGAAATAGAAAATATAGATAGTTTAGATGAAACGATATCACTGTTGCTATGTGGTTCAACTGGGGATGTAAGTTACTGTTAAGTGGTTTGGTTTCGAAAAAAGATAAATTCTTCATTCCAATTGTTCAAACAAAAAAATAAGTACCTACATAGTCTATGCAAGACACACAGACCCTGTGCAATAGTGGAAATATGAATAAAATTATCAATACAATACGCCACTACCACAATCCATCACAATCTGAGGGTCTACCGCGAAACAAGAAAATCAAAATTTCGTTATCTAACCTCTCTATCACTATGACATATTTGAGCGATAAAGAGGCAGATAACTAAATTTCGATTTTCACGTTTCCCGGTAGGCCCTTTGTAAACAAACCGCCTTGATGCATCAATGACATATTTTATTTGTCATATTTGGCGGCAGAACATTAAATAAAATAAATAATAATAAATAAATAAATATTATAGGACATTATTACACAAATTGACTTAGTCCCACAGTAAGCTCAACAAGGCTTGTGTTGAGGGTACTTAGACAACGATATATATATAATATAAATATTTATAAATACCGTAAAACCACCCAAGTATAGTCCAAAGCTCCCAACTATGGTCCACAAATAAACTCAATTTTTCTCGTTCAGGTGTGTATTTTACTATATTTTTGTAGTTCTAAGCAAAGTATGTTTATAAATGGAAGGTAAAACTAGGAGTAAACCACAAGGTACATTGGTATAGATCCTTAATTTCCTTTTGAACTTGTGGACCATAGTTGCAGTATTGGACTATAGTTGGGTGGTTTTACGGTACTTAAATACATAGAAAATACCCATAACTCAGGAACAAATATCCATGTTCATCACACAAATACATGCCCTTACCAGGATTTGAACCCGGGACCATTAGCTTCGTAGGCAGGGTCACTACCCACTAGGCCAAACCGGTCGTCAAATACTCCCTATTAAATGTTATAATACATATTAAAACGAAAACCGCCTTCTGACAATCTGTTAGTTTTTGTCCCAGCGCATAAAAAGCAATAGACCATATACCTTATGAAAAAAAAAAATATATTTCAAGGACACACAATTAAAAAAAACTTTTTATTTGACATATGAATGTGAACTCATTCGATGCGCAGGAGTGCTACGAAAGGTACGCCGTAGCCCGTAGCACTGTTTTCCACTGTGCAGCGAAAACTGTGCGTAGACGCATAATTTTCATGACGCAACATGTATCTTAGAATGCGCGCAAAAAAAACTTTGTGACATTTTTAAGCCAAATGTACCTCTTTTGTCACCGTAAGGACGAAATTTGCTTGCATCTTTATACGGATAATCTGTCAGAGCGTCCTTATAGCATGCGATAATATGGTACTTTTGCTTGATAACGACACATTTTATTTTTCTACAGTCCGTATGTAAAAATGGCTGCGCACAATAATATGGTAAAAGATATCTGGGTAAAAGATCGCATCATCATTTGGACTGTCCTTTTTGCAGCTCATTGTATATAAATAAAAATAATTCCCGGTTGAATCGCATAGCTATAAAATAATGCACTATTTTATATGAAACGTACACAAATATCTATCGAAATGCTCTAACAAATGCTGTGACAACGTATGTAGTATTTTATTATTATATGAAAATATAAAACACTGAATACTCTGAAGATGTACCTAAGTAGTCAAAAAAACGTCAACACATTATCATTCGTATTATTTATGAAATTATTGTTAATTACTCAATAAACGTTTTTTTTTTTTGTTTTTGTCTTTAGTAATAAAAAAAAATACGGTTATTATTGATCAAATAATAACAATTGAAATTAAACAATATACTTATTAAATTTTATTTCATATTTAAAGACAAATTCTCGAGAAAAATAAGTTATAAGGACAATCGGAGTAAATGCAGCTATGGAGTTGTGGCGTCTATTAATTGTTTCCCGAATACGATTGGTCGGAACCAGGCCAAATCCAACAATATAATATGATCTAAGATGGATCTCACATCATTTCAATATGAAATGGTTCCAATCTCCTTTAGATGACCTGCTTGCACATAATGTCAATCTTCCACCAAAAACGTCACTTTTGACACAGACAGATCAGTATCATATTGGAATGAGATTTAACCCTCTAGGTATATCTACTTTTTATTTTTCGAGTAGTTCAGGTTTTATGACTTAACAACTTGTCATATAGACGCAATTATCCCATAGTTGCATTTGCCCCGGTCGAACATAATTATTATTTAAACTTTCACGATTTTTACACATTATTAACCAAGTCCCGTTTGTGTTAGTTAATAATTATTATTTGTTTTATCCAGCGCTAGATGGCTACTATTGTGTAAACTACTGTGAAGTCCAAGTACTGTTTATTTAGAATTTAAACACCGTTGTGTTAGAATTATTTACCTAAGAATTTGAAATATATGAGCACTTTTTTATGTACCATGAAGTTTTATTGAATCTAAAGTTGCCTCATTTTGCTGCAACTAGAGTCAGACCAAGCTAAGTTGGCAGCGATTTTGATAGCCCAGCAAGCAAGTGTTAAGTAAATGTCATTATTTCATAGAAGTTACACGTTTAAAATAACACTTGTACTGTCTAGTACCTATAATTGGACGTAGTTAAAGGAAAAGGATCCAATCCACAAAAATACCAAAACATGAGTTAAGTATACCAGGCAGGCCTTTAATGTGTATATTTTCATTCAGCAAAAAAGCACTGAGCTCACATAGCGTTTTCATATTTTAATCGACATCGGATACCATCCCCCATGTATGAAAGATTAAAAATGATATTCACCAATAAGTATTCAATACTCTTGGTACCTTGTTGTAAAATTATGTTAGTGACAGGACTGGTTTATATAAATTTCAACAAGAAAAATCCAAACTGCTTGGAATCTTTTTGAGAAAATGCAATGAATACTTTTCGTCCTAAATATATATCAACAAAACTGATCCAACCCATTTGGATCGTTTTTGAGAAACTAATTTGACGATGTGTAAATACTTTAGCTAAACAACAAAAACGATTCAGCAAACTTGGATCACATTTGTGGAATTCTTGTTATTCCAGCATTGGTGTGTCAGTAAACAACAAAAACGATTCATGTTAAATATATTAACTTTAGGCTGACTTTTTAAATTTAAACAACTTTATACTTAACCTAAAAGGCAGTTTTACTGCTATGATAGGCTATTTTTGAATTTTTTGCTATATATGTCGACTTGGATCGTAATTCATAAACAAATTAAATAGATGAGGAAAAATAACAGAAATCATTCAAACTGTTTGAATCATTTTTGCAGGTTTAAATTAACTTGTTCTTATATTCAGCGTCAAACATCAAAGTCGATTTAAGTTACTTGGATCTTTTTTGATAATTTACTCCAGGTATAGGTTCATAGTGGCAAATTAATCAACGGAAAAGATCCAGTTTACATAAATACGTTATAGGGATTTTTTTTATTTAAAATGGCAATACAAATGCTAAATTTTAATAACGATCCATGTTAATTATGTTATAAATATTAATGTTATAGTAATTATAATTTTGAAACTTTACCTATCATTTTTGTAACTAAAAAAACTGATTTTGCTATTGCGTCATGCTGTGCATTGTCGCGAAAGACAGGTCTGTGGATTTGTAACGACAAAAATAGTGAGTAAAAGCTATTTTGGTTGAATCCATCAAAACTTCTTCCGATAAGATAAGATAAATTATTAAAGTTCTGTTCTAAATGTGTATGTTATTATTTAGCTGAGAATAGCGATCCTAAATTTTTTGCAAGGAAGGCATGCTATGACAAGAATTAAAAAAATGACGAAAATTGGCATAAAAGTATGTGGTATGGTTATAGTTATATTTCTTTTAATACCGTAAAACTACCCAACTATAGTCCAATACTGCAACTATGGTCCACAAGTTCAAAAGGAAATTAAGTATCTATACCAATGTTCCTTGTGGTTTACTCCTAGTTTTACCTTCCATTTATAAACATACTTTGCCTTAGAACTACAAAAATATAGTAAAATATACTCCTGAACGAGAAAAATTGAGTTTATTTGTGGACCATAGTTGGGAGCTTTGGACTATAGTTGGGTGGTTTTACGGTATACAATTACTTTGGTATTAACTATTAAATATTCATTTTCCATTGGTTTTACAAAAGATTAATATGTGATGAATTTGGTATGTCATGGGAAATATTGTTCAAAAATGGTATTTTGATTTATGTCCTAAAATTTTTTTTATGTAAACGATTAGTGATGCGTTTCAGCGGGACTGGCGGGACCTTGCTCAGCACAGGGAGGATTGGAAAGCTAGAGGGGAGGCCTTTGCCCAGCAGTGGGACACACAAATAGGCTAATAAAAAAAATAAAAAAACGATTAGTGATTATAAGAGGCTTTTATTATCGTTATACAGAAGTGATCTCAATTTTGTTAATACTCAATACTTTGATAAGCTATTACATTGTTTTTTTAATAAAGTTTTTTATCTTTTCTTGGTGATTTTCTCGTTTTTTTTCCAATTTATTGGGATGGATCCTTATTGCCTATTTAAAATGAAAAAGGTTACATGGAAAAAGTATTTTCTCAAAATGGATCCAACCCCACATTTAGTTAAATATCTCAAGAAATACGACATTAAACTAAATCGTTTATGTACAGAATCTTAAAACACGTCAAAACTCATGTTTCATCCAAATAAGTATTATGGGAAAAGTGAATCAGTAATGAGGAATACCATTTCTAGCTTTAAACCTCCATAACTTTTGCTCATCTCGCTGTGGATTGAATCCTTTTCCTTTAACTACGTCCAATTGTACTCTAGTACCTTTAACTCCTTTAGAATTACCATAATTATGAAGATTTTCAAAAAGGTTAATATGTCCTTTAAGGCCCATACCAGATAAATTGCAAAAAATTTTTTTTGTATGTTCGATGTAGGTTATATTATATAACTAACGACAGTAGGCGATCCTAACGAAAAAACTGTAGGTACTTTTTCTATGAAATTTCATTTCGGGAGAAAACGGTTTCTACGAACAAAATTTTAACAATCCACTTTGATTTTGATGTCGATTGCTTCAGCATAATATAAGGTTTAAAAAAATGTATTACAAATTTTGAAAAAAAAAAACCTATAAACCTGGTTTTTCATTGTGCCAATAATATATTAGATAATTTTTAAGAAAAAAAACCGACTTCAATTAAGGGAGACCGTTGAAAGAACGATTATTGTTGATTCTGGATTTCATACAATGAAATTAAAAAGACAGCGTCCTACGCCTAATTATGTAGAAAAGGAGGTAAAAGGTTCTTTTTGTCGCTGAACCCACCTTGACACATTTCAGATTTGCCCTATGGTTGACTGGTAAGATACCCGCAATAGGGTATTCGACTGTATTTAAAATAAATTATTTCACACCATACCACACCAGATTTATTAGAAAAACATAGCGGTTATTTATAAACACAAGTTCTATTTAATAAATAGGATAAATCGCCAAGCGGGATCTATGCGTCTTTGAAGAGTTCCATTCTGATCAGCATCAGCAGTTCCACTTCATCAAATGTCACTTTTTAAATGTAAATGCTTGATTTGTTGATGAAAATATAAACATCACTATATTTATGCCTTACACATTTGTAAAGCTCCCGCGATTCCTCATTGATCCCATCATAACTCTAAGTTGATGTGCTACGCGCCGATAGCAATTCAATCGATGTTGTTTGTTATTTTTTTTTTACGTTTTATTATTACATTATATCGAATTATTACATTATATTAATTATGAGTTTATATGTTTTTTTTTTCCTTTTTGCCATCAACCTTGAGAGCATGAGAGCATTTATCTTATTAACTGTAAATTGAATTAATTGTGACCTTATCTATGAAACCTGAATATTTTGCCAAGGGCGCTTAAGCCACACTGCGTAGAGCAGCTTTGTATTTATATAGGAGCATCGTTGATAATGGCGTAAGCGCCATCGACAATAAAGCCAGCCCCTTTCACTAAATAACGTCATACGAAGTACGATTTTTCTTTCAAAGACCGATTTTTTTTTATCACTGTTAATTACTGAAACAGTAATCGACTTATAATTAAACGAATAACTAATTAACTTATAATTCATTCGACTTTTAATTAATTATTGATTAAAGCACTCTATATTTAGACTGTTTTTATTAGTATTGATCGCTAACCAAATGTTGGGGTGCTAACGAAACTACTACGAAAAAATCCCACCTTTTACCAGTGGTAGTGGTCACTACTTTACCAATAAGTTGGTGGTAACTACTGAGATTTTTTTTAGTTACCAGTGGTAAAAGGTGGGAAAAAATTCCCAGCAGTTACCAGTGGTAAAAGGTGGGAAAAAAATTCCCAATAGTTACCAGTGGTTAAAGGTGGGAAAAGAAATCCCAGCAGTTACCAGTGGTAAAAGGTGGGAAAAGAAATCCCAGTAGTTACCACTGGTAACAACTTGGTGGTAACTAGTGGGAATAACCCGCTCCACGAGTTTGCTATCTCTAACATAACCAAAAAATGTTACTTGATCAACCTGTGGGACAAGCTGGCCGTTGCACGTGATAAGCAGTGGCTGGTCCTTTTTGCCACGCAAAGAGAAATGAACTATATTCGTTTTGTCTACATTAAGTATCATACCATTGACTGAAAACCGAGATGCTACTTGGTTCATTACTTTAGTTAGTTTTGTTCCAAGTAGGTCCTGGCTGATTGATTTATGTATGCCAAATTGCAACTTTCTAGCACTAACGATGATGGAGCAAGCCGCGGACGGCAGGCAGAACTATAAGGGTTCCTAGTACTACGGAACCCAAAAAAGCGCGCTGTGTTCAAGGAGCGGGCTTTCAGCATTTCCCGCGCTGTCAGTCGTAGCTTATTGGCTGTTTGGCACAGTTTTCACGGCCTTGACCGAGCTTGCTGCCGATGCCGCAGTCGCCCCGCATCGCTCGCGGTAGATAGACGTTAGTGTGTCGCCATTTTGGAAAAGAACGCGGTGAATTCAAAAATATAAATGGTAAGTTTTTTAATATTATGAAATAAAGTTGCTTATTCGGTGAAGGTAGATTCAGATAAAGGTGGTTTTATTGAGATTAAACAAGGATAAATGTTCCTAGAAATAGATGGGATTGTATAACAGTGGATTTCAATTTTCAGCGTCTTAGTGTGACGTAACATATGATAATGATGAAAATAAATGAAACTCTAGAGAAATGTGTGTATTTATAAAATTGTAGAGATCGCTAAGCGAGAATACTTTATTATTTTTATAAAGGTTACGTGTTCTTGCTAAATTGTTGTCTGTATTGCTTCAGCGTTACGATATATGTTTGATAAATTGATAGTTATTATTTCATGGGCAGATACGATACAATTTAATTCAAGTATTAAAATTTCAGTGCACATAATAAACTAATAATTAAATAAGCAATAAATCATTCTAAGTGAAATAGCCTTTTATCGATTTGTGCAAGTCATTAAAATATTTTATTTTAAATATCAATAACTGGAATAAGCAGATAAATAATGCACATTGCAACTGCACTTTGTCTTGACTCTTGACCTATCGACCCCGACTTACATTCGTAAAAGCTTATTAACCTTATAATTAATTACATAAAAAATATTACTTTGTCTTTGAAACTAATATCTCTGGGCCTTATATTTAGTTGTATAAATACGTTTATTTAAAATCACAGTGATTACACACTTTTAAAAATTGAAACTAAAACTAAACTAATCCTATCTTAACCTATGGGGTCTAAATTATATCTACAAATATCCAAAATATTATACTACACTTCCTGCGCCAATTACCACGACGATCATCAAGTGCGTATCAAAACCAGTTTAAACCATTACAAATTGTTAAATCAGAATCGACCTCTGGTGTGACTCGAATGATTCTATTGCCATTGATTCCTCCATTGATCTTTTTTCTTTCATTAATATGTGTTAAATTTGCTAAAAATCAAAAAGTGGCGCCATCTTACCGGGTAGTTTTAATGATGTGTCGAAAGATGGCAGTAAATTTACTGTGGCTACAAAGTTTTCTTTGGGAATCGACCTCTATTTCAAATTCTCTTTGCTATAGGTACATAGGTCAACCGGGGTAATACTTACCCCGTTACCTACTTCAAATTTGAAATATTATATTATCAACGTGTGCTGATCGAGATAAGAAACGCAACTGATTACATAGCGCACTGTCCGCACTCGATGAACTTTGATACAACTATCGAATATTATTTGCAATCTTTTAAATTACAATTTTGTATAATTAGAGATAACAATTATTTTATCAAGTTAAAAAAATAGTTCGTTACATCAATTCGATCGGGTGCTAATGCCTATTCTTTTCGCACCAATGACAAATAAGTATACCACAAATGATCCGTAAAGTGTAGAGATAAAATTGTTTAAAATTAAGATCTAAGGATCAAATGGGATACGAGAAACATAGTTTATTTGGCTCGGAAGAGGAGAGAGAGAGAAACAGTATGAGGATTCTTTCCAAGTGTTTATCTTGCCCCAGGGTTTCTTAGACCATCTAACCTAAATTTAAGTTTTGTTTAGTGAAATTGTTTTCTTCAAATCATACTTTACGTATGCATAATCTCGTGCATGCATTTAGATTACCTTAGATGCGATAAGATTGCAGTACCCTCTATTTCAATCAATTATTTAGCTTCATCATACCTATACGAGATAAAACCATTTCATCATAGTGTACCTATTTCTCATTCTGTCAATTGAATGTCAATGATTGAAATAAACTTTAAAATAAAATAGAATATTAATTAACCTCTTGTCTTAACCGAATTCACTAGCTCAAATTAATATGTATTGTTTTCGAGCTCCTGATATTTCAACGCAGTTACATGCATCTTGTTCACGGGTAACTGAAGATAGCGGGTGGGTGTCAAAGTTACGTAGACCGCGCTCGGTCTACCCTCATTCGTGCGCGTCGGCTGCGTTCGCTTTCAACCTGACCGAATTATATTTTTGTATGTTTTCGAGAACGATTTTTTTAGCTTTATACACCACAACATAGATTTGAACCCACGATTTTTGACACACATATATTAAACGTGTCTAAGTATCCAATTTACCACCAACATCCTAAAAATAAACAGTAGTTATTTACCAACTGTGTTTAAAGTTCTAACATGTCTTCAACCTTTCAAATTCTATCTAGATGTGAGTTTCTTGACCAAGGTCCCTCCCACATCCCAATTTCTCCAAAATAATCCAGTTGTGGCCGCGTCTGTATCACAACCGTACGTTTCTGCCAACTGGCACAAAATCTGTTTATTTTCAGCACTTAGAACTTTCAATGCCCTTCGGTACGAGTATAATGGTATAATCCTAACGAAATAAGAAGTCACACGATTTGAAGATTATCATAATAAGAATGGGATTAGATATTTAGTATTGTGTTAAATGAAAACTCGGCTAGATGGTGTTAGAGAAGTGTTTTGTGTTTTGGTTTTAATAATAACAGTGTGGTTTGATGTGGAGAATTTGAAACTTCTTTGCAAGGTACCTATATAAGTAGACATTATTACAAAACAATAATTTCAGGCTAAACGTTATTTTATTGGTATTTCCATCTGCGTAGATGTAGGGTAGCAGACACATTGTAAATGTAACTTTATGAGCCAATCGCCTTTTATATTAAACTTTAATGTTTTGAAGGATACTTACCACTATTAAACTAAGCGTCACTTGCACCAGGGTTAGCCACTAACTCGGGGTTAACCGGCTTAACCCTGGGTTAACGATTAACTCCAAGTTAATGGCTAACCCAGGATTGGTGCCCACGTGTCCCACAACAAGTGGCCCACTATCTCTTTATTAAATCCGTAATTTTTACCACACCTAACGTACCTAAAAACAGTCTAAGTTTGTTCGCACTCTTTTGAGCGGTGAATTTTACGTTCGCAATCTTTTGAGCGGTGAACGAAAACACGCTTCAAAAACAATTGCCGTTGAAAGTGCTGAAACAAATTTATATGCGACTATGGAAATTTAATGTTATGTATGTATTATGTATTGTATGGCTATCTCACTACTACTGACATTGACATCATAAGCGTTTGACTGGCATTGAATGCTCTCAAATCCGTCCCTATAAATAAACAACTATCAATTGTTTTCGTGGTATCAAGTCTACGAGTATTAGAGAATAACCGATTTTTCGAGAGAATTGTTCTCAAGGATCCGAATCAAAACTATTTACTCGTATGACGCTTACACGATGGAAATTACTAACGTTTGGTTACCAAACGGTTCTCATAGTGTTGTGTTCCTGCCGGTAAGTAAGGTTGCCAGAGCTCAACGAGGGGGGGGGGGGGCGGGTTTAGGGTCAGCAACGCGCATGTAACTCCTCTGGAGTTGCAGGTGTACATAGGCTACGGAGACTGCTTGCCTTCAGGCGGGCCGTATGCTTGTTTGCCACCGAAAAAAAACGGTACCAAATGGTACAGTTAATTAAAAATAAGGTTTGGCAAAAATACGTACACTAAATTCGCCCTAACTTAGCATGAAAACATAATTCCGCAAAAATTGTATCATAGGCTTATTCACAATTTCGGATTTGGAATAAGTTTAAGGGTCTGTTCACAATGTCCAAGTCCCGAATAAGCTACTTGCCACTTATCTGACGAATAAAGTCTTCGTTGGCGTTTCACTATCTTCAAATAAGCTTATAACTAATCTGTTAGTTAGCTATCCAATACTTTACTCTTTGTGAAACAGACCCTAGTTAAATTCGAACTTTAAGTATAATTTTCAAAAAAAATAAAATAATTATAAGTTGGAAATGGGTGGTGAAGATAGGATATTTTAGTTTTTTTTTTACTATGAAAATATTTTTAGATAGAAAATTCTTTATTTCATTAAATACAGTACATATAATTTAGGGGATGGTGTCTCCCGGTAAGCAATATTGCCTGTGTTGGGAGGCACCGCTCTTCTGTGATTATTAATAACTAATACTAAGATCTATACTATTTACAAAAATTTACTACCGTAAGTACTATTTACAAACAAAGGTAACCCATTTAATTGTGAATTCAATGGATATCTATTTCTTAGTACAATTATTATTTTAAAAATTTAAAGTAGTAAGCTTTGTGGTAGGTAATTGTTTCGATCGATACTAACCTATGTCCTTCATGGACTCGATAAGTGGTTAACTTCGCCTTGTGACAAATAACAGCTGTAGGGCTAAGTTGGTTGGCTCTTTATCATTAGTCACCATGCCTGTCACGTTCTAACAAGTACGTAAGCGCGAAAGTGACGGGCATAGTGACAAGTGATAAAAGTGGAACCTTCTATCGCTATCGCTTCGACAACGAAACGCTTTGTGTCTCTCTATCACTCCATATTAGTGCGACAGTTAGAGTTGCGTTTCGATCGCTACGGAGCGTAGCGATTTGCAGCCCGCGTAGCCAACGTGCATATCGTTCACGCTCCATAGTGAACGAAACGCAACTGTCACAGTCGCACTAATATGGAAGAGTGATAGAGAGAGATGACTGCGCTACGCTACGGAGCGTTAACGATTGTGACGTTGGCTACGCGGCCTGTACTTACTTAGTAAATACCTAGTTAGCGTTCGATCACTATCGATTTTAGCTGTTTCTTAAGTCCTTAGAAAGAAGCAATGACAGTTATGTATTGACCCTTATACAGGATGTTTATTTAGTTACCTGCAATAATTTAAGGGCTGAAATGGATGAATATATTGGTCATACTGAGCAACTTTTACTATGGGACCAACCCCGAATACGCGAAAAAAAATTGTCTGTTTCATACATTTTGGCTGTCGTGAACACTCTGACCTCGACATTTTCTATGAGAAAGTAATTTTTTTTTTGCGATTTCGGCATTGGTCCCATAGTTTTTTTTTATACTACGTAGGTGGCAAACAAGCATACGGCCCGCCTGATGGTAAGCAGTCTCCGTAGCCTATGTACGCCTGCAACTCCAGAGGAGTTACATGTGCGTTACCGACCCTAACCCCTCCCCCCTCGTTGAGCTCTGGCAACCTTACTCACTGGCAGGAACACAACACAATGAGTAGGGTCTAGTGTTATTTGGCTGCTGTTTTCTGTAAGGTGGAGGTACCCAGTTGGGCTCTGCTCTAGATCTGGAATGACACCCACTGGCTGTGCCCTACCACACAAAGCGAGATGACATTCGCAATGCTCATACCTCTCTTTTGGACGTAGTTTAAGGACGTACCGGGTCCCGAGTAAAAGTTGCTCAATATTATATATTCAGCTAGATATTCAGCTCGTAAATTAATACACGTGACTAAATAAACAGCCTGAAATATATAATTAGTTACTTAATACGGCGCCCTGTAACTATGTAGCCATTGCATTCCTGATAACTACTAAGGTACTTATTTCTGGTATACGAATGCCAAAAATAATAATATCTACATTGAATACAGGCAATTTGTTGTATTGCCTTGGTCATAAGGTGTAAGAACTTTGTGGCGAGCGAGCAAGATATTTCGGGACGACAGTCCGTGACAAATGAATTATCGAGTTCGTCCATGTATTTGTTAACAACTTTGTTGCAGCGATGGTTGTAGGCAGGTATTTTAACCAGTATTTATGTAAATAGTGGATTTGCATAACTTACTTTAATTTTAACATTGCCGTTTTCGACCAACGATTTTTCAGAGTACCGTAGGTATAATTTTAACATGTTATTAATTATTATTAACCTTTTGAACGCCAAGAACACCTAAGGGCGTCGTTACTTGTCGTGCCCACAGCGCCAAGGACAACTATAGGTGTTATGGCGGACGCTGTCAAAGTAACCTTCACATTTTCGAGTAAGGTTTACAATACAATACAATACAATACAAATACTCTTTATTGCACACCTCAATCAAATAATACAACACATAAAGAAGAGGTAAACAACAGGCGGTCTTATCGCTAAAAGCGATCTCTTCCAGACAACCTTACATAGCTTCCTTGCGCCCGCGAGCTAAGCGTTTGAGCGATGTTTGTGTTTATGACATAAAGCGTTCAAAGGGTTAAACCGCGATTGTGCCGCGATTAGAATACGATGGAGCAAATTATGTCATTTATAATTAATACATGAAATGGCACGGTCAATGGTAGAATGTGCAGATAAGTGAAAGTCCTTATTTCAGTTACAAAACTTGGAAAAAAAATCATTTAATAGTTTTCGTTATTCAAATAACTGCCCGCAATTTATATTTAATAGTCATTAAAAAAAATTAAAAGAATCACTTATTTCGAACAAAAGTCCGTAATGTGTTAGTAACATTATACTAATACTTAAATTTAGGGTTAATACAAACTACAGGTTGTTTATTTAGGCACCTGCAAAAAATTACGGGCTGAATATACATGACATACTGAGCCACTTTTACTATTGAACCAACCCCGAGACCGCAAAAAAAATTGTCTGTTTCATAGATTTTGTTTTGACTTGACATTTTCTGTGGGAAAGTAATTTTTTTTTGCAATTTGGGATTGGTCTCATAGTAAAAGTTGCTCAATATGACCTATATATTCAACCCGTAAATTATTGCATCTAAATAAACATCATATATATTAAAACAATATTTTACATAATGGGATAGCAAATGCACCGACGAGAAGTTTCCATAGTTGCGAAACTTTCCACATGAGAATTTCCCGGTAACTTCTGAGAATGTTCTCGAGAACGAGAATTTATTGGAATACTTAATGATTAATTTTTAACAAGCAGAAACGTCTGCGAACGATGCTATTAAGCTTAGAATAAACTTAAAAGTAGAAAAATTACTGTCTTGGGTGAGACTTGATCTCACGGCCTCTGGATCGATACTCCAGCGCTCTGCCATCTGAGCCACCAAGACCTCATTACTCTTCGGTCACCAGTTACGTCAACCAGACGTTTCGCGATTTCTCCAAAAAACTTGTGCGCGCTGGGACCCCATGGACCTAGAGTAACTTATCACTTATCAACAAAATAACGAACTGTAAAAGACAATAACATATACGTAATAACATGTAGTTTAAAATTATGACCATTCAAACTTTATTCTAAGGACATTCTCTTTTTTTTACAATAAGTTTCATGTTGCAGCAATGTTCTGCGAATATTCTCGAGAATATTTCCGCGTTTTGGGAATGTTCTGCAATTTGTTCATTGCTAGGCATGTAGCTGCACCAAGTGCTTTAGCCATGGTGAGTCCCACCGTTCGGCCAAGCATGCTTATTTACAGGCTTAAAATAAAATA
Source organism: Cydia pomonella (assembly GCF_033807575.1). Classification (NCBI taxonomy): domain Eukaryota; kingdom Metazoa; phylum Arthropoda; class Insecta; order Lepidoptera; family Tortricidae; genus Cydia; species Cydia pomonella. Next base: position 3,476,333 of record NC_084707.1, on the reverse strand, counting down.
CTTCATTAATACTACAGCCCGCACTCAAGGATTTTCGTGCCTCATTAAAACGCACTCTTTTGATTCTGTCATTAAAAAATTGGCTGTCACCGAGGCCGCAGTTCCGCTCATTAGTGACATTGTGCCGCGACACTCGTGACAGCTAGGTAGCGGTCATTGTCAATGCGCGCGCGTCGAAAATAGATCGCGCGCTGCTCGATTACTGTGAGAATACAGTGATTGGACTGATTGGACAAGGTCTATTGACGCTTGTAAGGCCATCAACATCACTATGCCAAATTTTTAGGGTTCCGTAGTCAACTAGGAACCCTTATAAGAACCCTTAAGTAGAGCTTAAGAAAGACATTAAATGAAAACTATAGCGGACATAATCAGTTTAGCTGTTTTTGAGTTATCGCAAAAAGTTTCCCCTTCATAATAAGAAGACTTACAGTTCATCCCTTGGTTAATAATCTACTATACTTTAAGCTCCAGTTTAGCTTATTGTGACGGAAGAGTAACTACGGAACCCAACTCTGAGCATGGCCCGATATGTTCTTGTTTTAGATTAGAAATTGTATAACCTCAAAAGTAGTGCTAACTTTTTTCCTCCTTAATTAAATCTGAGTAACTATGTACTGAATTATAGTGTCCTTTACATATTATTGTCATAGAAACCCTAGTGTTTCTAATGAGCATCTAAGGTAGAAGTACTAGTGCTCGACGCTGCACTAGTATTCGACATGGGCACTTTATGTCAAAGTGACAAGGATTAAGTTCGAATACAGAAAAATCTTCGTTGTTCAAATTTAACCTATATTTCCATGAAATAAAGTGCCCATGTCGGTGACTAGTGCAGCGTCGAGCACTAGTACTTCTACCTTACTTAGTTCTAAAGAATAATTGCCCGCCGCCCGAATAGGGTTGTTTCCAATTTTTTGAAACGCTTGTATTACGTTCTATATTAACTAAAAGTTGCCCTAAAATTCAACTTTTATACTAAAAACGGCTTTAAATATGTTAAATTAACAAAATATATTTTGACAGATGCTTTCGCGCCCAAAACGCTCTTTGAAAATTGTGTGACGTCACAGTTTACGGTTTGACACATAACTAGATACACACGTAGAAGATATTACGAACTGTCAACTGACATTTGTCATTTGTTGTTTATCGCGTAACTGTCAACAGTGTCAATCCGAGAGTTGTGACGTCATCACGATCTTCAATGACGTTTCGAGTTTGGTCACGGGACGTGTGCCAAAAGATATTTTAAATTCAATATTTACAAAAATATGGTCATTACAGGTCCCCTAAAAGTAGTTTAACATGTTCTTATAATTCAAAAGAATTTATTGGGATACAATTCTGCCCTAAGATTTGTAGATGGAAACAACCCTATTACCATTTAGCACTAAAGCAACTTTCTTCGACGCACATTACAGAAGGTCTTGTTTGGACTCGTGTCACTTGTGAAATCTTTTAACTAGGGCTATTATTTTGATCTAAACGTTTATCTCATATCCTGTACTATCATTTAACAATAAAAAAAGTACAGGTCAACGACCGTGTTTTCGAAAAAAAAGATGAAATGTAAAAAAAGAGTAAATTTTTGAAGACAATTTTTATCTTTGTTATTAATTCTCGAGTAATTGTGGAAAATTCTCTGTAACAATTATGCTTGAAATTTATGCCCTGATTGAAAGCCTATCGATTGATTATTATTTTTTAAATATGCGATAGGTAAATGGACAGATAATTATACATTGACCAAGTGCAGTCGTGTTTGGCGCCATAAAACTTTGAAGGGGTGCATTTTTAAAATGGTTGAGAAAAAACATAGGTTTGTCGATAAAATTCATCGTACTATACGTGAGCCGTTAACGGCTCCACTATACGTGCACAAACACATTGTATGTGTACCTATAGATACTTTTGAAACGTTGTTTGATCCGCTACTTTTGATGCTGACTGTACCTACACTAACTCAACCACCGAAACCAACTAGATATAGGCATGACAATGGAAGTGACTAGTTTACCTACGACAGATACATACAATAATGTCCAAAATATATTGCAAACGTTGTAAGGAAGCAATTGACAAACAACTTGCGTGTTCTGTGCTGTGTGCCTCACGTGCTCGCGAAGACAGGGTATCTATATAGTTTTCTACCATCGATAGTTCACGAAACATTCGGGAACATTCATTGCAACCATAGAGAAATATAGGAGGGAAAGAGTGCTAACTCCATACATCAGTTTTCTTACCAAAACGCGAGTTATTTCGTAAAATGTAAATCTAGCGGGAAGTAATGCATTTATGAGTACCGCTACTTGATGTCACGCGTGTCGCGACTGACGTAAAATGTATTGCTATAACAATTCACAACTAATATAACAATCAGAGGAGCTGAAAATAGAGTTCCGGTTAATCCGGTTATAATATTAGCTGAGAATTGTAGAGCATTAGACTTCGTTCGTCGCGACATCTATTGTCAACTAGCAGTACTGATAAATTCGCTACTTGACGCTAGATGTAATAAGCGTGTTGGTAAGAAAACTGATGTATGGAGTTAGCAATCTCACCTTTCTATTGTCGAGTTCACAAACATCTTTAGAGTCAGACTAAACTAACTCTGCACCGTGTTTGATAGCACAGAATATGTAAGTATTATTTTTAATGTCATAATTTCATAGAAGTTTAACGTTTATGATAACACTTCCACACTCTGTGTTACCAAACATGTTGCAGAGTTGTCGCAATCGCAAAACGTCGTAAGCGCCGTAAAACTCATTGCGCTTACGCATTTAGGGCGCGAGATCTACGCTCCGCTTCTATGGTTTGTTGTCAAAACAACAACAACTCATGGCGAAAAATACTGGTTCTCTGTGCCGGTTCTATACGTAGTAATAAATAGTAATAATAGACGATATTCACACAACCTTATTGTCAATGTCTTAGAGGCGTGCTATTATTTTTGTAACGTTGGCTTATGTAAATGTATGTGAACTCGATCTTCGTGTTCGTGTCGCTCTACATACGGTTACGATACAACACAACCACAACATACCTAGTGAGATGAAAATAGCTAGGATGAGACAAAACCCATCATGTCCAAAATCGAAGACAAGTTGTTACATCTATAGACTTACCACTTTTGGATAAAGTTTTTGAAGTACATTTTGGCGTTACGTCCTTCATACATATGCAATTCGAGACAAAATATTTCTTTACATTTCAAGTAAGTATCTAAGAGCGAAGAATAGTTTTACGATCCTAGCGGTTATATCGCTTCGTATTTTTTCTATGAAATCCCATTTCCGGAGAAAACGTTTTCCACTAACTAAATCTTAACAAATCACTTTGATTTTGATGTCGATCGCTTCAGCATGATATATTCTAGGTTTATAGGTTTCGCTTTAAGAAAACTCATTGGGGACATAGGGCTCGCAGAAGAATTATCTATTTGTGGTGGTTGAGCCAGCCTCCTTCTCAACTGATCGTCTCCATGTGGTACGAGCCCGCCCCAACCGTTTACTGCCAGTCGATTGCCAGCGGAGACCCTGCTTGGATAGTTGGTTGTTCGGTCTACGGGGCGTGTGTCCAATCCATCGGGCACCACTAGCACATGCTGAGGGCCTACCGTGAAACATGACAATCGAAATTTCATTGTGTGCCTCTCTATCAGTCTTGCATATTCAAGCGTTAAAGAAGCAGATGACGAAGTTTCGATCGTTGCATTTCGCGGTAGGCGGATCAAAATTATTTTCGTTTAAGTACTTGTTTTTTGTCACCAAAAAAGTACTCCGTCAAAATTTTGATTTGAATTTTCATTACCGATTTTCATCCGACTTATCAGTGGGAAGCAAGGAATGCAAAGGCTGCTCGTTAAAATATGTAGACACTTTGCTGTGGTATTCTTCTATGTCTTCGAGTTTAGCCACGAGTTATTGGTAGGTACTGTTGCGACTGTTGAGCATTAAGTTTGAAGGTATATACTATAAATAACTTTTCCACGATTCACAGGCCCCCATCGACAAGCCAATCGTGTGGGTGCTCGGAGGCCCGGGATCTGGTAAAGGCACGCAATGCGACAAGATCATCGCCAAGTATGGCTTCACACATTTGTCTTCTGGCGACCTTTTGAGGGCGGAAGTGAAGAGCGGCTCAGAGAGAGGGAAAAGCCTCACAGCTATCATGGAGCGAGGTAAGCATAAATTCACATACTTCCACTACGAGCGAGTGCTATCCCGAATATTGATAAAGTGGAAAGCTACACAACCAAAATATTTCTTTCAACCACCACCCTTCCTGTTCCCAGCAACTTTTCCCATCCTTATTAGTGGCCTATAAAACTTTGCGCTGTTAGGTAGTATACAAAAGCTTAAGTTTCTGGATTCACTACCAGTTGTATCTACTCGTAACTGTTATGTTTAAGTAAATGCCCAGAGATTTAATAAATTTTGCGCCAAGCAGCGCACGACACATTTATGCACCTTACGTTTCTTCTGCTCAACGTGATATAGAACTTTCTCATTGGTGAATTATATCAGTCAGATGTATGAAGACTAGACGCCTGTAAGCGCTCTATTTAGAGCCCCGCGTACATATTAAGTATCTAAAAGCCAGATTTTACAGTGGAGAAAACAAGCACCTGATGTTCATATTCATATTCATATATTTATTCATAATAATTCATATTATATGTCACAATATTATTTAAAATTAATAATTATTTACAAAACATGATTTGTAACATTTTACATAATAATAAAAAAATAGATGTCGAGGCACTACGGTGACCAATTAGCAAGACACGGTCATTCAAAAAACCTATGAAGTATATACATATAACTATTATGTAACGAAAACATTTATCGTTCCAGGTGAACTGGTTCCCAACGAGTTAGTTCTGGAGCTGCTGAAGGACGCCATTGAAGCTAAACTCGCGGAGTCAAATGGCTTCCTCATCGACGGCTACCCTCGCGAGAAGAGCCAAGGCGAAGCCTTTGAGAAGACCATTGCTCCTTGCACTGTGAGTAGTGTTAAATGTTCTACAATAACAGACGGGTAGGGACGCGCCTATATCTTAGAGAAATGCTCACGTCTATATTGAAAGATTGAGAAAATGTCATTAAGCTAATTCATGTTGTGAAAAATCAGAATAAAGAATCTGATTGTTGTGTTGATCTGACACTGCAAACGTCCCATCGTTGTTTTCACGTTCAAGAAAATAATTTCCAAAACATTTTAAATTAATTATACCTTTAGAAATCAGGCAGTAATATCGCCTATAAATAGCTCCTTAAAATTAACGTGTTATAATTTAGAAGATAATTCCTTCAGCCATGCATTTCTACTTTTTTTAGTCTTTTGTCCGTACTATTAATCTTTTACCTATTACCTATAAATTTCCAGGTAATTATCTACTTCGAAGCAACACCTGAAACCCTAACCAAGCGTCTCCTAGGTCGTGCTGCCAGCTCGGGTCGCGCTGATGACAACGAGGAGACCATCAAGCTGAGACTGAAGACCTTCGTCGCCAACAACGAGCTCGTGTTAGCACAGTACCCTGATAAATTGAAGAGGGTAAGTGCTTAAAGACCCCTACAACGACGAACTAGAAAACCTGAGCAAGCATCTCCTAGGCCGCGCCGCCAGCTCGGGTCGCGCTGATGACAATGAGGAAACCATCAAACTTTAGACAGTAGACATTCGTCGACAAAGAGCTGGTGCTAGTACCCCGACAAGTTGACGAGGGTGAGTGGGTTCGAAGACCATTGACTCCCTGACGAGACTGACAATAACTTATATGTAATGGTGCAATGCCCCGACAAGTTGTTGAGGACTTTAAAACACACAAGCGTCACGTCACGCAACAAGGTGTTATAAGTTTGACAATGCGTCTTTATTGTCACGCTGCTAGCTCCGGCCTTCTGATGACAAAAAGACCATCAAGCTATGTATATATAAGTACATTAATACGTGTAGGTTCTTTAGGACAGTGAGTTGTACATATTGGCAACGTGATAAGAGTACAAGAAAAGTTGATGAATGATATTAATAACCAAACATGACACAATCCTGATCTTTGAGCTCTCGGCATTTTGAACTTTCTGTCGCCGTTGTTAATGAATAAATTGCCATCGCAGGGTGATGTAATTTCATTCGGGGAGAGTGGTGCGAGGCCATTCTGTTTAAATATTAATGCTTGATTGATCATGTATTAATAATTTTATTTGTAATTGCAGATAGACGCCGAGAGGAGCGTGGACGACATCTTTGCCGAAGTGGTGAGCATCCTCGACGCCATCGTGAAGGCCTAACGTCCCCCGCCCGCTTTGTACATACACGCCAATATTTATAAACATTTGTTGAGCAATAAATATTATGTTTTTATTCTGTTATTATTGTCTTTTCTTCGTCGCTGAGAGGGAAAAGGTGTTTTGAATTTAGCTCTCGACACTAAATATTAATAAAAACACACTCACGTCACGCTTGTATTGTAAGTCCAAACTTGCCGTTTGTATGGAGAAGCGGTCGTCCACTATCTTCTTAAGTATTAATTAGCCTTTTTTTAGGGTTCCGTAGCCAAATGGCAAAAAACGGAACCCTTATAGATTCGTCATGTCCGTCTGTCTGTCCGATTCTGTCACAGCCACTTTTTTCCGAAACTATAAGAGCTATACTGTTCAAACTTAGTAAGTGGATGTATTCTATGAACCGCATTAAGATGTTCACACAAAAATAGAAAATAAACAATAAATTTTGGGGGTTCCCCATACTTAGAACTGAAACTCAAAAAATCTTTTTTCATCAAACCCATACGTGTGGGGTATCTATGGATAGGTCTTCAAAAATGATATTGAGGTTTCTAATATCATTTTTTTCTAAAGTGAATAGTTTGCGCGAGAGACACTTCCAAAGTGGTAAAAAGTGTGTCCCCCCCCCCGTAACTTCTAAAATAACAGAATGAAAAATCTAAAAAAAATATATGATATACATTCCCATGCACACTTCCACCGAAAATTGGTTTGAACGAGATCTAGTAAGTAGTTTTTTTTTTAATACGTCATAAAATTAAAAAAAAATTTTTTTTTTCATCAAACCCATACGTGTGGGGTATCTATGGATAGGTCTTCAAAAATGATATTTAGGTTCCTAATATCATTTTTTTCTAAACTGAATAGTTTGCGCGAGAGACACTTCTAAAGTGAAAAAATGTGTGTCCCCCCCCCTGTAACTTCTAAAATAACAGAATGAAAAATCTAAAAAAAATATATGATATACATTACCATGCAAACTTCCACCGAAAATTGGTTTGAACGAGATCTAGTGAGTAGTTTTTTTTTGATACGTCATAAAATGAAAAAAAAATTTTTTTCATCAAACCCATACGTGTGGGGGGGGGGGGTATCTATAGATAGGTCTTCAAAAATGATATTTAGGTTCCTAATATCATTTTTTTCTAAACTGAATAGTTTGCGCGAGAGACACTTCCAAAGTGGTAAAATGTGTGTCCAAAGTGGTAAAATGTTGAACAAGATCTAGCAAGTAGATTTTTTTTAATACGTCTCAAATGGTACGGAACCCTTCATGCGCGAGTCCGACTCGCACTTGGCCGCTTTTGTTAATTAATCAAACTCCAAATAACACCCTACTCATAGTGTTGTGTGCCTACAAGAGCTCAACGAGGGTGCGGAGTATTAGGGTCGGCACCGCGCATTAACTTCTCCGGAGTTGCAGGCATACATAGGCTACGGAGACTGCTTACCATCAGGCGGGCCGTATGCTTGTTTGCCACCGACGTAGTATTAAAAAAAAATTTGGGAACAAATCTAACTATCATATTTTATTATCTTGCTTAAGTTATGAATAAACTTTCTTTTCTGCTATGCAGATAAACACCGAGAGGTTTTCAAAGACGTGGTATTGGATCCGATAATCTCTCTGCAGAGCGCATAATCTATGCTCGTCTATGCTAACTTTTCACCAATTTGAAGAACAAAGTGAGGGTGTTTATTTATAAACGTCATATTTTCATATAAATTCGACATTGATGATGGCATCTGTTATTGCCAATACCATGCTGATTTATATATCTTGGCCCTGGTAAAAACTTTGGTTTTTAGTACTTTAGATATTACTGTCATCAAATATACTATTTTTCGAATGTGAAACGATGTATTCAATATTTTTTTTATGAAACTGATGACCTGATACGACGATTGAAGGCATATTTTTAAAGATAGTCTCTGATTATCAATTTTCAACACGATCATGACGAAGCTTGTACCGTAATGACAATTAAATCATCAGGCTGAGTCTGAAGATCTTAGAGAGGTGCTGGCGCAGTGCCCCGACAAGTTGTTCAGGGTGTTTTTAGGGTTCCGTAGCCAAATGGCAAAAAACGGAACCCTTATAGACTCGTCATGTCCGTCTGTCTGTCCGTTTATGTCACAGTCACTTTTTTCCGAAACTATAAGAGCTATACTGTTCAAACTTGGTAAGTGGATGTATTCTATGAACCGCATTAAGATTTTCACACAAAAATAGAAAAAAAAAAACAATAAATTTTGGGGGTTCCCCATACTTAGTATCTGTGGATTGGTCTTCAAAAATAATATTGAGGTTTCTAATATCATTTTCTTTCTAAACTGAATAGTTTGCGCGAAAGACACTTCCAAAGTGGTAAAATGTGTCTCGTCCCCCCCCCCCCCCCCCTGTAACTTCTAAAATAAGAGAATGATAAACCTAAAAAAAATATATGATGTACATTACCATGCAAACTTCCACCGAAAATTGGTTTTTACGAGATCTAGTAAGCAGTTTTTTTTAATACGTCATAAATGGTACGGAACCCTTCATGGGCGAGTCCGACTCGCACTTGTTTTCTCATGGACAACCACTCTTGAAATCCTGACTTTAAAGTATTTTAATGCATCAAACATGCATTTTTGTGGTAGTTTTATGCCATTTCTATAACAGGCTATCCACTGAGCATGTTGGTAAATCAGCATACAACATCTCTTCGAATAAACTGTGTCAGTATTGTCCCCTGGACAACGGGACAGGATAACAACACAAAAAAGTTGATTCGCCCAATGCGTTTTTTGGTCACGCTGCTAGTTATGCAGCGTGACCCCTCTAACATGCCGCCAGCAGGTGTAAAGGTACTCTGACAGCTAGGGTGACTAGGAACCGACCAGCACTCCTGCTGCAGAAGAGGCCACCCACGCTGTCTACTACGGAGCCGCATTGGCAGAGATACGGGACCTTAGTCACAGCCCGCAGTCACTAACTAGCAGCCAGACGAAAAGTGACATTATCAAGAAGCGTTCCTATAGACGGAGAAAGTAAGGCTAGTTACCACTGGCCAGACTCCCATTCCACAGCAGCAAGAAGACGAGCACGCTCTCAACCAAGCTAGTTGACGTATTAAAAAGATGATTCCGTACACGCTGACAGAGCGACCCATCCTACTACCCCTTCGAGCAAAGGTTGGTATGGTAGGTTGGCATTCGGGCAAGACAATGACCATACATTTTTGGTCTCAGCGCAGTGCACCGGCCCTAGATCCCCAAATGAAGAACCTAAAATACCCCTTATCAATCCCTGCGCGCTATGCACCGAAGCCAAAAAAGCGGCACCGCCACACACAACCTAATAGGTAGAGTAGCTCCAGTATCTTGAATCAAAAGAAATTCTAAAATCCGCCAGGGAATCCTTTACCAACTCATCCAGCTTCAAAATAAGATTAGGGAATTCCCAGAAGTGACTGCAACGAAGAACGTATGTAAACTTTGTACAAAAAGGCAATGACGAATGATAGTCTAAGCTGTGTCCAATAGGCAGTCCGAAACAAACTTGAAATTTTGAATTTTATCCTCAACGTAATCATCGAAAGCTTGCTCCAAAACGGGACACCCAATCTTCATTGACTATTGTCGAAAATTGGTATTCTTGGGTCCGTACCTTCATTTGATCGGTCATAACTTACAATCGAATAAAGTGGAATCGGCGAGCCAAATTGGCATTGGCGTCCATAGTGTCCACACCACCTGATTCATCAGTTTGGCTAAAAATTGTTCACCTCTGGACTGACCTTCATATGTAATGCTACATTAAATTTATTCTCTTTGGTCCCTATATTACTTTACTCTTTGCTTTGGTTTCAAATGTCATCCATGATCAATTTGTCAAACAAAATAAAAATAAAATGCATTAAAAATGCCTCCTAAGAGTCCCAAGAGTCCTAAAAAGCCAATTCGACCCAAGCGCGATGAAGTAGTAATAGAAGAACCACCTGGATGCAATATATTCTGTCATTTAGCCACGCATCCACATGTGGTAGGTAATGTAGTTCGGTAAGTTTGTTGGAAAAAAAATCATCATAAAGAGGCAGAGATAAGACAAAATTTTGGGTTTATAAAATCACACACTGATTTCTTCGTATTTAAGTACTGTGCGACACGCTCACGTTCGCAACTCACTCAACGGGACTCACTTAATCGGAGAGAACCCCCATCCAACTCCCTCCTCATCCTCTGCGACCATTCGCGCGCGTGATTCGAACTCATCAACCAATCGCGTTGTGGCGTTAGATTGGCTCGATGTCGTGTGCGTGACACCGCTTGCTGTACTGGTCCCATTCTTATTGCCCGTGGGGCCTGCCCTAGATATATATCAATACGTTTTAGATATTTTTCGATTTAAAATTTGTACTATCTGTATCACTTGATAGCCACCCGCCCACAAGCCAATAATATGGATCCTCGGTGGCCCAGGAGTGGGTAAAGGCACGCAATGCCACAAGATCGTGGCCAAGTATGGCTTCACACATCTCTCCACGGGAGACCTACTTCGCGCCGAGGTGCTGAAAGGCACTGATCTTGGGAAGCACATTGCTGGAATCATCAAGCATGGTAAGTGTATAAAAACAAAATGAATCTTGAAAACCTAATTTGCCTAACAAACATAAAAAGGATGACAAGTCGCCAAGCAGGAACTATGCATCGTTGAAGAGTTCCATCCAGCAGTGCCACATCATCAAATGTCACTTTTTTACATGGAAATGTTTGATTTGTTGATGAAAATACAAAAATCACTATATGTATGTTTTTCACATTTGAAGAGTTCCCTCGATTCCTCATAGATTCTACCATCAGATCTCGCGCTTGACAAAAAAATGTCTCGAAAACCTAATTTGCCTAACAAACATAAAGAAGACGACAAATCGCCAAGCGGGAACTATGCGTCGTTGAAGAGTTCCATTCTGATCAGCATCAGCAGTTCCACATCACCAGATATCACTTTGTAAATGTAAATGCATGCTTGATTTGGTGATGAAAATATAAAAATCACTACATGTATGCCTTTCACATTTGAGGAGTTCCCTCGATTCCTCATGGATCCCATCATTAGAACTGAGTTTTGACAAAAACGGGACCAATCTGTATTATATAGATTCAATCAAAAAAAAATCGAAATCGGTCCAGAAATGACGGAGTTATGAAGTAACTCGAATTGATAACCTCCTCCTTTTGAAATTCGAAACAGTAATACTGCATTCAAAGATTTAAAAGAATAAGTTACTTTGTCTGGAAATCGAACCGACTCAAACGTGAAAAAAAAAACATCATGTAATGTATTTTTATGATGCCAGTCCAAAGAATGCACAAAAAATAAGTGATCTCAGAAATATGATATCGCAAAAGAAATGAATAGAGTAAAATTTTTGATTAAAATTTCAAGATTCGGTTTAATTCCCAGAAAAAGTAAGCAAATTAATTTTTTTTTAGAAATTCTTTGAATGCAATATTATTTACTTTTAAAAATTAAATAAAGTCTTCTTTCAGCAAAATATCCTATCTACGATATTTGAGGTACATTCCTTTGGTGTCCTATAGTCTTGAGACGCCCTGTATAATCAAAATTACGCGCTCATTTTAAAAATACATCCTGATAGATTTAGTGGTCTGTATCCTGATATTAAAATGATAATTAGTATGAACAATATTTAATCTCTGATAACTCAGAGCCGTAGTATCACGCAATTTCTAACAATGTTTAATTGTATCCTTTAGACCGATTCACGCTTGACCGGTGTTGTTATGCTTAACATTTTTAATTATTGTTATGTAGTATATTTTTCTTTATTGTCACTCCTGAACTATATTTTAGACCTATACAGGTCTTAATTAATTTTGATGGATTTTATCATGCTGAAGTTGCTAAGCCTACCTCGGGTCCACCTTGTAAAGTAAGCATCCTCTGCATTAATAGTCTGTGCCTGTTTCGTATCTGAAATCCGGAGTTATTCCAGGTAATCTGGTGCCCAACGAGGTAGTCCTACACCTCCTCAAAGAAGCCATTAACAAGAACAAAGCGACCTCCAAAGGCTTCCTCATCGACGGGTACCCGCGAGAGAAGAGTCAGGGCGAGGAATTTGAGAAGGCCATATCACCCGCCAGTGTGAGTAAGAGAAACATAAGTCTAGATACGAATAGACTACCCCTCCCTGGGCTCCGTGATAAAAAAAGATTTAAAAAAGATGTATACACAGGTTGGTTAAGGTGACCTGTACCTTAAGAAGAAAGTCGTCCATACAAAAAGAGAAAACTTTTTTACACTTCTAAATATTTTCCAATCTCCATGATTTTTTAGGATGTTATTGACACAATGAAAAACCAGGTTTATAGATTTCCTTTTTTTTACATAATTTGCAAAACAAGAAATTAATTTTTTTAAGCGAAAACTAGAATATATTATGCCGAAGCGATCGACATCAAAATCAAAGTGATTAATTAAGATTTAGTGGAAAACCTTTTCTCCCGAAATGGGATTTTATAGAAAAAGTACCGTTATTTCGCTAGGATCGCAAAGCAATTTTTTCCTCTTAACTACCAGACGGAGCACATTCGAACAATCGTGTTCCCGCACTAAGTACAAATTTAATATGGGAACGCGACCGCTTATTTAAGTTTCGCTCACAAATCCCACAAATCGAGCTAAAGTAATATTTTATATTTCCCAGTATTTTTGCCGATGTTCTGATATTTAGTGAAACGGCAAACTTAGGCCCGCCATCGGTTGCAACTGTTCGAAACCAACCTGGCCCCCTTTCAAAACTGTTTTTTTTTTTGGTACATTGCGGACTATACAGGTTACATCCAATTCAGCCGACCGATCAAATAGCGCATTGTAATGAAACAGCATGCAAGCTCTCGCACTGTCTGAGCCCTTAGTTTATAGGGACTTAATCAGTATTCCTATGTAGACTAAGGAATACTTAGTCAGTCTTCCCTAGACAGCAGTTTTAAATTGCCAATTTTCTCCCCAGGCAATACTATACTTCGAAGCGACACCGGCCACGTTGAGGAAGCGAATCCTGCACCGCGCGGCCAACGCCAAAGAGAAACGTTTTGACGACACAGAGGAAGCCATCCAGATCAGGCTCAAGACGTTTATGGAAAACAATGATCGCGTGCTGGCTCAGTACCCGCATAAGTTCAACAAGGTTAGCATGTTTGCACAGAAAAAAAATAGTTCTCCAGCCAAGTAAATACTCTTGTGTCAAGACATTTTGTGTTTCCTATATAAGGAAACAATAAAATTCTTGCGTCAAGATATATAAAATATTTCAAAGTCTATTATTTAAGCTAAAAAATTAAATTCTCTATCCGAGCTATAAAAAGTTTTTTTTTAAAAGCTCATTATTCTCACCAAGAGCGTTTACGTTTTGTTTTAAGTATTGTATTTTTTAAATTGAACCTAACTGTCTTAGTGCAATACTTAAAGAACTTGTGCCAAGAAAGTTTGTTTCTTGGGGTTAGATACTCATAATTGAATTGAGAATTATATTTCTTCATAAAAACAAGAAAAAGCATTGGTTCAAGAGTACGTTACTCAATATGAAATATGATATTATTTATATCTAGAGCTGAAATCTCTTAGCGCCAAGTTTAGTATGTCTTGAATAAAGAATTAATTTTCTTAAACCAACACCTTTTTCGTCATTTGTTGAAATCTTTTCGTAATCCTTTTCATCTTCTTCTTCTTCCTAGCGTTGTCCTGGCATTTTGTCACGGCTCATGGGAGCCTGGGGTCCGCTTGGAAACTAATCCCCAGAATTGGCGTAGGCACTAGTTTTTGCGAAAGCGACTGTCATCTGACCTTTCAACCCAGAGGGTTAAACTAGAGGGCCTTATTGGGATTATTAGCCCGGTTAGCCAGGATGGCATTTGGCCTTGATTAAAACCTGTAAAGACTCAATACAAAACGTACAATTATGTGTTCACGCCCTCTTCAAACGACTATTATTATAGGATAATAATAATACTAATAGGCCTCACATCCAGATATAAAAGAATCTCGTGAACTCCTTTTAAAGGGTGAAGACGTAGAGACGCTTTTTGATCATTATTAATTTATATAGTCTGTGCGGAAAGAGAAGAGTCGTGGAATGTATTGGGCTCCATACATTCCACGGCTCTTCTCTTTCCGAACAGACACTAAAAACTTTGTTTTCTGCAGATAAACGCCGAGAGAACTATTGATGAGGTTTTCAAAGACGTGGGAGCTGTTCTGGATCCGATAGTCTCTCTGCAGAGTGCTTAATATTACGAGTAGTAAGTATGCTGGTAAAAAAATGGTTTAGTAACTTAATCCCTGTTAACAAATTTACTGTTTTTCAGAAGCAAAATAACGTATTAAATATGAAATTATTTGTTATTCAGTTATTTTATTTTTAATAACCTGGTGATGGAGATGAAGACTTGATACGACGGTTGAAGGCATATTCTTTAAGGTGGTTTGTCTGCGATTATCAATGTCCAACACGATTTTACTAAAAATGAAGAATTTAAATATAGCGGCCACTTTCAACAACTTTACCTACTTGAAATGTCAATTATTATATTATGTTGTATTTAGGAATATCCCAGACTTTAGATCATTATAGGTATATCAATTGTACCCACTTCTCCACTCCACTCCACTTAGAAATTTCGAATTTGTGCTAGTGCTATATTCTCAAAAATCTTACTAACCTTTTTCAATATTATTAGAACCAAAAAGAATGGAAAGGTAAAATTAAAACCAAACTTCAAAAACCTTTTGTCAAGATCTTGTCACGCAGTGACATAATTTACCAATTATTTACGTCTCAAATTGCCAAATCATTTTGGACAATAAATAAACCATATTGTTTTTAATCCGTTCATATACACAATGCATTGAAACAATTAGAAACCAAATTTAAAAATGAATGACCAAGACCCTTGCTGGCCTTGCGAACAAGATGTAATAGAAAAATTGCCTCCTTGTCCCTTACAATGCAGATCAGAGAAATGCAAGGCGTTTAAAAAGATTTCCTTGGAAGGTATACCAATAGTATGGGTGCTCGGCGGCCCAGGTTCTGGGAAAGGCACTCAGTGTGAGAAAATTTTAAAGAAGTACGGGTTCATCCTGTTGTTAACTGATGCGTTGGTTCGCGAGGAGGTGAAATCAGGCTCGGTTCGTGGGAAGTGCCTGTCTAAGATTTTGGAACGAAGTGAGTGGCTTATTCAGCTTATTTGTATTTCTATCTCTTAATGCAAATTGACATTTTTATTTTGAATATTTACACTTTTGCCATGCCATAATCCGCGTTTTACCCGTTGACCTGTTCCTAAACACTGTTCACTAGTGGATCTACGGGTAATTTATTTATATCATGATCCTACCGCAGTGTTTCTTTTCCAAAAACTTTCTTTTAACAACTAAACTAGGCGGAGCCCCGCTTCACTGGGCTCCTATTTCTGGGCGGGTGGCCTTTGGGCATCTGCAGCTATACCTAACGAAAACCTAACATACCTACCTATTGATTTAGTGTGACTACCGTGACTACTTTGGAGAAAAAAACAACTTAGATTTACACGTATAATAAAACGTAGTAAACGCCTAAAGGGTTAAAGTTGGCTTTGTAAAAAAAACACGATTTTTGTCTGATTTTCATTTATTTTCAGTTGTATATCATAAACCCTGCATATCTAGTATATCTACTATATAATCTTAATAGAATAGCTAGTTGCAGTAGTGATATACTTTACCGAGAGATCTGACGAGCAATATTTTAAACAGCAGTATATTTTCAAAGTTAAAAGGTAAAAACCCGCGCGACGGCCATAGTTTCCATCGCAGCGCGCCATGTCTTTTTTTTCCTTCTAATTCCCTGACGTTACGTATCTCATAAATCTCGACGCCTGAATGCGATTTATTTGCTTGGCGATGGGCGGCAGTGTATAGTGAATGCTTGAGATTCTGTGAGGCGATGGATGCTAGGTGCTCAACTGTCCCAATTTAATTTGTTAATGTGCCATTATTGTTTTATAATTGTTAATACTTATAATTATTATTGCTGTTAGTCTAAGTTTCGTGACGCATTGGTTCAACTGTAATGTCATGTAAACATTTTTATCAATAAAATAAAAAATAAATAAAAAAATAAAACTTAACTTTCTTTTAGATGACACAGCTCCAAGTGATGTGACTATTGATCTGCTGAAAGACGCCATCTACAAAAGCGCTAGGGCTGCCAAGGGGTTCCTTCTTGACGGATTTCCGAAAGAAAAGAGCCAAGCTGTCATGTTTGAGAAAAGAATTAGACCCTGCACGGTAAATACCGAGTACTTTATCATATCATGGACTCATTGGTTACTTATCTCCAGGGGTCGGACAAAAAGTGCGGATGACGTCAAACCACTTATAGGTGATTTCAAATAGTATTTTTGATTTTCATAAACAATTATCACTTATCATTTATCAACCTCTTTATTAAACGATATCGCCACTTGAAATGAGTAAGTACATTTTTGACTGACACATTGTCAATCAGATGAACAATAAATTGACTTTGTTATTGTTTAGCTATTGTATCTTCACGATTATATTTAGCTAAAATTTATATTTACTAATGTATAAGAAAACGCTCTAAAATGTCATCTTTACTCGAATATTGTGGCAATCCCACAGACTTGTTCTAACTAATTTCAAATAATTATACCTTATGGTAACAAGTTTCGTGAAATTTATTTTATTCACTACATCACCCTACCACCTGTATTATTAATTCCATGGATTTATTTACGATTATTTTGTTACTTCATTAATACTACTTTGTTACTACATGTCACAAGGAAGTTTAAATACAAACTCAAACATCCTGTGTGCAAGATTACGTCATTTTTACGTCATCCGCACTTTTTGTCCGACCCCTGCAGTTATCTCAAATACAATCAGCTTTAATATAAATGTAAGATTAACCAAATCATACTATCCATTATCTCCGGGGTCAAAGACACATAGAAAAACAAAAATTGTCCCATTCGTTGCCCAGTCTGATGTGACGTGTGAGTCACAAGTTGTGACAGTTGTGACTTAATACCAGGCCAATTCACAACCTATGTAGGTACTCCGTCGACGTCGGCCAGGAGGTGGGCGCAGACTTTATGCGCATTTACTACCTCCGCCCTAGTAGACCCATGTGAGGACTGGGGAATCACCCACTATGTTAGTATTATTGAACGGGGGGCACTAATACCTCATAGGAGCTGCAGCCCGGTAGCGGGCCACCCGCTGGAGCATCACAGTTGATGGCTCACCGCGATCCTGCGCCGCCTCGTATTAGGCAAAGGTGGCATTCGCTGGGTTTTTACACTGTAGTAGGCATCCTTTGGTCCATTATACCTATATATATATATATATATATATATATACCAGTGGCGGATCGTTCAAAGAACTCGATTCCCACCGGCTTGTCTAATTTCAGACCGTTGAGTACTTTCACGATCGGATCATGAAGAAAAGGAAAGTAAAATTAGCTCCGGGTTCCCTACGAATATTTGTGACGCGCCGCCACTGATATATACATATATATTTATAAATATATGGTTCGATTTTGTTACACCAATGTTAACCTTATGACCCTTCTAGGTAATTTTCTACCTCGAAGCAACATCAGACACCTTGACGAAGCGGATCATGAAGCGAGAGCCCTCCGCGAACGAGCAAGCCGTTAAACAGAGGGTGAAGGCCACGTTTGAAGTTGACGAACTGCTGTTGGCTGCATATTCTGATAAAGCGTTTAGAGTAAGTGCAGATGTCTGTATTATCGATACCGTTAAACCGAGGTCCATTAACTCTTTGAACGCTTTAAGTTATAAACAAAAACGTTACTGACACGCTAAGGTAAATGTCGTGGGCGCAAGCGAGCTAATGAAAGTAAACGCTATTTGAAAGTGTGAGGGTTACTTGGACAGCGTACGTCATAACACCTATACATAGTTGTCCATGGCGCGGTGGGCACGACTACGAGTATAGCCAATCAAACAACCAGCCAGTAGAAAAAGGCCAGAAATTCAAATGTTCTATGGGACGATAATCCTTCGCGCCTACAGTCTGTGCAGAAGGAGAAGAGTCTTCTCTTTCCGAACAGACTACATTTTTTAAATTTGCCGTTTTTTTCTACTGATGGAAATGGCTTGACCGACTATAGTAACGACTATGACTGTCAATTATTATAATTGAAGTAAGCGTCCTTAACAGAAATGCAGTTAAGCACGTAGAATTACATACATACGCCATCTTATACCTCTATCGCATGATACCAACGATCAATGCCACTGTGTGAGAGGGACAGCAATTTCTTTGTGCTTAGCGTCGTTACTTTAGACACAATAAATAATAGTCCTACCGTACAGAAATGACACTTCCTACAAAACCGAAATTTGACAGCGATTCAGGGTCGAATTATGCTGTCCCTTTCTAATGTATGGCACTATCCCTTTCGGCCATTTAGGGTTGTCAAAATTCTAGTCATTATCTTATCTGTGGTCGTGCACGTATAGGGACGTCAAGTTGTGCCAACCCTAATAATTGCTCGGAGCAATGCTGAGCCGAGCGGAGTCGAGAAAAGCCGACAGGAGGAGTGTCGCCCCACTGCTTTAGACCTGGACGCACCTTATGGTAATGCGTGTAACACTTTTGTTTGTCTATTAACAGATAAATGCTGAGAATGATGCAGACACAATGTTCCGCGAGCTGTCGGAGATCCTGGACTCATTCATCCCCAAGAACACCGGAACCACTGTCTTACCATAATTAATCTTGAGATACCTCTTTCCTAATGTCGTTTTTATGATACACACTGAACTGATCTGCTAGTCAAGACAGAACAAGTTGTTTCCATTCCCAAATAAAACCTAATCACTGGTCAAAACGGCCCCCACCGTATTTTTTCTTTGGATGAACTTGAGTAATAGACTTTGGTGAGCTGCAGGATAGCTGGTGGACCTCAGCAAATTTTAACGAAAGATTAATTAACATATTTGACCTTCTGTGTACCTTTAACAGGAACCAGTGCACCTCTTCTTAAACCTTTTGGCCTCCATTGACATTTTAGCCTCCAGTCGCCCACTGCTGAGCATAGGGCTCTCTTCGTGTACGCCACTTATCCCGGTCCTGTACTAGTCGCATCCAGAAGTGTCCCTCGATTTTTCGAATGTCATCCATCCAACGAGCCAACGGACGCCGGACGCTTCTTTCATCCGAAAGCGGCCACCATTCTGTCAACATTTTGATACACCTGCCATCATTCTGCCTAGCAACATGTCCCGCCCAATTCGATTTTAGCTTAGTAATGATACCACCCACGTATCGCACCTTGGTGCGGCGTCGGATCTCGACAGTGTTTTGAAGTTTAATGCCGAGCTTGGCGCTCTCTGAGCTACTCGTATTTTATGCACAGCCTGCTTAGTGAGGCACCGTATGTCATGGTGGGCAGGACACATTGGTTAAAGAGACTAGCTGAAGAGAGAGAGAGAGAGTGATCAACGAGGGGGGGCTGGTTTAGGGTCGGCAACGCGCATGTAATTCCTCTGGAGTTGCAGGCGTACATAGGCTACGGAGACTGCTTACGATCAGGCGGGCCGTATGCTTGTTTGCCACCGACGTAGTATAAAAAAAAAAAAAAAAACTTGATATACAGCCAATACATTTCGTTCCTCACACGCCACAACTTGATATGTTATAAGGGTACATGCGGTACGTGCAATTATTGACTTAGCGTTGATAACACATTACTTTATAGACGTGGCGGCGAAAAGATGGGCGTAGGCAGGTGAAGGCAGGGGAGGCAAATTTCAGCTTTCTAGCACTAACGATCACGGCGCAAAGCCTCGGACAGACGGACATGGCCAAGCTATAGGTTCCTAGTTGACTACGGAACCCTAAAAAGGTCTATCGTATGTCCGTCGGTCATTCTGATGTCAGGATGGCGGGTGGACCATTATTATTTGGTGGACTATTGTCTCTTTGGGTGGACCTATGAGAAAATTTACCTTTTTATTTACGTTATTAAAACGTAACGCGACGCCACCCGACGTGACACCGTGTTGAGTCGATCAAATTGTATTATTTTCTATAGCGTCACGTCACGTTTTAATAATGTGATTCCGGCTTAAAAGTATGTACAGTCGTCGCCATCAGATATATAGGACCGACCGAGGTGCTTAATCTTAGTTTTTAATCGCTGGCATCATTTTACCATAAACAAGAGCCAAAGGGCTGGTTAAGTTGAATTTTTCATTGATATTTTGTTAGTTTGAAAATTAATGTCGCCATACATCCCATGACTGGAGCAAAAAAACATAGTTTTTTAATTGGTTGATAATATTGAAACCAATTGCAGTAGCTTTTATTAAATACAAAGAAAACATAAAGAACGAATTGGACATTCAACTTTTAAAGCGTGAAGCGGTAGGAACTTTACAGATGGCTGTGATATTAAAAATACTCCAAATTTACTCTGAAATGTCCCATGATTGGTGCCGTTAACCCTTTACCAGGCTGACAGTTCAAAAATTACAATCGAATGTCAGTCTTACTCATCGAAAATAGAACACATGTTTGAAGAGCCGCATGTGGGAAATATATATCCCTTAGCCTGGTAAAGGGTTAACATATATCGCCTCCATCTTTAAAACTACCTATATACTTTATCAAAATAAGGTCTGGCCGCGTAGCCAACATGTAAATTGTTACCGCTCCGTAGCGTATCGTAGTCATCTCTCTCTATCACTCTTCCGCTAAATAATGTGAGCTCAGTACTCGGTACTCGGCCCAGGGCACTCTCTCGCCACTGTACCTACTTGGCACGTGTGATCAAGGCCTTATGTTAATACCTGTAGCCGATTTACGAAATGTTCTAGTTCTGCTGAATTTTGATGAGTTTGTTTGCAATTGTGCAAATTAACTGGCTCAGTTTCATTGGTCGAGAGGGCCCGTATGCGGGGTGCGAGAGATTTCCAAAACGCATGCCATTTTGAGTTTCACTAGTCGTTATACCACTTTATTTATTTATTTATTTTATACCGCTTGCAGGGACTCCCCGCACGCTTTATATCGACCGAGTTATCGACCAATGAAACTGAGCCATAAAGCTATATTGGAAATAGGAAAAACGTTGTTTATTCCTTTTTACTCTTTGCCAAAAATCGGGTTAAGTTTTCAAGGATGTGTAAGGAAAAAACGCAATAAAACACCTCAATGAAAAACTCGTACAATAAATTATTTTAAAAACATCGCAACCCCGATATCCTAACTGGCCGTGACCTCAGCGCGGGTCTCTTCCTGTCTTCCTTGGTTTTCCTGTCTCCCATGACTTTCCTGTTTCCCCTGGCTATCCTGTTGCCCTTGGCTGCCCTCCCCGTCCCGCTCCTCTTTGGCGGGGGTTTCCAGCATATCTGACAGGATCTCTTCTAGAGTAGACGCTAACGCTTTCGGGTTACTAGTGCTATCCAGCTGGAACATTTGAAGGCAGAAAATGCTAATAGATTCTTAAAATACTATCCCACCAAAAACATTTTTATGTAAAATGTTGCCAAGTCCATATGGTTCGCACTGTCTAAAAATTATCAGATCTCATGTAGAGCCAAGCTTCTTACTCTTCTACACGCCCTAACTTCACTAACTCTACACCACAGTCAAAATATGAGGCTTGGCCGTTTTGTTACTACAAGAACTATTATATAACAGAAAAGTAATGACCAGTGAATAAATTTTTCACCTTACGCCCATGTGATGGTAGGTAGCTAGATACCAAACCAAATAGCTACCTATGGAAATTGTTCGTACATATAAAAGTTCGCCATGCTAGAACGCACGACAAACAGCACATTGTGTGGGTTTAGTGGGTAGGCTCCTCACAAAATAAATAAATAAATATTATAGGACATTATTACACAAATTGACTAGTCCCACAGTAAGCTCAATAAGGCTTGTATTGAGGGTACTTAGACAACGATATATATATTATTTGTAAATACTTAAATACATAGAAAACAGCCATGACTCAGGAACAAATATCCATGCTCATCAACCGAATAAATGCCCTTACCAGAATTTGAACCCGGGACCATCGGCTTCGTAGGCAGGGTCACTACCCACTAGGCTAAACCGGTCGTCAAAAAGTAGGAAAGGGCGCAACCGTATCTTTACTGTGGTGGTAGTGCTGGTGTCTTACCGTGACAATATGTCCTCCCAGCCGTTTATGCACACTCTTGACTTTCTGCGCTGCTTCTCTGACGATCTGCCTCGCTGAATTTATGTCCGACTCCGGTCTGCCCAGTTCCGACAGTTTGGCTTGAAGTCGTGTCGCAGCCACCTGTCAATGAAGACAAAATTTTACTTATACAAATCTTATCTTTTTTTATCTGGGGAAACGACAAACAAAAAGTCACACATTGATGTCACGCATGGCACTTCCACACTTTAAAGTGTAAAATATCTACAAGATTCAAAACAGATAAAAAAGTGCACGTGACACATGAGATGACATTACAGCGCTCAAACTTCGTTTCGTTCCTCATAATATACGGTATATCATACCAAGAATTGAAGCTAGCCATTGACAACGGCGAGCAGTAATGTTGTGTGTTGGTAGGAACTTGAGTCTATATTTGTAAAACTCTACTCGTTTTTACGTCTTCCGAGTCTTTTAAGTCCCGAGTCAAGTCTTTTTTAAGCTCTCCTCAGAACGTACTCGAGCCTCCGAATAAAGATTCCGTCAACAATTTTGTAGATTTTAATACTTTTATCTAAATTAACAGTTAAAAAATAGACGTTATTGAATGACTTGTGCACCGAATACATGAATTTTATGCAAAAACAATGCGGTTAAATTTAGACCAAGCTAAGTTTGCAGCGATTTTGATATCTCAGACGGTACTAAACGGTATTAAACGTCAAGCTTGTATGAGATTATGACGTTGACTTGCACCGTCTGGGCTATCTAAATCGTTGCCAACTCAGCTTTGTCTAACTCTAGAATTTTTTTGTCAAAAGGACTCTGGTCTCTACAATAAACTTTCAAGACAGGGTTTTTAACAAGTTGCAAAGAACTCAAGTTTCATTTTAACGATTAGAGTCTGAAAAACCGCATCTTAACAAACAATAGCCATTGCTTGTTAAGACGGTCAACAGGTATTTGAGGTTAAACTTCCTCAAATACCTGGCGGTGGAACATGCTGGACACGTGGGAGCTCTTGGGTAAGCCGACCAGGATGAACCACTTGCTGTCCTGCTGTTGCAGCATTTCTTGCTTGATCAGCTCCTCCGTCAAGTTTGAAGTGCACACTACCAACCCTCAGTTGCACATCTTATCCATGGTCCAACTAAAATGGAATAAAATGGAGTGCAATACCTCATTATCAACTTCCAGCGCGCCGATCTTCTCTAGTCCGTTTACCTGGCGGTGGAACATGCTGGACAAGTGGGAGCTCTTGGGTAAGCCCACCAAGATGAAGGCCTTGCAATCCTGCTGTTGCAGCATTTATTCTCTGATCAGGTTCACCGTCAGGTTTGAAGTGCACACTACCAACCCTCAATTGCACATCTTATCCATGGTCCAACTAAAATGGAATAAAATGGAGTGGAATACCTCATTATCAACTTCCAGCGCGACGATCTTCTCCGGCCACTTGACCTGGCGGTGG
The DNA here is from genome assembly GCF_033807575.1 of Cydia pomonella. Taxonomy (NCBI): domain Eukaryota; kingdom Metazoa; phylum Arthropoda; class Insecta; order Lepidoptera; family Tortricidae; genus Cydia; species Cydia pomonella. The sequence continues at coordinate 3,452,319 of NC_084707.1, read as the reverse complement.
AACATGCTGGACATGCGGGAGCTCTTGGGGAAGCCCACCAGGATGAAGCCCTTGCAGTCCTGCTGTTGCAGCATTTCTTCCTTGATCAGGTCCACCGTTAGTTGCTGCGGACATACCATTAAGTTAACTTTGGTTTGCAATTTTTTTTATTCTTCGACGGTGGCAAACAAGCTTATGACCCGCCTGATGGTAAGCAGTCTTTGTAGCCTATGGACGCCTGCAACTCCAGAGGTGTTTCATGCGCGTTGCCGACCCTAACACCCCGCACCTTCGATGAGCTCTGGCAAGTTTACTCACCGGCAGTAACAGAACACTATAAGTACGGTCTAGTGTTTGTGCAATACCTATGTAAGTTTGAAGTTATACACTTCACGCAAACAGACTTATGGCTCTCTTCATAATTAATTGATTAAGAAACAGCAGCGAAAAATCTGTTGTCGATTTATAGTTTGGCAAGCCATTTCCGTCAGTAGAGAAAGGCGGCAAATTTAAAAATTGTACGCGCGAAGGTTGACCTACCATAGAAAATTTGAATTTTTCGCCTTTTTCTACTGACACAGTGTGTTTGCTAGAGTATACGTACCTACCTATGATATTACGTACTATAGATCGTGTCATTCACGAAGACGCGTGCCTTGACTAGTATTGTCATGTTATTAAAGGTTACATTTGACTAATCTACGCGTCATCGTGGTTGACACGAACTACTTATAATCGTAGTACACCTTGCTCACTCGTACTATAGGGTTGATGCGAGCGTGATACTTAGCGAGTAATATTAAATTGAAAACAAAATGAAAATATCGTCGATTGGTACGTTTCTTCAATAATTTAATCTTAATTACGTAATTAATGTCCTCTAGTATCAGAGGAGACAAATTAAATTATTTCCAATGAAAATATTATAAGTATAGATACACTATTATATAAATTAAAAACTGAAATTAATGAAAGAAGAAAGTGACCAATGCCTCCAGTGCCCAAGGCTGGAATCGAACCAGGGTCTTCTGCAATCGCGGCAGATGCCCAGAACCGCTCGGACACCTGGGCCACAGCGGCATGGGTAGATTTTTTCCCTCATATATGCAATTTCTTAAGGGCTTATGGCCCCCTCTGGTTTATAATCTTAAGTAGCTTGTCAAACAGTTAATCTCGCGTGTCTTCAACCTCGTTCACTAGTCAGGTAAACGGGTCAGGTTGGAAGTAATGGTTCTTATTACATAAAGAAATACATTGACTGTAACTAAGCCACATCTCATGCGTTTTACCGGTTAGTTACGCGCACGCCTGAATTATTGCGTAGCGTAGTAGATTCACCGCACAATTCACAATTCAGGCATGCCGACAGCAAAGAAAGTGTTGGATCTTTGAAGCTCGCTCAGAATCTTTGGAGCTCGCCAGGCCGAATCATGGTGTAGCTAGTTAGATACCTCGGGAACCTCCTCCTGCGCATTCAGGCGGTCGGCTATGAGCCGGCCCCGGGCCGTGTCCTTCTCGGCCTCGGCGCGCACCAGCTCGCCAGGCCTTATCATGGTGTAGCCGGTGATGTTGGAGATGGTTTGGGCCACCGTCTGGTTCCCGGCGCCGGGGACGCCGTTCACGAAGATGACTGGCAGGTTTCTGATTGGCGTCATGTCGTATACGCCTTCATCCTATAAGTTAGTGGATATTACAACTTTCTTATATTAAAGGAAAATTAATCTCTTAAAAAACATAACTTTAACCGACGTAAAGAAGGATAAAAAAAAATATTATCCCGCTTCGCTTGTAACTGATATGTTTAGTGAGAGTTCGTTTTACTCGAGCACCGAGGGTTCCGTACAAACTTTGAATTCTCTCGTGTAACTATAAAGGTGAAAACTTTTGATCATAAATACCTATACTAAGTATTTTTGTGTACAGCGCCATCTATCGGCAAAATGTCTAACTATTTTGCGCGAAGAGCGAACATACGCGCGAGGCAGTTTCCTAACGGCCAGTGAAGACGTTCCTCGCTCGAGGCGGCGCGCGCGTTTTCTTCGCCTGAGTGCGCTCCATAAATGAATTTTATTTCAATACGTAAAAAAAATTTTTTTGGAATGTACAATTTGAGCTCTTTCAAATGCTACCCCACTTGACCTAATCACTAGACTAGATCTAGAATGACATCCGCTGTGCTGTGCCCTAGCTACCACACAGAGCGAGATGACATTCACAATGCCCATACCTCTCTTGTGGACGTAGTTTAAGGACGTACCCGGGTCCAATACATAGTATAAAAAAAAACTAGACTTTGAAATTTTGCCACCTCTTCATATTGGGCATTTTCCATTTTTAATTTTATTAAAAAAAAATACTTTTCATGTGTCTGGGTTAACAATGTTAGCATTGTTCATAACTACTTATTCCAAATTTCAAATCGATAGCTTAAGTGGCTACCGAGATATTTAGCGTTGTAACAGACGGACGGACGGACAGAGTCGCACCATAAGGGTTCCTTTTGTACCTTTTTGGTATCTTATACCTTTAAACGAGCAATTCTTGTATATATATTTCAGGGATCTCGGAAACGGCTCTAACGATTTCGCTGAAATTTGGTATATGGGGGTTTTTGGGGGTAAACAATCGATCTAGATTAGTTTTATGTTTGGGAAAACGCGTGTTTTCGAGTTTTCATGCGTTTTTCTTTCGACGCCGAATATGGTCGCTAATTTCGTGTCACTGTCCGTCCGGTCCAGCGGGTTAAGACGCGGGCAGCAAGAAACAACCAGTATTACGGGTTCGAATCCCGCCCGGGGACTAACTTTTGTTTTTTTTTATATGTTCAAGCTTATATATAATATTTTAATTTTTATTGTTTTAGACAAGTTTAATTTAGTAAAAAAATGTAGTTAAGATTATCACCTATACACCACCATATTACAATAAATAGTTATAACCGAGCAAAGCTCGGTCGCCCAGGTATGTAACCCTAAAAAGGAAGCTGACCTTTTGCCTTTGTTGTTACTTGGGGGTATTATTGACTACTATCGTAACTATTTGGCTAACATAGAATATTGCCCCTTAATGTTGAGCTATCAGAGTACTAACAGAGTAAATACTTTTGGCGCATAGTCTGATCCGCTACTTTTGATGCTGACTGTACCCATGCCATTGTAGATAAAGAACTGCCTTGAGAAAGTTGGATCTTGTGGTTTTTCAACTCTGAGGGCCTACCGCGAACCACGTTCGACGTGTTGTCTCTTTGTCGCACTTGTAAATTCGTACGTTAGCGTGACAGGGAGGCAACACGTCAAACGTAGTTCGCGGTAGGCCCTCTGATAAACGTGTCTGGTAAACTGACTTTCGGTAAAAACTGTGGCCAACTTCAATAATGGCATAATACATCAACCAAGGAACAAGATTTATCTATTTTATCATCCAAATTATACCTTTCATAACAGCTGGTCTTGGCAAAATATGTCACAGTACAAATATTAATATATTACCCAAAAAATAACGAAACATACCTCATTCTCATTCTTTGAAGATAAACAGCCCATTATGGCTACAAACTAATTACAAGTACAATTGTAAACTAATAATAATTAAAATCCAATAAAGTTTGTGAAATATAATGACATTGCCAATACAGGTGACACAATTTTGAAATGGGTAACGTCTAGATTATTGACGGTTTTCGAATTATGGCGGTAACTGGCCAGTAAGGACATTGTCTGACGTCTGACCTATTCAAACTTCCTTTCATAATCATGTACCCATGGGTTCTATAGAGTCCGTCTAAGTCTTACGGGCGTACTGGACGCTGTCACTTATAACTGCGTCCTTAACGGACGTTTACGGCAGACCACCTTCCACAAGATTGAAGAGGCCTCGAACCGGACCAAGATCGCGGTCCAGTCAACATATCTCTTTCTCGCTCTCAACTTTATACAAAATCCACTTATAGTTTCTACAAACAACCGCACCGGACCGCGAAATTAGTGCGGTCTAGCGCACGTTCGTGTGTAAGGTAGACCGCCGTACGACCGTTAAGGACACACCTATAAATGGGAGCGAGAAAAAGATATTTTCACCAAGGTCTCGGTGCAGTGCGGTCGGCTGTGGATACTATTATGTAGAGTGTTAAAATCGCATGCAATCGCATGTCATTTATTGCCAGAGGGCCTACCGCGAACCACGTTCAACGTGTTGCCTCTCTGTCGCACTTGTAAATTCGCACGTAAGTGTAACAGGGAGGCAACACGTCGAACTTGGTTCGCGGTAGGCTCTCAGATCTGTAGCAGCCTAATTTGTGTAGAACCCCTTAATAATTGTGTAGACCCCTTTAGTCATTCACAATGACAATGTCGGGTAGATTTGATTCGATTTAGCAATGGCTGTTATAACTTATAATAGTCTTATCTAATTTCATTTATTCTGAAGAAATAGAAAATATAACACCGCACGAGCAACTCTCTACGGACAGTCAAAATAATTTATTTTGCACCTGAAAGATAAAATCACAAAGTGATTCTTTTCCCTTGTGCATGTTAGAAACACAAGTAATTAATGAGTTATACAATACTGGATTACCTGAACGAGGATTGCTGGCGCGCCGTGCTGCAGTACGTGCCTCTCCGGGACATCATGAGGACGGAGAGTGCCAGTAAACGGTGGCAGACAGTGATGCTTACATACTTGCAAGGTGAGGTACAATATAGAGTGCAAAATAAGATAAGAAATATAAATATATATTATGTGACAAATCGACCTAGCCCCACATTGAGCTATAAGGCAACGGTTACGGTATATAATAACTACAGAGTTAATACTTAAATACATAGAAAACATCCATAAGTTAAGGAACAAATAACTAAATAAGTATCTGTGATAAAACAAATTGGGACTTCCTACTTCATAGGCAGGGTTTGTATGTTATGAAAACTCTGCTTTTAACAGAGGTGTTAATGTAGCACCCTGTTTATTGAATCATGATTGTTCAATGCTAGGGTTTTATTAAACATGTATATTTTGTCCTTTTCAGGAGCCCGTATCAGCATTTTGAATTATGATGACATAGATGATGATATGCTTTATGATAAGAACCTGCCATATAATTGTAATGTGAAGCTTGTGAGAAGTGGAAAATACTGTTCATTTAACAGTTGGACTAAAAAATTGGGTTCATCAGTTGTGGCTGCTTATAGCTACTATCCCGAATGTTTCAAAATACTTCAAGAAAACTGCTCTAATTTGGAAACTCTGGTATTTATCACATTAGCATTTTAACATTGACATATATCTAAGGACAGGCCTTACGGGCACTAAGAATGGTGCTAGTTCAGCGGTGTCACTCACGAATTCGAGTCAATTGTGAAGTCCAACGCAACTAGTTGAGATCAAACGCTCAAGTGATGCAAACTTATCAACCAACACCAATAAATAATCCAATCACATTGTGGTGTTAGACTGTATGATTAGCTCGAATTTGTGTGTCTGACACCGCTGTACTGGTTCCATTCTTAGATATATGTGTCCTTGTTAACCAGAGTTGGGCATAATCAATTACTTTTGGAATGAAATTACATATTACATTACAGTAATCATGATTCCTTAGTGATCGATTCCTTTGGTAATCTAAATTACTGTAGTCAATCCCGCCGATTACTTGCGTAATTGATTCCTTCGGAATTGAATATATCTAACTACAAGTGTAATCGTGATTCCTCGGTAATCAATTACTCGAGTAATCTGATTACGTAATATTATCCAGACTAAATTACAATTACTTAATGTCAAAATAATTTCCTTCGTTTTTATCCCAGAAGACAAATACATTTTATGTGTGAAACTCTATAATTACTGTAAAATAATGATTATTTTGGAATCCAAGATGGCGGCCGTGCACTACGTGATAAAAATCGTCATGGATATCGTTTTATAGGTTTTCAGGAGTGGAGATTTCGAAAAATGATGCCCATTTTGGAATCCAAGATGGCGGCCATGCAGTATGCCATAAAAATCGTCATGGATGTCGTTTTATAGGTTTTAGGCAGAGATGGGCATTTCGTAATTGATTCCTGATTTCATGATTACTCGAAATTACTTTTGGAATCTGATTACCGGTTCCCAGATTACTTTGTAATCTGACTAGCTGATTACTAAGTACAATTACATTTGAGGAATCTGGAATCATCTGTTGGAATATTAAAATTACTAGTAATTGGGAACCAGTGTAGATTCCTTATTACATGAATGGATTACTTGATTCCTTTCAGATTACTTCAAAATATATTTTGTTATACATAAAGCTATATTTCTGACTACAGACGTAAAGTATATTTCGATTTACTATATAGATGCATCTTATTTGTATCCAGTGTGCAGATTTCGAAAATTATGCCCATTTGAAATCCAAAATGGCCATCATTTTCGAAATCTGTATTCCCTAAAACCAGAGTTGGGCATAATCAATTACTTTTGGAATGAAATTACATATTACATTACAGTAATCATGATTCCTTAGTGATCGATTCCTTTGGTAATCTAAATTACTGTAGTCAATCCCGCCGATTACTTGCGTAATTGATTCCTTCGGAATTGAATATATCTAACTACAAGTGTAATCGTGATTCCTCGGTAATCAATTACTCGAGTAATCTGATTACGTAATATTATCCAGACTAAATTACAATTACTTAATGTCAAAATAATTTCCTTCGTTTTTATCCCAGAAGACAAATACATTTTATGTGTGAAACTCTATAATTACTGTAAAATAATGATTATTTTGGAATCCAAGATGGCGGCCGTGCACTACGTGATAAAAATCGTCATGGATATCGTTTTATAGGTTTTCAGGAGTGGAGATTTCGAAAAATGATGCCCATTTTGGAATCCAAGATGGCGGCCATGCAGTATGCCATAAAAATCGTCATGGATGTCGTTTTATAGGTTTTAGGGAATACAGATTTCGAAAATGATGGCCATTTTGGATTTCAAATGGGCATAATTTTCGAAATCTGCACACTGGATACAAATAAGATGCATCTATATAGTAAATCGAAATATACTTTACGTCTGTAGTCAGAAATATAGCTTTATGTATAACAAAATATATTTTGAAGTAATCTGAAAGGAATCAAGTAATCCATTCATGTAATAAGGAATCTACACTGGTTCCCAATTACTAGTAATTTTAATATTCCAACAGATGATTCCAGATTCCTCAAATGTAATTGTACTTAGTAATCAGCTAGTCAGATTACAAAGTAATCTGGGAACCGGTAATCAGATTCCAAAAGTAATTTCGAGTAATCATGAAATCAGGAATCAATTACGAAATGCCCATCTCTGTTGTTAACCTCTTAACCCTTGGAATGTCAAGCCTATTTCAACATGCCATTGTTAACCTTATCGGAATACATACATTTTCGGTAGTCACATGGTTAAACAACCTCCACTGGATTGAGATATTATGATGCTCTAAGTTTGCTTTTTCACTATGAGGTTATGGCCTTCATATCAGATTAATGCTATTTTGGTGCCCGCTAAGCATAATGCTGCTTGCTTATTGGTCAATTCTAATTGGATTCTTGCTTGTTATCATATTTTTTTATATCATAATATAGTCACATTGGATTAAAGTGAAGGCAAATATTCTTTCTTGCCATGCAATTGTTGCCATGGTTACAGTCTCCTGGGTCACTCTTAAAACCTTAGATGTGTAAATAAAAATAATAAAAAAAAAATAATAAAATAAAAATAGTTTATTTACCAAAAATTTTACAAGATTTCCTTAACCTATGACTGCCACACTAGGCTATGCCTGTGTTGTGGAGTCAGATTGAAAACAATACTAATCTGAATTACATCCTACGCTGAAGTTTTGGTTTTATATTAGGTCACCAATAGTAAAACATTTTTGATAATAATAACAGGCTTAAACTAAATAGGAACGATCACAATTTAGGTAGAGTAAAATTATTACACGAATTTATATTATTAACCGTTGTAGACAGCAATTGTGTGTGTGGTGTGTTTGTGGTGTGTGTGTGTTTAAGTGTGTAATATTACTAAGCGAAATTGAAGGCAAACTTTACCGCTAACAAAGCCTACCGAGAAGTTAAACCATTGATTTTACCAATCATTAACCTTCATTAGTTGTTCTGTTTCATTATAACTAAGATGTTTTAACCAAGACATAACTGTTGTTTTAGCTTCACCTGCATTATAGTTCTTAATATCGCAGTATTTATTTACTTTATTGTATATATGAGGCAAAAGGAAATTTTGAAATCTTTTTGCAAAAGCAGTGTTTGTCCTGGGAACAGGCAACTTAAAAACGCGCTTACTATGAGAAGTTCCATTTACTGACTTTACTAATTCACGGTGCATTATCATTGTCAACCTAATGATAGCAAGCTTACGGACACTGAGCACGTTCATATCTTTATATACGTCTATTGTAGGGTAAATCCTGGGTTTTTTAAGGATTACCTTAAGTAAAAACCTCTGTATGTATAAACATACATTTTTATGACAGGTTTGAACTTAGCATTGTAGTAAAACATAGCATAACATTTCTTCTAACAAATTATGCTATTATTGTCCCCTGGCTGTCAGCCAGAATAACAATAAAAAAGTAGCTTATCTACGTACCGTAGTAAGCAAGTCAAAATTACACAACAAAAATAATAAAAAATACAATATTTAAAAATATAAAATATTGTGATATTAATATTCAACTATTGCAGTATATCTACCGTACGTTGAATGACTATGACTATGAAGTGAGGCCATACAACCTACAGAAAAACTTCAAGCGTCTGCAGAATCTTTGCATTGATTCATGTCATGTGAGTAGCTTATACAAACATGTAGTCTCACTCGCAGTATTAGAATCGGACCAAGATAAGTTGGCAACGATTTTGATAGCCCAGCCAGTGCAAGTGTTATTTTAAACGTCAAATATCTATGAAATTATTTCGTTTACTTAACACTTGCACAAATGGCTGCCAACTTAGCTTGGTCTGACTCTATACTTTTTATTAAGCTTATATGTTAAGATATGTAGGTATTGTTACGTGTTGTTTTCTTTCATTTATTTTTCCACGTATAAACACTATTCTGTTTTTTAGGGTTCCGTAGCCAAATGGCAAAAAACGGAACCCTTATAGATTTTTATTCTGTTACCACTACGTTTTGGACCACCTGTAAGGACGAGCATTAAGCGCCTGCACTTGGTGTGGTGTGGTGAACACTGGAGGGCCTCGTAATTTTTTCCTTAATAATGATATCTTTCACGATTATTACACATTATTAAATTATAGAAACGGGACTTAATCGCGTATTGAGTTTTAAATTTAACTCTGGCGGCGTTTTGAGGACGGTGTTGTCCCCGTTTCGTGTTGAGTCTTCTCCGAGACCACGGGGACAACGCCGTCCTCGAAACGCCGGAGGTAAATTTAAAACTTAATACGCGATTAAGTCCTGTTTCTATAATTTAATAATATGACATCTATTTCAGTTTATAATAATTTATTTATTTACCTTAGGTACTATATCAGAGGGCCTACCGCGATTACCGCAGTTTTGCCTCTTTTAAAGAAGCAAAACTTCGTTTGTGGTTTGCAGTAGGTAGGCCCTCAGATTTTAACTGTTCATCTTTTATTTATATGTTCTGTGAATTATGTGAGTCCAAATACAACATTATTATAACATTATTTGTTAGTTTGTGCGGAAAGAGAAGAGTTGTGAAATGTAAGGGGCCCAATACAAATCACAACTCTTTCCGAACAGAGGGCTTACCGCGAACCACGTTCGACGTGTTGCCTCCCTGTCACACGTACGTGCGAATTTACAAGTGCGACAGAGAGGTAACACGTCGAACGTGGTTCGCGGTAGGCCCTCTGACTATAGAAAATGTTTTACTTATAAGCCATTTAAGGAATACGAAAACCAGCAATATTAATTATATTTCGTCACTTCATTTTTCAGATTTTATATTAACCATGTAGTTTCCCTATTGTACAGATAGCATCGCACACATTGAAGAGTAACTATTTTGATTAAAACTCTGAAAACCAACTTCCGCCCACTTCCGCTTACTGGTTACCTGCGTGCGGCGACCGCTGCAACGCTGGTTTGGTCTCTACAAATACTATTTGTACAAAATTCACAATTTGTTACAGGCATCTGACAATTGTGTCAGTCAACTCATAGCTGGCAGAGCATTAACGGAAATAAACTTCAACGGTTGTTTTCTAATGACTGGTGAATGTTTGAGTACTATCAACACAACTAAGCTAAAATCCCTTGTTTTCAAATGTTGTCCGGATGTACAATCCAGATCCTTACTGCCTCACTTAGTCCGGTTGAGTCAGCTCACAAAGCTTAAAGTGTCTTTAATTGATAAAGAAGTATGCAGAGATCTTCGTTTGGTGTTGGATAAGATGCCTAATTTAGAATGGTTAGAAATAATGTGTACTGGTGAACCCTGGAATAATTATTATACAAACGAAACATTATTATGTCGACTGACTCGTTTGAAGCATCTTTGTGTTGATTTTAATTTAGAGGATTATGATGTGGATGATGTGACGCGGTGCTGCAAGGAACTGCGATCTTTGAAGTTGTCCCAATGTGGAAGTAAGTCGCTGTTAGTATCAGACCAAGCTAAGTTGGCAGCGATTTTGATAGCCCAGGCTATGCAAGTGTTAAGAAAGGGCTATTATAGTTTATCCTTGTCATAGTCTCAGTTTTCCTTTCTGCCTACTTCTAAAAAGTCCTAAGTGACGTAGACGTTTTTTGTTGCCCACCGGTTTTTATGGTGGGTATCAATGAAACCGACCAAATTAAGTAGGTTGTTTTTGGTATGTCAGGAATGTTAAAACGTATTTTTCATGTTGTCGCACTGCGTATGTTCTGTCCCTCACGGGTGCACGCGGTATAGCACATCTATACGATCCTACCATCTATGAGTATATGTACGTCATGATTTCATCGATGTTTGACGTTTAAAATAACACTAGCACTGTCTGGGCTATCAAAATCGCTGCTAACTTATCTTGGTTTGACTCTAATACCCAAGGAAATAATTACAAATTCATTATTCTAGTTTCAATTCATGATCCGGAATCCGCTTAGTGCTTTTAATATTATAAAACTACTAATAGACGAGTGTATTGGACACTAAGAGACCAGTGTACCGTACCGCGGCCTTGGTACGGTCTACGATCCGAGGCCTGTTCGATCGAGTCGAAGGTGGTTCGCCGTATAGCAATTATGAGGAGAGCGAGAAAGAGATAATTATGTGGACCGGACCGAGGTCGCGATCCAGTAGGCCAGTCTATTAGTGTTATTAGATACTGTTACCGAAACTGGACTAAAGATGGTGTTGATGATTATGGTGAATTGCAGTTCTGACCGAGGACAGCGTGGAGGCAATCTGCCGTAATGCGGGCGCCAGGCTGACTACACTGTCGTTGTTGCAATTTTATAAACTGGAGGATGACCAATTGCTAGCACTCATACGCGGCTGCCCCCAACTCACGGTACGACTTTACACTTATTTTATCATGGGACGTTGCTTGGAATTGATAATGACGTATAATTTTATATAATTTTGATATTTTGTCATTTTACTCTGTATTCTGACTCTGCACCAATTAGGATCTTTCGGTTTGGCTCATGGTTGACTGGTAGAGAATGCCTTCTGGCATTAAGTCCGCCATTTCTACTCTTCATGTATTGTGCAATAAAGTTTAAATAAATAAATAAATTGATTACATGGTCTGGCAAGTCAACTTTGTCATTAGAACAAGTCGCAAATTTTAAAAATGTAGGTGAGTTTCGAACTTTCATAAAAAGTTTGAAGTTTCTACTGACAGGCAGGTAGGTACCTATTCTAATAAATCTGCTAGTGTCCGAGCGAAAACGCATTTTTTAAGCTGTTACATAATTTAACTAATATTCAAAATTATATAAAAAACAGACTACTGCACCGCACCGCGTACTTAAAGCGATTCTAGGAATAGCGTGTACGGGCGTGGACTTCCACACGATCGCACCGAACCGTCAAAATGTTGCGATACTACACCAGAGACGGCCGTACACGTGCGCCAGTGTTGCCAAGTGCCCCATATTCCAATGTTTTATAACGATTTTTTGCCAGGGAATCCTTTAAGATTTAATTAAAGTTAATGCGGCTATGCTTTTTAAGAGGTAGATGAAGGGCCTAAGACAATATAACACAAATACAACTCAACACAAACCTTCTCTCGCTCGTAAACCACGTCTCGGATAAACTGGACGAAGGATGCCAAGTTGATCTTGCATACCTTGATTTCAGAAAAGCATTTGACCAGGTTGACAACGATATCCTTTTAGAAAAGTTGTCCGCAGTAGGTTTTTACCCATCACTCCTTCAATTGTTTGCCAGCTACCTGAAGGATCGTAAACAATTCGTTCGGCTCAGTTGATTTGACTCCTATCTGTACCCAACAAGATCTGGTGTTAGTCAGGGATCCTTGCTAGGGCCCTTTCTCTTCACTATTATGGTGAACGATCTTTCGACCTGTCTGGTTTCCGGTAAACTTCTATTATATGCCGATGACATAAAAGTCATGGTAGATATCAAAATGCCGCCAGATTGCTAGGACATGCAGCAGAACCTGGATGCGATATATCGATGGAGCGTTAAAAACCGCCTTTCCCTTAATGTGACCAAGTGCCATGTCATGATTTTCACCCGGGCTAGGCAGGGAATACTCTCGAACTACCTCATCGCGCACCGCACATCCCGCACTCATTCTATGAAGGACCTGGGGGTGCTCTTTGATCCTGGTCTTACATTTCATGACATCATGACCATATACGCTCTTTGGTTGCAGAAGGGTTTAAACGCTTGGGGTTTGTTACACGTAACTCCAAGGACTTTAAGCATGTTGGTGTCTTCAAAGTTTTATACTCTGCTCTGGTACGACCCAAACTGGAAGCAAGCTCGTGCGTATGGAGTCCATACGAGACGACCTACATGCTTATGCTCGAGAAGGTTAAAAACAGGTAATCATGGCCAGGTCATGGTCATGGTGGTGGCTCGTGGCGTATTCCTTTACAATGTTCGCCTACGCCTTCGGCTCCGGCTCACTAGCTTGTAACTCACGCCACTCGCCTTTTTGACCCTTCTTATACAACTGTTGCATAAAATACTATTATGACATGACGTGTAGCTAATCCATAATCACATAAGTATTTATTATTATTAGTATTTTTTAATATATATAATGACCTTAGTTACAAGAAATGTAATGTCTTAAGCTAGTCATGTATTGTTACATTTTGTGTTTGTTTTTAAATAAAATTGAATAATCCACTTTATTGCAAGAAAGTCTTTGGAAATCTGCGTCTTAAAAGCACTGCTCCCGCATTTTTTGTTTTTCATCAACTGGCTACATTGCCATCCAGTTTGACATTCACATATTCCACTGTCATAATTTGAATTGACAGCTGTCAAACAGTGCGACAGCTTCCAGTTGAGCGAAATTGATACGATGCGTACCAGTATTATTATTACTTGCCAATTAGTGGACGTGCATGCCCACCGCACCACCGAACATGGTAATAATTATGTGCGGTGGACCAACTTACACACTGTCGATACGTGCGCCGCACCGCACCAAGGTCGCGGTGCGGTCGATAGTCTGTTACGGCTTTTTATTGAAACCGAACATTCGGTTTTAGGTGCCAATTACATCCACACTTTATCAGGCCTGATAACAGACCCGATTTCGGGCCCGAGTAAGGGTATTTTTCCGTTTCACCAAATATCAGCCCATCGTTTACAATATTTGAAATGTATTTGAAACGAATAACGATTATGAGGCCCGAAATCGGGAAGTGTGGATGTAATTAGCGCTTTACTCTAGTTTCGTCAATCCGGTTTTTTACTGCGGTCGAAACCAAACATGATAATACCTAATAATCCTATGTCGAATCCTGCCGAAACATAATTTTTATGCCGAAACCGAAACCAAAGAGTTATTGATAGTAATAGAGAAGTAAAGTCGACATCCAAAATAGATGGCGCCATACTGCAACGGATATTTTGTAGTCATTGAATTGTCAAACATAAACTTTTGGTAACCAGAATTACCGCATAGGTAATGGTACTGACCCGTATAGCGCCATCTCGTGTAGCTGTCAAATTTGAAACACCAATTTGTCTTAGACTTGACTCATCTAGTAAATTAATGAATCTTTGCCGAAAATAAAACCTGCTCTTGATATATGTAGTCGCTGGCCGTGGGTACGCTTGCGCTGACGCTGGACGTAATAAAGCGCGCTGCGGAGGCGCGGCACAAGGTGCGACCGGGGCTGCTCCTGGAGCTAGACCTCGCCGCAACCAACCTGCCGGAGGACTTGGAATATTATGTGGTAATAATCCGTTCATTAGCACGAGGTCGAAATGAACACCGACCTTTGTGCAAAGTGAGGCGGCGGATTGCTTTCCACACGATCAGACAAGGCACGGACCGTGGTCGTGGTTCAGTTCGGCCGTGCGTTATGGCTAAATTGCAATTCTTAAGGCGCCTGATATGAAGAATGGCATTATAAACATACGAGTGTTTTAATGCCTAATTTTGTACAGTTACTTACATACACTGCTTTATCTTCTCTTCACAAATAGGTATTTATTATATAGGTTCTCTATTATAAGAAGACTCACTAAAATACCGAACTAGTTATAAAGTTTTTTTTTTAGTTTTCTTTCTATAACTAAATCAAAACTAATCTTTTATTGAAACAATCTTGTTAATTGATTGTCCGTTGTATAATACAGAAAGAATAGCTGTTATCCTGTCCAAATGTTTCGAAGATTGCTTGATTGACTCAGAATGTATACTGTATAATTTCTTTAACTAGTTAACTATTATGACTTGATTTGATATAATTGTATATTGATAGTGGTCGCTAATGACCTTGGCTGTTTAAGCGACCTTAAAAAAATTTCAACGCTTCATTTAGTAGTATATGTATTTTTTACAGGAAAATATCGTTGACATAGAAGGGCAAATAGAGACGAAGTATGAAGACCTAATCGTTTTGCTTGATGATTCCGATAGAAACTTCTGAGGACACATCCAGCCTCCTCGCTGGGTTGTGACAGATGTCGCTAAAGTGCGCAGGGAAAAAAAGATCCAATAATGCTACAGATTATATCTACACTAACTATTAAAATAAAGGTTCTTAAATATAATTAAACTTTTAATGTTACGAGACACATATTAAACACTATTTTAATTTACGGTATTATCTACTTACATATTTTTATTTTTAGTCACAGCACAGCATGTGCAAATTCTGGGCATTTAGAACACAGTCCCTACGACGAAAAACAAAAGTCGACATTTCTTTATACGCCTCTTTATCGCTCGATGCAAGAGCTCGAGGATAACGATATTTATATTATCGTTGTTCGCGGTAGATCGTCAGTTTTGTTGAAGTCTGTTTTTGTTAACCCTTTTCCAGGCCGCACCAATCTACTAGGAAAAAAATCCAAATATATTCCAATTAATCCAGCTTTGATGATTCATTTGAAGACTAGTAACATTTCCTGAAAGTGTAATCTAATTTGATGCTTAAATCGGAATGCTACAGTTAAAATTCTAATGGCGCGTATGTGGCCGAAATCGTACTATGCCTGGAAAAGGATTAAGGTTATTTAGGCATAGGTTATAGGTAATCATACATAGAAGCTTTTGTGGCAAAATTAATGTTTGACTAAATGAAACATCGATAAATCTGTCATCGATAAGACAGCTATAGATTAATAATACTAAGGCCTATGTTGACTCATTTTCATTCTTCGTTTTTCTGCAGTGTTTCCGTACCTGAAAAAAAAATGGTGTCATTTAGTTATCGTGCGTCTCGCTCGTGCCAATACATGTACGAGCGAAATACATTATACTTAACTAAATGACATCATTCTGCAGTAAGATAGCAGAACGTGTCCGACGAAATAATAAATCTTTAACCTTTTTGACGCCAATAACGGATAAATCCGCACCACAAATCCAACGCCGGCGAAGGATTAATCCGTCACTGACCACAGAGCAACATAGACCTAACGTGCATATGCATAGGGTTCAACTTCCGTTTTGTCACTTCAGTAACGTGGCGTCCGAGTGACGGGTTAAAGCGGGGCTCTTCAGAGGTACGATTGCAGCTCTTCAATCTACCTAAAACATGAACACAGAGTGCTTATTTAGACCACTGAAAACGACAGCGGTTCTTGGAGATTACTATACTCTCATACTCTGTATCTTTAGGTATTTAAATAAAAGTAAACAAACAATTTGTACATTTTTGGGTAGTTATAAGATTTATTGGTTAACAAATACAAAACCACCTGGATCTGTGACTGAACGACCTGACTTTAACCTAGGGAATGCAATAACCGGGCGTATTTCATTACCGGTAATTTACCGACGCGAGGTCCCACTAACCGGTTAACCGGTAAATTACCGGTTATACGTTTATGAAATAAAAAACATTGATTTTGCATTATTATTGATTGTGTCCTTATTTTCGTCAGTAACCTTTAAAAGTAATCAACAGCACGTTATAGAAACATCGACAAAACAAAATAATGAAAATAAACTATAAACATTAAACAAGATATATTTACTAATCATATTAAATAAAAAATCAAACATGTATCATTTCAAAGCGAAATGAACTTGTACATTAAATAAGCAACATCAAACTTTTTTAATTCTTTAAAAATCGCAGTAATCAAAGGGTAACAAAAATTATAACTAAAGAGTGACAGTCGTCATTTAAATGTCATACAAGTTTGCATTTACACATCTATCAATATAATATTGTTATTAAAGTAACTAAAACCGTAATCATCTAGTAAATATAAGAAAAAAAAAATTAACAGCAAGATAAGTTTCATATCATTTTAACACTAGTTACTTTAAAATTGCACTTTAAGGTGCCGTTATCGATTTTAGTCGCAAAAATGTCAAATTGATAGATTAAGCGCATGAAATTGTACACCTTTTGTTAACTATTAAAAATAACAAGTACTGGTTTCTTTTAGCACGTCTTGTTATCTTTCATTATAATAAAAAAATTTTTTAAAACAGACTCACTTAATTAGTAATGATTTTAGGTAAACGCGCGACAAGCAGTGATTTTGTCGATCTTATTTGTAAATTTCGTTAAGTTTGGACCGCTAAAAATGGTAATTTTGTATTACACATATCCTGTACTTCAACTTTAATAAACTACATTTTTGTTACTATAAATTTGAAGTAGTGTAAATGAAAGTTAGACGAAATCAATTTTCTCCAGAAATTACTTCAAAACAAGTGACAATTTCTCTGAAAATTGACTTAATTTTAACGTAATTTTGATACTTAAACAATCTACAACATTTGCTGAAACTGTTCTTATACATCATTTTGTATAATTTACTACCATCATTTATATAAATTTTTAAAAACTATCCCTTCTCGTCACCTATTACCGGGGACGCACGCTTGCGACCTCATTATTAAAAGGCAAGATGAAAAAACGTGCTAATATAAACCAATACTTGTTATTTAGATATTACGTAACAAAAGGTGTAGAATTCCAACGACAAAATCTAACAATTTAAAATTTTTGCTCTAAAATCGTTACCGGGCTCTTAAGATAGGAGTTGGAATCAGGAACATGTCATCATCAGATCATTCTGTTAATTATATATAAAATAATTGCGTTTGTTAAATATCTAGGCGATTAATTAGAACGTTGCTTAGACATTCGTGAACGATATCTTGAACACAAGTAACCAGCGGTAGAAAATGTTCTTTCGCAATCCATACTTGTCGGACACTACAGACTAAAACAAAGGACACTGAACATAGTAAGGCGGGTCGGGTAGGGGTGGCGAGAAGGGAAAGGGCGAGGGATTAGCGACCACTCATTTGTCACAAAACATTGCTTCCTAGTTCCTACTCCGACGAGATCATAAGATGCAGAAAAGTAAGTATTTTAAGTGTCTGTTCGTAATCGTAAACCGTAGTAATTGTTTTTTTTTGTAAGTACGAAGACATAGATGGGCTAATTCAACAGGTTGTTACATTTTTTTGCCTATACAACGTTCGGTAAATTCCCGGTTACGGCTGGAAATTACCGGTATTTTACCGACTGTAATATTGGTCAAATTACCGGGTAACCGGTTAACCGGTTAGCATTCCCTACTTTAACCTACATTATTTGATCATGTAATGTTTACATCTACCCTCAACTAGCTTACGGAGCCATTTGAGGGTAGATTTTGTTAACTTTTATTTAAATACCTAAAGCTATAGAGTATAGAACTCGTAATGTCTACTGCACTGTAGTTGGTTATGTGAGAAAACCGGACAAATCACAAGGCCTAGTTTACCCTCTGGGTTGGTAAGTCAGATGGCACGCTTTCGTAAAAACTAATGCCTACGCCAAAACTTGGGATTAGTTGCCAAGCGAACCCCAGGCTCCCATGAGCCGGGACAACGCGAGGAAGAAGAAGAGACTGCTCAGACACTGTTAGGAGGTACCAGCGAGGCAAATATAGAGCCCCGCTTGTAAGGTCTTCCAGGGTGTTGATTTCCAGGTCTTCTGGTGAGTGAATAACACAGAACAAGGCTAGGAAGACGATGAAATGCAATAGCATTGACTTAAGAAACCAGACTGCAGAATACACTCACTGTTAAAAGGTGGTCGCGCGTATCGATCTCCAGGTCTTCTGGCGAGTGACTACGTCGGGACAGCGCTAGGTAGATGATGAATTGCAACGCCATTTACTTTAGACCCCAGATTGCTTAAGACACTTACTGTTAGGAGGTGCTAGCGAGGCAAATATGGCGCCTCGCTTATAAGGTCCCCCAGGGTTCAGTTCACAGAGGGCCTGATACTTCTTCTTGCAGGATGTGGATTTCCAGGTCTTCTGGCGACTGACGACGACGCAGTTGAACTTGTCGTGTTGGCGCCGCGGGTGCCCGGGCGCCCAGGCCCGGTACGTCGTGCAGTCTAGTGAGTCGCCTGTTAAAATAGTAACGTAGTGATTATATGCTCTTTGTCGGTTAGTTATCGAACAAGCGAGCGAAGCCAAGCGAAGTTCTTACATCTCTATGGTGACTTAAACCTATGAGGTAAGAGCTCTACACACCTTGCATTAAATCGCACGCGGTTTTGGATCCATTCCTGACTATACTTCGAGAAAGAACTTCACAGAAGCAAGCTTGTGGTTCCAAATGGGGCACTTTTTGCGGTTATATTATTATATTATAAGTATTGACCATGCTACATTAGATAATTATGAACAATTAAAGAGATTGATAAAAACTGCACGCTTACTTCTGTGGAGTTTTTTCTTAAAAATACTAAGTACTTATAAGTATGTAGGTTCAACAAATTAAATCGCCCTATAAAGTTTTTGGCAAACCGTGAATTCACAGTTCGGAGGGGTTTTATTAAATTTGGCCCGATGGTTGACTGGTAGAGAATGCCAATAGGCATTATTTCCGCCCGTCCGCTTCGATACGGTTACCACTACCGTACCCAAGCTGTTTTTCAATTTTTGTAGCTGGCCCCCACCGGCTTATCCTTTGTACATGTACTTTTTTTTTATTTATACTACGTCGGTGGCAAACAAGCATACGGCCTGCCTGATGGTAAGCAGTCTCCGTAGCCTATGTACACCTGCAACTCCAGAGGAGTTACATGCGCGTTGCCGACCCTAACCCCACCCCGCTCAACAATGTACTTTGTACATTGTTTTAACAATAGGTTAACTAATACGGCGCGTGTCACTACCTGCATTAAAAACAGGGGCCGGTCACTTGAACCGGTTAATTAATTACAACTCCCTTTTAAAATTACCATTGGCTCCTATAAACGCGCTAGCGTTGCTTCTCCGCAGCGAGACAAGCGCAGCATCGACTCCCGCGCCGGCCAACAGCTGCGCGAGAGCATCTGTTCGTTGCTCGCTAGCCGTGTCGGCTAGGACCCCGCTCATGTTTCGGCAGGCGGTGCGCGCTTCCGTGTAGTTGAATTTGGTGGGCGTCAGGTAGAACATTCCGGTGGCTGGGATACATGTGGAGTTTATGTGCACTAAAATAAAGATAAAATTTGACCAGGTAACTCTGCAGACTTGCGAGTGACAGTTGGGTACCACTATAAACTTTACAATCCTATGAAAATAATTATGACCTTACAATAGCACTCGGCTCGAATCACTTTTGTGACAATGATGCAGAATTCGAGAGTGTGTGCGTGAAGAGCCGAAGACGTTGCTTTCAATACCGACGTACCTAATTTCTTATAAAAAGACATCCTTACTCCATCACTTGCCATTCATTGTTGATTAATAAGTTACTTACATATAGGTTTAGCGTAGATGCTATAATAGTCGTATCTGGAGTCATTGACCAAAGATAAACCACCATCTACCTCAGCACACTTCAGGACCTCACAAGTGTACTCTAAGGGTTCCGTTTCATTGACCCTCTTCTTTTTCCCTGCCTTTTTCAGCACTTCAGGTGGCACGAAGTTTAATGCTAACGCCTTCTTTTCGATGCCAAGGCGCTGGCAGCTGGACAAAGTGGTGTAGTTGGCCTTCGCAGCAATGCCAAGTTTGGACCTCTGGCATTTTTCAATTTTGTAATATTTCGGGACGACGGGAGTGGATTCGCTGGAGCATTTTGTGTTAGCACTTGTTGTTATGATTAGAGAGGATGATATTATTAACAAGAGCATCTGAGACATTGTCTTCAATAGGTACTGGTTTGTTTTCAAGTCAGTTCAGTTGATTCCACGGGAGTCGCACTCCATGTATTTAGTATCTATTCGCCTATTGTAAAACTTGACTAGTAAGTAAATTAAGTTATTCGTTGTAAAGCATCATGTACGAGATCTTTAAGTACTGTACTGTTCTCTACCAACTTTTTTTTATGTTACAGCGCATATACGGTTAGCCAACTCAAAAAGCAAAGCGTGACTCAGAATCACAGTAGGTATCTCACATACGGTAATTCATATACGCGAGAAGCCGACAAACAGATTGATGCAATACAATGGCGTCAACGTAATGATGACAACCATTGTATTAGTTGATCTGATGATTGTTTTGTTTTGACCTATTTAGATCTTGCCATTCTTGCCAATATAGAAACTAACAATTTTTTAACACGCTTTTATTAGGTCGACCTGTATGTAGCTGTATGTCAACGGGCAGAGGTACCCTATAAATTTTAATTCCATTGAGAGTGTGGAAATTACGTTTTTGCGGAATAAACGGCTGTACCTATCTTTTTTTTACGTAAACTTAGAAGTTTGTTTTTTTTCACAGTTTCAAGGGATGATAGACCCTGAGTAGGTATATGGTTTTAATTTCAAATCGATAAATCCACGTGTTCCCGAGATAAAGGGTCTTCGCAGACAGACAGACGGACGGACGGATAACAAAGTGATCCTATAAGGGTTCCGTTTTTTTTCCTTTTGAGGTATGGAACCCTAAGAATATTGAGAACAATGAAGAGAACACTGTTAACCCCTTCAATTCAATTCAATTCAATGGCAAGGAACCGGCCGAATTTTCAGTCATCTTTTTGCATTTTTTTCTGCTTTTTATAGCAATCTTCAACTTCAACATTTATTCAGCAAATAGGCCACAAGGGCACTGTTACATGTCTACATGGAATTTACATACCACGTAGTGATTATATGCTCTTTGTTACATACCTACAAGCAAAAAAAAAGCACATCAACAATTATAAAATAGGTACATTTAACTGAAAATATCAATGCAATCAAAGTATTATTATTACTTAGAGATGTATAATAGTACATTACGATACAAGTGCGAAAAATAGGAAATTCGAAACGAGTGGCGATATATTAAAATACGACCGAAGGGAGTGTTTTAAATCGACACGAGTTGCGAATTACCTATTCGCACATGTATCGTACAATATTTTACAGTATATTATGGCCCTTTAAATGTTCGATACAGTAACGTAATATGCTAATCACTAGTGCGATAAAGTACCACCATATGTACTGTAAAGTCTCTTAATGTCGAATTACACAAAAAAAAACTAAATAATAATGTAAAAAAAACGAACATACAAAAAATAATCTAAAATTATTTAGAAGTGTAAATGTCTCTAAGTGTCAGAACTAAAGATTATATAGTTTATCAAATTATCCTTACTGATGTATAGGAGTCAAAATTCTGTATAATTATAATAAAATAAAATAAATATTATAGGGCATTATTACACAAATTGACTGTGTCCCACAGTAAGCTCAATAAGGCTTGTGTTGAGGGTACTTAGATAACGATATATATAATATATAAATATTTATAAACACTTAAATACATAGAAAACACCCATGACTCAGGAACAAATATCCATGCCCATCACACAAATACATGCCCTTACCAGGATTTGAACCCGGGACCATCAGCTTCGTAGGCAGGGTCACTACCCACTAGGCCAAACCGGTCGTCTTTTAGAATTAGAACATTCAAGCGCCAATTACATCCATACTTCCCGAAATCAGTCCTGATTTTGGTCCTGGTAATCGTTTTACGGAATATCACTAATATCAGCACATCGTTAACAATATTTGAAAAGTTTGTTTCGTGTTTGATATTTTTGCATATGAACGATTTTTTTACATTTCAAATACTTTAAACGATGGGCTGATATTTAGTGAAACGGAAAAATATAATTTCTCGAGTCCGAAATCTGGTCTGATAAAGTGTGGATGTAATTGGCACTTAAGATAACAGAAACATACGAGAACCGAATGAGGTGTAATTATGCTCAAAAATAAAGTTACTAATGTTAACTTAAACAGACCAGTTTCCACAAAGAGCACCCGTTCACGAGTATGACGGGTGGCCTAGACTCCATCTTTAGGAATATTATAGAGACCGTGCGCGTTGGAGGGTCTGCCATCTTGTGACTTGAATCGGAACCATGAACATGTACATTTACACGTCACGTGTCTTCTTGTGCATAGTAAGTGCTGCCATCTTGCGGGCTACATCGGAACAATAAACATCACATTTACGCCTCGCGCCAAAAATCTGACGGCTCCTGTGCTGCCTCCTACAGTTTATGCACGCTCCCTCTTTAGGAATATTATATCTATGGTTAAAATATATCTATTTTTTACAACAGCAACATTATTCATGTGTCACTGTCAGAACTGACACAAATAGCGACGGCGACGCACCGATTACACTGTTGGATTACGATGAATAGTTTGTTTATATATTGCTAGAGTGTACAACTATTCATCACTAAATTATCTGTTTACTTCATTATCCAGAAACTCGGGGTTTGCTTCAAAATGGGCCAGGGCAAGAGCCAGTTCACTGAAGAGGAGCTTCAAGATTACGAGGTACATATTTGGGCCAATTGTATGAATTATTGTTATCTTTAATTAAAAGTTCTTTGAACTAATTGAAATGAACGATCTAGAAATTCACGTTTTGCTAATAAATATTATTTTCCCATGGCAAATGAAGATTACATTTTACATTTATACTATGTAGATACATAAATAATGAAAAAAAAAAACATTAAAATTGACTATAAACTAAACAGGAGTAAAAGTAAACAAAAAGAGAGACACAAAATTAATTAATTTCTTAATGAAGATTGTATTGATATTATTAAAATTGAATTTGTTTTTTAGGATCTCACTTACTTTACGAAGAAGGAAGTGTTATAGTAAGTATCCACACGTACAACATTTGTGACATTTTCAGACAAAAGGCACATCATATGTTAAATTGTAGATGCAATGAAATGCAATAATGCTTATTGAAAATTAACTAGGTTTACCTTTTATTTGAATACTTTGCTGTGGGCTTTCCCAACCTGCTCCTCATTTATATAATACTTGGTATATTAAGCATAAACATTGCAAAACAGCATCAAGCATTGTGAGCATAAACAGTTGGAATTTTTTTTTATATGTGTATTGCTGTTTCTTATAAATCTTTGTCCAACTTTTTATAATTATGTGGCTTTAGTTGGAGGACTCCTCAGCCTGTCCCGGCTGGTTTCGGCCATGGCAACTGGGTTTGTACTAGCTAGTGAGAGTAACGATCATACCAGATGACTGACGTAGCCTATTGTTGTAGTGAAAGTACGGCCACACTCTTATGATTTTCGGGGGCCCTTGCAGATCCACTCGACCCACCCATGATCCCTATCTTTTGTGCAATTGCCCCCTTGCCAACCACACTCACTGCAGGTCAGCACCTCTTTGACAAAATTGTAGAAAATGACCAAAGATGGTTCTATCTTTAAATTGTTATGCTTTGTGTTGAGTTTCACTCGCCTGTGCTCTCGAAGGCTTGCATATTTGTACTCACTGTATGCTTTCACTTCGGTTGATCTTGTGCCATAGCCTCCCGGTGCCATGATTGGAGGACTAGAATATTTCCTACTCCTAATACCCTTATATCCGTCATCCATACATCTAATTTCTAAGATACTAAGGGCCTATTTCACAGGTGTTAGAATAAGCTAACACTACCACACTCCAAAGCAATGAAAGCAGCTCAGTTTGTATGGAAATTCTATACAAAGTGACCCATTATCATTGCCCTTGAGTGTATACTTGTAATATTACAATAATAGTTCCCTGTACTGAAAATTTACTAATATTAAATAATGAGGAAATTTAGAACCTATTGACATGTGACAGAGCCGTTAAGGCCGTTAAATCTGTTGTAAACTCAGGTTACCTTGAATTGCAGGGTAACATTGATCATCAATTTCTGAGGAATAGGGAGATTTTTGAACGCGAGCTTAAAAAATTTATGATTTGCTTGGCAACCTTACCAGAACCTGATTCAGAAACTAATTCCAAATAGCTCAAAAATCGATCACCCCATGAATCAAAGTATTTTTAACTTTACCGATGTAGAAAAGTGCTGTATTCCATTTCAGTGCCCACACTCGGTTCAAAGCCCTGGCTCCAGAGAAGGTTGGCCACAACAAGAACGCCAAGCTGCCGATGGCCAAGATCCTCCAATACCCAGAGCTCCGAGTCAACCCGTTCCGAGACCGGATCTGCAAAGTGTTCAGCTCGAGCAGTGATGGCGATTGCACTTTTGAGGACTTCTTGGATATGATGTCGGTGTTCAGTGATAATGCTCCGAAAGCGGTGAAAGCTGAGCATGCTTTTAGGATTTTTGGTAAATTTCTATTTTACCACAAACACAGCACAAGCTTTCTCTCAAGCAATTAGGCTATAATCCCCACACTGGACCAAATTGGATTGGGGACTTAACAGTTCACACACCTTTTCTGTGCATACACTCACACAGGTTTCCTTACAATATTTTCCTTCACCGAGATGGGTGATAAATATTAAATGACATGCCGTACATAAAGTTCGAATTAACTCATTCGTACGTGCCAGGATTGGAACGCTGCACCATATGCGCCTAGCGGGTATTGTCAAAGTAAATTTTGTAGTCAACGAAATTTACTGCCGTCTTCCGACACAGGACTAAAACTCTTAGAATGACAATGGCTATTTGACCCATGTTTTTTCACTGGTATGTGTTAAATATCTAACGGTGCCGCCATCTATTCGAGCACACATTTTTCTTGACTTTTCGAGGTACTTATCTTAGACTTTATTTATCTTATACGGAGTTATATCTTTGATTGAAATATAAACTTATACAATTACCAGCCTCCTAGCCTAATCTCGGTAGTGACCTTGCCTACGAAGCAAGGGGGGTTCAAATCCTGGTAAGGAGATTTGATCCTTTTTTGCATGATGCATTTACGCATCTCACCCCCGGGCTGGGGAAGCCCATTCGGGGGTGGTATGTGGGACTCGCTCCTCCCGTAACTCCCTCTGCTAGCCAGAGGAAGGGGAGGAGAATACCCACTAACATCCGCTGCGGCGTCACCCTCTGCCGTTAGGGGAGTGTCACGGGATCGACGCCCCCGGCAGCCCGACCGACCTGTGTCGGACACCCGCGCCGAAGAGGAAGAGAACCAGGACGCTTGGCTCTCCCAGACGTGCAGAGTCGTGCCGTGTGGGCCCCCAACCCACTGGCTCTACGAGGGGGAGGAACTATTAGGCTAGGGCATATTGCCTACGTCTCCAAGGATATTTGATCCTGAGTTTTGGATGTTTATGTATATCGTCGCCTAGTATCCATAGCTTTTATTTTTAGGAAATCTCTTGTATTGTAATAGAGAGGTAAAGTCTAAGAAAAAAAGTGTCCCTTCGTTTGATATCCAAAACTAGATGGCGCTGTACTGCGCCATGTTTTGCGGTCACTGAATTGTCAAACGTCAACTTTTGACAATCAAGAGTTACCGCAAAAATTAGGGTGCTGTACAGCGCCATCTCGTTTACCTGTCAAAATCGAAGCACGAATTGTCTTAGATATTACGCATCTTACTCAATGTTTCTTTGAATAAAGGAAAGCATTTGACCAGTCTCCCCTGGTGATAAGTGTCGATGTGGTCTAGTATGAAGCATGCTTACCTAAGAAATGTCTATTGTAGTACAAGGCGGTATCTTTTCTAGCGATGGCGCCATACCTTTGGCCTATGCTCGAGTAGATGGCGCCACTTTTTGATTTTAATAAATTTTACACATATATCAGTAAAAAAATAAGGCTGCTCGCCCACGGCGACTTTCCCGACAGCATCGCTACAAACGCGCATTAGTCGCAGTCGCATGCGCTACAGAAGCGATGTCAGCGCGCTACTAAGGCGCTACAGCATCGATGCAAACGCGCGACCATGTCCGACGACATCGGGGAGAGAACGGAGGGAGGGTGAACCGTGAGTGGAGAACCGAGCATGCCGTTACTGAATCGCGTTTGCATCGCAACGGGATCGCATTTGCATCGCGACAGAAGCGCGACGGTATCGCATTTGCACCGCGACTGAATGAGGGCGAGGGCATACAACTAGCAACCGCATCGCGACTGTATCCATACGAACGCGCGACAGCATCGCTACAAAAAGTCGTGGTCGAGCGGCCAAAGTCAAATAGCGTTCTAAAAGTTTTAATCATGTGTCGAAAGATGGCAGTATATTTACTGTGGCTACAAAGTTTTCTTTGACTATCCACCTCTATTTCAAATTCTCTTTGGTTTGAGGCTTGGGGCTAGGTCGATCCGTGTAAGATTTTCACCAAATAATTATTTATTTATTGCCTAAAAAGCCTTATTTCTAAATAATTCCATAACGTTCCAGATTTCGACGGCGACGACATGATAGGGGTCTCTGACCTCCGCGAAGTGATCGAGCGGCTGTGCGGTCCAGAACTACAGCTGACCGACTCGGAGCTGCAGCAGCTGGTGCAGAACGTTCTGGAAGAAGCCGACTTGGATGACGATGGCGCGCTCAGCTTTGCCGAATTTGAGCATATTATTGATAAGAGCTCGGACTTCACTCAGTGAGTATTAAGCAAATGTGTCAGTAAATAAGAACATAAAACTATACTCATTGAACATCAAACTATCTCTTGCTTGCTTGTGCTAGTACTAGCGTAAGACAAAGATAGTATGGTTCTTTCTGTCTATGTTTGAAAGGAGTCAATCCCTGGCCAAACTATACATCATCTTTTTAGGTTCCATTCTTAACAACAAAGTCAAGGAAACTAACCAGTTTTTGTGTCTGTCCGTTTGTCTGTGGTACCTTCAGGTATCCTAACTGAGATCCTAAATGAGTGCAGTCAGACTTACTAAACACGGTTAATGAAATGAAAATGAAATTATTTATTTCAGACACCACGTATCCATATTTTTGTCTACAAGACTATATTAGTATAGCTAACAAAGAAAAACAAAACTATAAAACGAAAACGTTAATGTTAGCAGAACATATAATGCTCATTGGAACGAACATGCAATGACATCCAGTGAGCTATAAGAGGGCTGTCGACCCTTTCCGCAATCACCTTCAGGGTTGGTTAAACTTTTACGATTTAGGATTTTTAGAAAAAGTTGAAGTTTGTTGGTATTTAAGTCACGTGTAAGCGGCATAAATTTGCTATTTATGCTCAAGAACATAAAGTAAAATCAGCTATACCGACCCTCATTGAATTATCCATAACATAAAGTCCTGCAACTGCCATACAATCTGCGACTGCGATTACCGGCCCGAGTACGATCTTTAGTCTTGAATAAATACGGTAAAATAAAATAACCTAAAATATTGGATATTTCTATTTTCCTCTCATACATACGTAAATACATAAACTCACACCTGTATTCCCAAAAGGGGCAGGCAGAGCACATGAAACTGTTATTCTAGCAATTAAATTTCAAAAAAATTACGAAATTGTGAAATTACATAATATGGCAGTTGCCCATCGACCACATCACACTTGAAACCATATCCCACAGTCGACTTCTACGACTCCCACCGAGGAAAGGGGGTGTTGTCTTACCCGACACCAAACGGACTTCCTATTCCTCAATGGAAGTGAAATGCAGAGATCACCCTCCGACCGATAAATTGCCTCGGATAAAATGGGTCACTTTATGCCCTTACTATTACAGTACCTACATATGGCGCTACTTTACCGCACTAGTGCGAGTAGTGCGTTAATTAACACATTACTTAACGATGTGGAACATTGAAAGTGCCATATGTACTGTTAAATCTTGTACGATACATGTGCGAATAGGTAATTCGCAACTCGTGTCGATTTAAAGCACTCCCTTCGGTCGTGTTTTAATTTATCGCCACTCGTTTTGAATTTCTTATTTTTCGCACTGGTATCGTAAGGTACTAATTTCGATTCAAGGAGCTGGGGCCTGCCGCGAAAACCGAAATTCGCAAATTGCGGGGAGCTTTCCCTTTTACTCTCAGTACGGCGTAATTAGAGTGACAGAGAAAAATGCTCGCAATTGACGAACTTCGATTTTTCACGGTTACAGCCCAGGGCGGCTACCGAGAAAATCGAAGTTCGTCAATTGCGGGCATTTTTCTCTGTCACTCTAATTACGTGTTAGCGAGAGTAAAAGAGAAAGATCCCCGCAAATTGCGAATTTCGGTTTTTGCGGTAGGCCCCCTGCACCTATCGGCGATGATTCGTGATGAAATGTATCGGTAATGGTAATTGTTTTTGCAGGACGTTCCGGATACGACTGTAACGAGGAGGCAGCAACGAAAAATGTCTTCCAAAATTTGTTGTCAACTTAAACTATTATTACCTGCTTTAAGAGAATAGTAACATAAGCGCTCGTATCCTGATCCGCGTACGAGGAAATTATTTGAAAAAATAATCGCGGCACTCAAGTGGATTATTAATCTCCAATTTTGTATGAATAACCAAAAAACAATGAATTTGTTATTTTATTAATCTTATACCACTGTTTACGTACTATTCCGACTACATGACATTTTGAATCTCAAATTTAAAGCCTGACCAGTAATATATGATCACGCGCCATATTGCGGAATTTAATTGGAACTAAATTTTTCATACTAAATTGATATGAAACATGAAAATAAGAGCGCCCTCTTGACAATGATCATATATTTCTGGTCGTGCTTTATTTATAGTTAAGGCATTATTGTAAGTCAGTTTAGCTACTTAATAGTTAAAAGATCATGTAATAAAGGTATGTCAGCAGCGACTTGGAAAGAAAAATAGTGTGGCAGTGTCACCATAACAGCCAATTTCTTTAAAAATAATTTATATAGTTCGTCAAGCCATTTCCGTCAGTAGAAAAAAAGCGCCAATTTAAAAAATGTACGCGTGAAGGGTAATCATCCAATAGAAAATTTGAATTTCGCGCCTTTTGCTACTGACAGTTTTTACCGGCTATAGAAGCGCTGACACCACTGTCTATGACCGTAATAAGATTCATATACTAGCCGTGTCTTATCCAACCTCGACATTGGCAGAATCATCAACACCTTGATGGAGCCATAACACGAAAAATTGATTGATTGGGTTGTCGCTGCCAAGTTAAGGCTTCTACATACGTTGCAACTAATGGCATGCGATTTTAGATAATTACTGGCTATGTAAGAGCAACGAATTCAATCGGTCGACCAAATGTCGCATTGCAAATCAAATGCATTGACATTTAGGGAGGTCATTGGCATTACTCATTAGTTAGCCCCTATATTCATTGACATATATATCTAAGGACGGGCCTCACGGACAATAAGAATGGAGCCAGTACAACCGGTGTAACGCACACGAATTCAAGCCGATCGTGCAGTCTAACGCCGCAACGCGATTGGTTGAGGAGTTCGCACCACGCGCGCGATTGGTCGCAACTAGTTCCGTTAGACTGCACGATTGGCTCGAACTCGTGAGCCACACCACTGAACTAGCACCATTCTTAGTGCCCGTAAGGCCCGTCCTTAGATATATGTGTCAATGCCTATATTCGTTTTGATTTCATAAAAGTAAATTTCTGTTTTCATCCGACTGTGGTGTTTTAGATCTATGTCTATCTTGAGGCTATTAAAAAACTACGATACGTATGAAATTAAAGGATATTATGACTAGTTTTTAATCTGCAATCAATTTATGTAATTTTACAATTAATGTTATTTCTAATTCTAATGCCAAATATACATAATAATACAGTAAAAATGTGGTTTAGTACATCCTTACGCGTCAAAAGTATTTACTCGTACCAGTCTCTAACAATTTCACAAAAAAAAGATATATCTAGAACAAATTATCGGTGATTGTAACGGATACTTTTAAACCCGAACTCTAAAGATGTATCTCTATTTGGAAAAGTTATCCAGCAGCGGTATCATGGTCGCATTTTTATCACCTGTCATGCCATGCGTCACTTTCGCACATATATACTTGTTAGAACGTGACAGACATAGTGACAAGTGATAAAGAGCCGACCATATTAGCCCTACAGGGTAGTATATCTACCGCCTTTTAGGTGCGTTGTTTTATCTGCTACTATTGATTTTTGAGCTTGTTTGAATTCCGGATTAACTTTGTCTTAACAGAACAGGTATAGGTATACACTTAATTGACCAATATTGAACTTTAGGTATTTTTATAAGGTCTATGATCTTCCAGTTAAGTATGCAACTGTGGATGATGGTACTTTGTCACAGTAATGTCAAAAGTAACTTACAATTCTAAAAATAATTTGTTTTTCTTTTATATCAGCATGTCTTCCACGACTAAGTCTCTTTAACTCCCGACGCAAAAGGTTTTATGTTTGACGCCAATGTCTGTGTTTGTGGCATGGTAGCCCTCCAACAGATGGAGCGATTTCGATGCGGTTTTTTTTTTACGAAAAAGCGAGTTTCCTTGCAGTGGTTCTTAGCTATGTTTGATAGAAATCGATTCAGCAGTTTGAAGAGTAGTTTTCCGAAATGATGTACCTAAGGCGTAGGGTTTTTTTTAAATTTTAAATGTGATGATATTGTCAGAAAATCATAGTAACACAAAATATTCGTTTCGAAATTGACTGGTAGGTGGTGGGTAGCAACAGAGTCCATCTAAGCTAAAGGGGCCCACTGATTACCAGTTCGCCAAATTCGTGATTGTCAGCTGTTGCGAGTAACTGACAGGCCGATATCGTCCGGCGAACTGGTAATCAGTGGGCCCTGTAACTCAGCGCTAACTTTGCAAACAATAGTATGGAAGCACTACTACAAAGATCATATTCCTATGAGATATGTTTATTCTTTAGCCACTCAGACTTTAAAATTGCCTTCCATTCCATTGTATTTTGAATCTTTATTTTCAAAAATCAAAATTGCATTCGTCTTGGCAAATTTAAGTCCACACCTCAACATTAGCAGAATCCACCTTGCTAAAATTAGCAAGGAGAAAAAGCCACTTGTGAAAAGAGTCTGTGGGTGGCTAGAGGATTTAGCAGAGTTGCAACACTAAGACGAACTGTAGATAATTTCGCAAAAAGTATATAGCATTAGCAAACATGACAAAAATCATGTAAACATTGATTAGTTGAGCATTAATTCCAAAGAGTAAAGTATAATAGGTATTTATTATCTTGCATTTAAAATACAGAAAATAAGTAAAAAAGTATTTTATTCAACTTAGAATACAGACTAAGTAAATATAAAAATTTCATTTGTAAAAAGTTCATCTTAATACTAATTTAATTCTGGAGGTATCCAGGAAGCTTCATTCTCATAAAGATCCAGGTGGTGAAGAAGGATACCAGAATACACAGGAATGCGACCGAGATAAGTAGGATTCGGTTCAGTTTTGGCGTAGACGGGTTATGTGTCCGGTCGAGGATGATGAAGCCAAGGCCGCCCATTGAGAAGAGGAAGGAGGAAGCTAGGCCCTCCATGATGTACTGGCCGTTCACTCTGTTCGGCATAAAGGCCACGGGCCGGCTGTGGCCGTGCTCGTCGGTTGTTGAGCCAACGCTTGGCGGTTCCACTATCACGTCATAGATTATACCTGAAATATAGATGAATATCTTTACTACAATAATTTTAGTGATTTACAATTTGTTGAACTTTACAAATAAATAAGTCGTTTGATAATTTAGTAATTTCGCCCAGAGAGATAACGTATTGAATTAATAAGTAGCTAATAGCGTCCTCACTGACACTTCAACGAGCTGCAAGACTCTTCGAAACCGCGAGTACTTAAAATAAAATAGAACTGTAACTAAACTAGAACTAATGGACAAAAGATTGAACACACGTTTTTCCCAGTAACATAATCTTATTAGAAAATAAACAGTAAACAAGGCGCCGCTAACCTCCAGTTACCAAAAAGTACGAGAAGAGCACCAATGAGAAAGTAGTCATCGCCGATGGAGCCTGAAGCCATGACGGCTTTTTAATTTTGATATTTGGGATTTCTAATACCGAAAAGGGTATTGCGAATAAACTTTCCATTTCGGATAGTTGTGACGAAAAACAGAAAACGCGCTAGGCAGACTCCAACCGTACCGTTGACGTAGCTGACAGCCGCGCGGCCAGAGCGCGTCACGATGATGGAAGCGAAGTTTTATGTAGAATGAAACGCAAATAAATAAAAAGGTAGCTAATTATTACATTGTTATTATTTAGGATTACAAAAATAGTGATCATTAATAAAGTATTCTTTGTTATAGCTCTAGATACGATTTAGATATAAGAAATTTTCTTTATTTTACTTTGGTTTCCTGTATGTATCAAAAACACGTGCGTGTAAAGGAGTGTTTTGAATATTGTGACCAATCACAACGAGGCAATAGCATTAAATGTTAGTTTCTTATTGGACCAGCTTATATGGTCGATAATTCTATTACAATACAGCCAATCACAAAATTTCGATTTCCTAAAATTGACACTTGAATGAAGTATTCAAAAAAAAAACGCAACTGTCAAAATTATTCGATTGCAGTAAAATTGGTTGAACAAATGTTCGTCCCCATTTTATTTCGTTGGAACATACTTTGCCGCGCCAGCTGGGCCTTATATTGTTATTGAAATCCGTACAATGTGTACTATTATTAAAAGTGTGTGTCTCGTGTGAACCTCTATTAGTGTAATACAGTGTTAAAATTTGTAGCGATGGCTAAGTGAGAATATTTCGCACAAAATGAACTGGAATCTGGATTTTTCACTGATATTAAGATGAAGGGCGGCTTGTGTGTTATTTACACGTCGCTGCTGACAATTTCAGTGCTGTCGAGGTAATTTTTGGATTGATTTTCGGTGCTTGCGTAACATAATTTGCAATTCCGTTGTTACCTTGGATTTTTTGTTCTCAGTTGTGCGTTGTTTATGCTGGTGGTGTCGGAAGGTCACCTGGGGGATGAGGGGAGCGTGGACCTCTCTGGGCTGCACAATGTCAGTCAGAAGCGCAGTGCTGTAAGTGAGGAGGACCAGGTTCCGGACCCAGGGCCGCGGGATGAGGCGCCAGCTGAGAACTTGGAGATGCTGATCGCTGATTCGTTGTCCTTGAATTCGGTGACAACTGATGGGTGAGTTTTTTTAAGTTAATTATAATGAAAGTGAGAGTGAAGTATAGCTTATAAGCCAAGTTACTGATGCACAGATGTATTAAAAACTAATTAAGTGAGGTAATTTTCAATTGATTTCTTTGTGCAAGAAAAACCCACACAAGTTACAGTTGTTTGTATAATAAAATTAAAAATCATGGAATTTGTATCAAATCATGTAAGCAAATTGAGATTTTAAATCCACAATTTTAATTAAATTCCCGTGAGTTTCGAACATATTAAATTATTTTAAACAGGCTACTCATGTATTATTAAGTTAAATATTTTGATACTCCGTTCAGAATAATTTTAAAACTACAGTTTTTAATTTCCTAAAATGTAATCATTTGACTAATTAAATTAGGTACAGTCAGCATCAAAAGTAGCGGATGAAACAACGCGCCAAAAGTGTCTGATATTTCAGATAACTTTTCCAAATATAGATAAATTTCTAAAATTCGCATTCAAAAGTATATCTTTTACAGTCTTAGTTGTTCTATATTAAAGACGTCACTTTTTGTTAAGCTGCTACAGAATGGTAGATACTTATGAAGCGTTATTTGATCCGCTACTTTTGATGCTGACTGTACCACATACATTAATAATTAATAATCATTTTAAAATTGAGAGCACCCACTTGATCTACATTACTATATTGATAGATTTGTCTAGTCATCAATGAACACAAACATTGGACTTTACAAGTTTACAACTAATACCTATGTCTGTGGAATTTATACAAATATGGTTTATACCTAATGATTCATTGATACACAGGAAATCCCCACCTTGGCATATTAATGAAGTATTACTTAATAAAAAGAATGTTTATTACCATATTTTTACCTTGTTTGTGTGTTTTGTTGAATAAATAAATGGAACATACATTTTTTTAAACATAAAGTAATGTTGAAAGGCAGTCAATTAATGTCAGTTTCAAGGTCTCATGAATGATGACCAATAACCTACAGTTATTAATTAAAAAAGTGTCTAATTCTCAATGTGTAAGACAGACATTTGTTTGATTGTGGTATAATGTGTAGTATTTTCTACATCCAATACCAGACTGTAAACCAAACTCCAGATTTTTCATACAAATTGTCTTTAATAGCCGGGTCCACACAGAGCGAGCATACGCGCGAGGCAATTTCCTCACGCACAAACCGGCCAGTGTAGACGTGCCTCGGCCGAGGCGCGTCTACATGCTCGCTCTGTGTGGACCCGGCTCAATATGTAGTCAGTCTCATACACAGTAGAGCCTGGCTAAACGCCCTAATTTGGGTGCTTGCTGTAATCTGGACAGTCTTGTTGTGGGCACACTGCCTTAACAAGGATTGACTTTAATAATAATAATCTCAAAAAAAGTGAAGCAGAAAAGTATGCTGACTGTTTTTTTACTGTTCAGTAATTTATTTACTATGATTTATTTTTATGTGTATACTGGATAAAATTGGAAACGTAAATGTTGTAAGCTAATGCTTGACGCGAAAGGGATGTAATTATCAAAAATCTGTCAGTCGTAATTGTCATATAAATATTAACTAACCTACTGTCTTTATAAAAACAGAAATTTAATGATAGTTAATTGAAAAAAGTTTTGCTATTGTTCTCACGACCTTGAACCAACCGAAACCTGAGCGCATTTTCACAATGGTTGCAAAATCAATGTCAGACTTCAACTCCATTATATATACCTATTTATAGACAGTTCTAGTCACTATTTTCAACAAATTCAATGGTCGAACGGACATCCCGTGAGTTGCGAAAAAAAGATACTGAATGGGTAACAAATGACAATCGCATTGTATATGTATATTCGTATCAAAAAGCTATGTCACACTCACATGTTTCCATCTCTCGCGTTCACTCCCTCCTACGAAAATTGGAATTCTGAGATAGTGAAAAGACATGCTACTCTTTTCTGCTTTGCTGGTTCTTTAGATGTACCTCGTCACTCACGTCTTACAAAGTTCAGATCGTCTCGTCTTACAAGTCTTTTCTCCCGATTGCGTCCTCGCTGTGGCTTCGAAGCTCAGGATCTGCTTTCAGACTTTTTCTCGTCCGTTTCGCACTTTCATCGGCTTCCTTTTTTATGATTTTGTAACACCGTTGGCACCATTGTAATTCGTCGCAACGTCAAACTAGCACCTCCAAGGTTTTCCTTTTTTACCGGGCCAGGCGGAGGCGGTAGAGCCAGACATTTACATACGTAACTCGCCGCTTTACGCCCAAGTCTCGACTGTATCTTACAAATCTAAGACAAAAATGTAATATCACGTGTTTGCCGCCACGACACTGGTTCAATCTACCTAGCAACAAGTATTTTTACTGTCTTCAAAATCGAATGTTATTCAACCCACTTATCCGTTCAGTTATTCGGTGGGCGTAGTTTGACGTCACGCGTATCGTTTTGACGAGCCATGTGATCTTCTGACTGATTTGCGTTGACCTAGTGCGTGAGATACCTTGTCGCTTTCATTAGTGAAACATGCGATACTAAATCAGTACGGGTACGCATTTTTGTTAGTGCGACATAGTTTTCAATGGTCTACTAAGTGGACATATTGAGACTAATTAATTCATCGTGAATTGTAAATATGTAGTCTTGTTATTCCGAGGCGTTTTAATAGTCAAACGAACTGTAACGTAGTACATTTAATAAAATAGCCCTGTTGCAGAAGCAAGCCGCTGCCATACAGTTGAAGTTAAGACACCCACAGATTACTAGTTCGCCTGATGATATTAGTCTGTCAGTTAATCGCAAAAGGTCTCACACTAACAGTTCCATTTCAGGTTACGGCCTGATGACTAATATGAACCGAGAGTTGACGGTTCCGGTCAGCGTCGACAGATATCGGCCGGACAGGCTGCGGTGTTCTGTAAGGTGGCGATACTTCCCCAGTTGGGCTCTGCTCTAGATCTGGAATGACATCCGCTGTGCTATGTCCTACCACACAAACCGGTTTTGGACGTAGTTTAAGGACATACCCGGGTCCGTAAATGTTCAAGCCACGTTTCATGTTATTTCAGATTGATTGATTTAAAATGAGAGCATATCTTCAATTCGATTATTTCGATTGTATGCCGGCTGTTTGGCGGCGGGTTCGTGACACAGTGATTTGTTATGTTACTAGTCTATTAAGTTGGTTATCTGCCTAGTCTGCGCTAGTAGGCTGTTTGTCAGACGATACTGTTTGGCATCTAGCCATAATTGCCAACTTCGAGTATAAAATTCACGCTTCCTATGTTTTATTCGCAATAAACGGGGCAGACATGGTCGCAATTTTGGCCGCCTTTTCCGCCCTAGATTTTCGTTAAATTCCCAGTTTAGAATTACATTAGAAGCACATTAAAGTACGTCATATCTAGTTGAAAAAATGCCGGGTTAAGAGCACCCTAAGCCGGCGAGCGTGTATGGGGAAGTTATGAAAGTTAAGGAAGCGAAAGAGGTATATGTCAGGATCGTAGCAAATCGAAATCCGTGGTGTCTGCCTACCCCTCCGGGAAATAGGCGTTATTATATGTATGTATATCTATTTGCTTTGGACCAAGGACAAAGCTTCAACATCGTTGCCTCAAGACTACTAGTTCGGTCTACGTTAGTAATTTATTCTAAAGTAATTTAGTTACTAAAATCGATTAACTGTCCAAAAAATGTTCGGACTACAGACGAGCGAGTTACACTAGACAGTTTAAATATAAAAGGCTGGTTCGAACTCCAGTAATTTAGTCGAGTAGTGAGTATTTTTGTTACTAAATGTGTCTGAACACCAAAAAAATTGTCCAATAGATTAGTAAGAGTGAGGGGGACTTACTCGCCAGAAAAAATAGATCCATTTCTATCACTCGGACTATCACTGACTAATCTACTATAACTGAATTGTTGGTGTTCAGGCACGTTTAGTCACAAAAATATTCACTACTCGACTAAATTACTAACCTAGTCAGAACTACTCTTTAGTTTAGTATATCAGAAAGTGACATACGTTTTATTAGTCTCTATCACGAGTTAACGACCATCAACCGTACGATTAGGTTCTGCGTAAAAAGAATTGCGTAGTGCATACATTCTCCTTAGCATAACAGGTTCTTTCACAAAATTCAACTTTACTTGTACTGGGGCATTCCAGAAAAGTATGGTTCGTGACGCTACTTTTTAACACTTCGGATAAAACTAAGAAGCCGATATTTGACATGATTACGTTTGATAAATTAGCTTTATATTTAACGGTATATAATACAGATTTCTGTAGTTCATTAAGGTATTTGCCATACGCGTCACGTTCCCGACACTGCAGACCTTTTTACAATATACCTTACATCACTTAACCTACAATCTAAATCTACTATCCGATCCGATACATCAGGGGTGGCCAACTTGATTAGACCCAAGATCTCCTGTTTAGTAACGAAACCCTGTGCGATCTACCAATTACATACTTCTTGAGACCTTAAATGAAGCTGGTCTACGTATTTACATTTTTTGCCTTGCCACGATCGACTGGACTAACAGTCGCGATCGACCTGTTGGCCACCCCTGCGATACATGAATCAGCGCATCTTTGATATTCAATGTCGGAAGTACCAAGCCTCAACGCGTTCTGATACTTCTGATGTAAGATAACACGTCTATTGCGCACTATTTACACTTCTATCCATTTTATTATTTTATTTTATTTTATTATTGTTTTGATATGAATTGGTTGTACCGACCTGAAGGTATTGTCTTTAATTAAATTGCCGAAGTGTTGAGAACTCGTTCTTCAGCAAACCAATTTATTGTAACGTCTTCCTCGTTTCCTCATGACTGAGGGTCACCACAATAAGTAGTATGAGCATTATGAACAATTGTCGCGGGTTCAATTCAAACCCTGGCTCGTATCAATGAGTTTTTCGGAACTTATAGACGAAATAACGTTTGATAGATGATCAAACGAACTTCTTGAAGTGAAGTTCGATCACTATTATGTGAATCGCTTCATTCGAAGATATAATAAATAACCAGGTAGTTTCTTTAACTTGCTAGGCAACGTAACACGATTTTCAGAGTAAAATGAAGATTTTTATTTTAAAAAGTAAGTGTATCGACTTTTTTCAATCCCCCACTCCTAACCGACCCAACAAGCTCCAACCACCGTATTCTGTCCTCATTCCTTTTAAGTGAGGAGCAAAACTTGTATATGGGTGTATAATTAAGAACCTCTTGTTCTTATGTGACGGAGTCACGGGAGGGAGGGTGCTGATTATATCTTCGAATGAAGCGATTCACATAATAGTGATCGAACTTCACTTCAAGAAGTTCGTTTGATCATCTATTATATTTCATCGCTTCATTCTTCAGATATAATAAATAACCAGGTAGAGTTTTAGAGACGCAAGTTTTGCGTTGTTGGTATGTTATTAATTATAAGCAACTTAGTAGTCAATCACTTTGGTTTATTGAAAAAATAACAATAATTAACATATCCTTATGTTTCTAATTAACAAAATTATCAATGAATGTGCTCAATAATTAGTAAGTTAATCAGACATATTACGACCAAAGCACGCAGCTTTGGCAAACTCATCATTGTTGCCGTCCTTTAACGGCCTATCATAATATTTTGAAAATGTTTGAGACTTGGCTGTCCATCCCGCAGCTTTGCGGATGACCTCTATAGATACACCGGCGGCCCTCGCAGCCGACGTGGACGCGTGTCGCGTGCTGTGCGCACCAAACGTGGACACGTCCACGCCCGCCGCTGCTAGTACCTGCCGTATCCATCGACCTACAGTTTGACTCGTAGCAGCTCTGTGAGGGGCCTTGTGTGTTAGTAATAGCGCACCATGATTCCTGGCTCTCTTATTTTGTGTTACCAAAATATAGTCTTTGAGAGTCAGGGCAGGGCAAATGCTTAAGTTCTCTCTAAAGTAAGGTATATTCAATAGGGGCTGTTCTCGGCCGGGAGCAGAGGTTTTTATCAAATCGGGTATTGTAATTTTGATAAAGTTCTCTGTGATGTGTATATTTTCAATTTTAATCAATGAGAACGTTTGTACTCGATGGGCCGTACAAATTGCAAGTAAGATGACGAGTTTTTTAGTGAGTTGCTCAAGGGTAAGTTCGATATTAGGATACCATGTCGATATTAGATCAAGAATAACTTGTGGATCCCACGTGTTATTATACCTTGGTAAACTAGGTTTTAGTCTAAAAACACCCTTGAGTAATCTCTTGATGCGGTCATCAGAACCCAGATTGGGTAGTAAGAGAGCCAACGCAGAGCGATGACTATTTAATGTTCCGTAAGAACAGCCTTTATTGAATTCATCTGTCAAGAACTTAAGTATTGATGTTATTGACAGATTTAGTGGTTCTAAACCATTTTTATTACAAAACTCCCACCAGAGCTTTAGGGATACATTGTATTGTTTTACTGTGTTCTCCGAAAGCGAGGCTAAAGCTAATGGGATCGCTTCTGGCGGAACGCCGCGGCGGGAGAAGGCCGTGCTGATAGCGTCGCGGCAGCCAGGGTAAGGCTGGTGTGCAAGCGGTGGGGTCGTCTGCAATCAGATCGAAGTAATACTTTACTTGGATTAAAATATATGATTTCTGAGACCAATAGATTCTGCAGCATTGGAAACCAAGGCTGGGAAGGCCAATATGGGAAAACCAAAATACCTGTTGCATTGTCGTCAATAATTTTTCGGATGCATTTCAGTAATAAGCAGAAAGGTGGGAATGCATAGAAAAAATGTTGACTCCAGTTGAGCGTGAACGCATCGACAGCAAAAGCATCAGGTTCTTGGAACCAGGACACGAATTTGTCACATTTGGTATTGGATCGAGATGCGAAGATATCTATTTCAGGTTGGCCGAAACGTCTGACAATCGTTTGGAAAGCCTGATTTGACAACTCCCATTCTGTATCGGGGTTGGACTTCCGTGACGCCTCGTCGGCTCGATTATCCTTTGTATTAACATACGATGCGTACAATATTATGTCCCGCATCTCGCACCATTGCCAAATTTGCCTACTTAGATCGTTCAAATACGGAAATTGGATTCCACCCATTCGATTTATGTAACTGATTGCAGTAGTATTGTCTATTCTTAATAAAATGAAGCAATTCGTTTCATTTAGTGCAAAGCTCTTAAGGCCTAAAAACACTGCTAAGAGCTCTAGGTAGTTGATGTGGTGTTCGCTCTCAGCAGCCTTCCAATGGCCTCCGATAGTAATATCACCGCATACAGAACCCCATCCGGTTCTTGACGCATCCGTGTAAATTTCTAACTTAAAACTTGACGTTCTCATATGTGACGAAGTTGTATATATATTATCTTTCCACCAACATAAATCATCCAGGATAGTTTCTGGAAGATTTATTTTGGCCTCGTAATTATCTTGATGTTTTTTAAGACTTAGAAATTTATGCCTTTCTAACAATTTTGTATACAACCAACCATAATTGGTGGCAGGGCAAGCGGAGATGAGAACACCAATCAACTGAGCATACTCTCGAATGGTACATCGAGGTAACTTCATGAATTTAGATACTAAACGGTAAATCTTTTCCCGTTTTTCTTGGGGTAAACCTATTGTCAGATTTCGTGAGTCAAATATGAATCCGAGAAATTTACAAATTTGTGAGGGTTGTAATACACTTTTGTCATTATTAATAATGAAACCCAAAGTTTCAAATAAGTTAACCGTAGCGTTTACGTTATTTAGACACTCGTCATAACTATCACCAATACAGCAAATGTCATCTAAGTAAACAACAGACTTAAATCCCTGTTTTCTTAGGTGTGTTACGACCTCTTTCATAATTTTTGTAAACACTTTAGGTGCTACGGACAACCCATAAGGCATGGCTGTAAATTCGTACATTTCAGTTTCATTTGAGCCATGAGGTACAAATTGAAAACGGAGGTACTTTCGATCTGCTTCACGTACAGGTATAAGTAAGTATGCCTCTTTTAAATCAATTGTGGCTAAAAATCCGTTGTGTGGTATAAGCTTAGAGGCAGTTCGATAGTCCTCCATTTTAAAATGGGACTTTGTAACAAATTTATTAAATGATTTCAAATTCAATATAAAACGGCTACTTCCATTAGGCTTTGGTACTAAAAATGTATTAGAAATATATTGATCATTTCTAGGATCGCATTTTTTTATGGCTCCTAAGCTAATTAATTTATTAATTGCTATACTCATTTCTTTTGTATCTTCTGGCGTCAAAACATTTTTAGGTACCAAAGGCTGATGTACAGCCTTACTTAACGGTATTTCCAATCCGTGTTTTATCCAAGATAAAACAGAAGGGTTATTTGTGATCTTAGACCAACAATTGTAAAAATGTGCTAATCGACCAGCATGTACCTGGGTTACTGGTGAGCTAGCGCTCGCGACTTGGTCGGCGCTGGCTGCCGCGTCGAGGCAGCTGTGTTGACGTACGGGCGACGCGTCGCCGGCGACGGATTCGTCCTGCGATACCCTCCTCGCCCTCCCCTGTTCGACGAATAACGGGGAGGACCGGACCAGTTTCCCTGTGGTATGAAGGCCCGAGTGTTCGTCGAATTAGAAGTGCCAGGCTTTGGTGCACTGACAGTCTTTTTGATTTGTTGACCTTGACGCTCTATAGCCTTACTGGCCTTAATCTTTTCAGATAAGGTATTTCCGAATAGGGATTCATCCCGTTCGGTGTCTTGAATCACGTGAAGAAAATTTTTCTCCAAGCTGGGTGTAATTAATTTAATTCGGTCTCTTGTAATGAAATTATGCGCATCGGAGAGTATGCGGCATCCGTCACTCAAATATTTGAGGGCTTCGACTTTGTTTTCGCTCTTTAAAAGCACATCCATGGCCCGACTTACAGCTGCTATGCCTCGACCGAGTTGTTGTTGGACGGCGACATATTTTTTGTCACGTCCACGTACTACCTCCGTTACAGCGGCCGAGATCTCGGCGTTAAGCTTTGGCGCTTGTAATAATTTACAATTATTAGGAATTAAATATTCCTTAAGGAGTGTCTCCTTATTTTCTTTAGCCAAACCTTTCTTTAGAATAGGTAACCATAAATTGGCAAGACTATCGTGAACACTTGTTCCGTATTCGGGCGTATCGGAGGTAGATTCACCGAGGGCTGCAAGTAGCGTGGGGTCCAGGGGCGGCTGATCAGTGCCATCAATGGCAGGAAGCGCAGGCTGCGCGAGAGCGACGATTTGATCAAATATCGGCGCGGCCGGGTCGGCTGGTGCGACCGGTACGGCGGGTGCAGTCGGGACAGGCGCTTCCTCGGGTAGATACCCTTCTTCATGTACGCCAGGATCGTAATCCGAATTTTCAACCTCTAGATCTTGATCAATAGGTAAGCTTGTTTGCTCGTTTTGTAGGTGAATTTCACCTAAAAAGATAAAAAATATATATTTTTTAGAACCTTATAAGGTTGTTATTAACACCAACAGATAATATTGTCTCGCAGACAATACCCTGGTGAACGCGTATATCTATTATAGATTGCACGTATTTGTATAATATGTTAATCGAAATCAACTCGCAGTTGATCTCATCACAGTTAACTCGCAGTTAACCGTGACAAAAATATTGAATTTATGAGTACATCGCACATATTTGCATTATATTTCATAATCGAAATCAACTCGCAGTCGATCTCGACCGTCACCGTTAACTCGCAGTTAACCGCGACATTATTTTATTAAATAGAGGGTAGATAAATAAAATAAAAAACATTACTGCCCTTTCATTATAAATGTACTCTAATAAAATAAGAAATAATTGTGAGTCCTACCTTGTTCACTGGCATCCGACTCACTAGAAGATCTCACAGATTGAATTCTACGACGTTTCTTTTTAACGTAAGTAGCTTCCAAATCTTGAAGTTTCCTTTTATAACGCTCGTCGGCATTTTAAAGGTGTGTTCGTTGCCACGCACGAAAAAGGAATGAGGACAGAATACGGTGGTTGGAGCTTGTTGGGTCGGTTAGGAGTGGGGGATTGAAAAAAGTCGATACACTTACTTTTTAAAATAAAAATCTTCATTTTACTCTGAAAATCGTGTTACGTTGCCTAGCAAGTTAAAGAAACTACCTGGTTATTTATTATATCTGAAGAATGAAGCGATGAAATATAATTTTTACCAGTCGCTTTTCGGTGAAGGAAAACATCGTGAACCGATATAATCCCAATAAGGCCTAGTTTGCCCTCTGGGTTGGAATGTCAGATGGTAATCGCTTTCGTAAAATTAGTGTCTACGCCAATTCTGGGGATTAGTTGTCAAGCTGACCCCAGGCCAATGAGGCTTGGCAAAAGATGATCAATAGGTTTGTTTCCATCTACAAATCTTACGGCAAAATTGTATCCCAATAAATTCTTTTGGATTATAAGAACATGTTAAACTACTTTTAGGGGACCTGTAATGACCACATTTTTGTAAATATTGAATTTAAAATATCTTTTGGCACACGTCACGTGACCAAACTCGAAACGTCATTGAAGATTCTGATGACGTCACAACTCTCGGATTGACACTGTTGACAGTTAGGCGATAAACAACAAATGACAAATGTCAGTTCACAGTTCGTATCTTCTACGTGTGTATGTAGTTATATGTAGTTATGTGTCAAACCGTAAGCTGTGACGTCACACAATTTTCAAAGAGCTTTTTGGGCGCGAAAGCATTAGTCAAAATATATTTTGTTAATTTAACATATTTAAAGCCGTTTTTAGTATAAAAGTTGAATTTAAGGGCAACTTTTAGTTAATATAGAACGTAATACAAGCGTTTCAAAAAATTGGAAACAAC
This sequence comes from Cydia pomonella, assembly GCF_033807575.1. Taxonomy (NCBI): domain Eukaryota; kingdom Metazoa; phylum Arthropoda; class Insecta; order Lepidoptera; family Tortricidae; genus Cydia; species Cydia pomonella. Next base: position 3,407,531 of record NC_084707.1, on the reverse strand, counting down.
CCTATTGGTTATGTGGCTCAATTATTATTTAATGTTACATCGGTGACAAACAAGTATGCTACATAGCCCGCTTACCATCGGATACCGTAGCATAGCCTATGGACGCTTGCGATTCTAGGTCTAAACGTAGCACAAACGCCCTTAGAAACCTACAACCTCTTTTTTTTAAGAACTCCATACAGTAGTCTTTTGAAGAAACCCCGAAGTGAACTTTAGGTTATAGCGTCAAAGTTAAATTTGTAACTTTTTTTATTTTTTATTAGCCTATTTGTGTGTCCCACTGCTGGGCAAAGGCCTCCACTCTAGCTTTCCAATCCTCCCTGTGCTGAGCAAGATCCCGCAAATCCCGCTGAAACGCATCCAAGTCGTCCCGCCATCTCTTCCTCGCTCTGTCTCTGCCACGACTGCACTGGGGATGCCAGCTAGTGGCTATTTTAGCCCATTTGTCATCAATTTCTAACTAAACAACTTAAAATAAAGTAATCGTGCAAATGGTCCTTTAGCCGACTAAGCCGATATCTGCGTAGTTAATGTGATGTGGTAAAATATTTGGATACTTTTTACGTATGTCTCATATAGTATATTGAACAAAATGGCCTGTCATCTTCTCAACTAGGTGTGATTTTTTACGTTATCTGTCGACAAATACGGATAAGTATAGTCTTATAGGTCTTTTTCTTGAATGACTTGAAATAAATATTGTTTTTTGAGAACCCAACCACTTAGTCACCACAAGAAAAATTAAGTATTCTTTCAGACCAATTTCGTATATTTTCTCAGTTGCGCTGAAATCTGAAATCCCTTAAACGGATAAGTTCCCCTTTGTACACATTTATTGTGCTTTCTCTGGGTTGATGTACTTGCTTTATGCAATAAAGTGTTTTACTACTACCTATTACCACAAAATAAATAATTGTAATACCGTACAGAAATAACACTACCTACAAAACCGAAGTTTGACAGCGATTCAGGGGCGAATCATTGCTGTCCCTTTTTATATGGCACTATTACTTTCGGCTATTTGGGATTGTCAAAATTCAAGTCATTATCTTATCTGTGGTCGTGCACGCAAAGGGACGTCAAGTTGTGCCAACCCGAATAATTGCTCGGAGCAATGCTGAGCTGAACGGAGCCCAGAATGACCGAAAGGAAGAGTGTCGTCCCACTGCTATACTACCGGCTACTAATACAATCTTTGCTAAACAATGTAGAGGCGAACTAATTAAAAAGAAACAAGCTCTCATCCGGTGCCATCACAAAGCCTAGCTCTAAAACTAAAACCAATAAGAGTAAAATTCACTTTCATTCACAGTGACTGTTACTAAACTTGACTTATTTTTATGGCATACTGTGATACTTGCGATTCCGAGTATAAATCATCTAAATTTTCGAAAAAAGTATCATCATCATCATATATTGAAGAGTTAGACTTTTGTCGGTGGAGCGATTTCCATGTATGTCGGTCCCCTGCCTTCTCCTTGACAGCCTGATACGACACGACGTTGAGTATTTCCTTTACTTGATCTATGTAGGTTATCCTTGGTATAAATATAAATGGTACATATGTACACTTTCTGAATCCCCATAAATCTGATATGTAGATTTATTCAGCTCTCTCTTATTTATTTTACTAATTTTTATTAGATTATTTTAGGTACGAAAAATGCTATGTCATAATATTTACAAAATGTTATGTTATGTTATGTGTTAATGTTCACGTCTGAAAATATACGGATGACAAAGTGCCAAATATATGTATACGCCTTAATATATGGGCAAAAGGTCGTTTATAAATATTTTTGGGTTTTTGTTTGTATTTATAACAGAATCTTAACACCAAATGACTTAATCCTCAGTTTAATGATAGAATGAAAACTATTTTATAACATTTTGGTTCCGTCCTGAGTACGATTATCAGCGCTGGTGGCCTAGCGGTAAGAGCGTGCGACTTGCTATCCGGAGGTCGCGGGTTCAAACCCCGGCTCGTACAATGAGTTTTTCCGAACTTATGTACGAAATATCATTTGTTATTTATCAGTCGCTTTTCGGTGAAGGGAAACATCGTGAGGAAACCGGACTAATCCCAACAAGGCCTAGTTTACCCTCTGGGTTGGAAGGTCAGATGGCAGTCGCTTTCGTAAATACTAGTGCCTACGCCAAATCTTGGGATTAGTTGTCAAGCGGACCCCAGGCTCCTATGAGCCGTGGCAAAATGCCGGGACAACGCGAGGAAGAAAAAAAAAACCTGAGTACGATTTCGACAGTCATAGTGACCAGTCAATGGCCAAAGAGAATAAAGAGCTGTAATAGCCTTGAATACTCGAGTTTTTTCGCGTACTGTTTCGCTATCCGGTGATATTTCTGTATTAAGGGGCCTCTCGTATTATTTGAGCATTAAAATTTGATAGCAAAGAATCACATTACAACTATTCTAAAGCTAGTGCATGCGTTTGTCGTGTCTGTAACGATTTTCAGTTTTATTTTCGTGGACATTACTTTTTGTATAAGTATTTCACGGAGATTTTTTTTTTCAGTCAAAAGTCAGTCTAAATTTAGCAGAAGACTAAAAAGTTCGAAATTCCGTATTCTCATTATATTAACTTTGTTGAAAATTTAAACCGAATACCGACTTCTGTTATGTTCAGAATAAAACAGTTTTCCAAAAATAATTTGAGACGCAACCTAGCATAACACGATGGTTGATTTATTCTTATTTCCAACGTCATCGTTTAGCCAATGAAAGTCCCCTTAACAGTTAAAAAGCGAATTACTCCAGCCGATTGAAATGGAAAGTGTAGTTAAAAATACTCGCCGCTCAAACAGCGTAATTTAACTCTCGGTTAACTGTTACACTCGTTCATTTGTGATATAATCTATAGTAATAATCGTTATGATGAATGGTTAAATTATAAAGGCCACAACATGGGTTTTGGGTGTGGGAAGACCGGAGGGCCGATTAGAGATAAGGATGGGTGTTATTGAAGTGTAACCATAGCCCTTGGGCAGAGGCATGGGGCCGCGGCCGGCTCTCAGACACTGCGTGGTTGCGTAATGCATCGCAACCTAATGTGATTTAACCTAATGTGAAGCGCTGGTGGCCTAGCGGTAAGAGCGTGCGACTTGCAATCCGGAGGTCGCGGGTTCAAACCCTGGGTCGTACCAATGAGTTTTTCGGAACTTACGTACGAAATATCATTTGATATTTACCAGTCGCTTTTCGGTGAAGGAAAACATCGTGAGGAAACCGGACTAATCCCAACAAGGCCTAGTTTACCCCTCTGGGTTGGAAGGTCAGATGGCAGTCGCTTTCGTAAAAACTAGTGCCTACGCCAAATCTTGGGATTAGTTGTCAAGCGGACCCCAGGCTCCCATGAGCCGTGGCAAAATGCCGGGACAACGCGAGGAAGAAGAAGTTTTAAAATATATTTATATATGCTAGTTTTAAGGTATCTGAAATGAAGATTTTCATTAATTCATAGGGCGGATTCGCCATAGCACGGGAATCGTCGTGACAGGTTATATGCCTTTATTTATTCGTTGCAGCTGGTGCAGGTTATCCTCTCACAGGTTACATACCCACTCGGCTTCTCCCGGGCCAGTGGGATCCATAACGGATTCCCCCTGGGTCATAAAAAAAAGGTTATCCTCTCAAAAGTAAAACTACATTCAAAAAGTCCTAACGGCAATAAAAATATTCAATAAAATCAGTAACGTAATAAATAATATAAATAACAATTAATACTCACTATGAAACCCTAAAAGATCACGTCATCAAAAAAGCTTATTATGCAATAGATGTTTTTTTTTACGACCAATAATTGCAATGAATAAAGTACCTATACAATAAATAATAATTATATAATATCTTGTACAGAAAACTCGATCGCCTCTTGAATAAACTGTTTGCTGCGCCCTACAGGGTGTCATGTTGTATACAATTCTATGTAAATAGGTGATATATAATAAAGATTATGAGTATGAGTAGTTTTCTCCAGGTATAGACGGTTAGTCTGACCTTAGCAAAATGTACCGACCGAATTATGCATTCGCAGTTTGCTTTGGCATTGCCATTGACACAGAGCAATTGTGGCGTTTCCAAAATAACTTGTTATTCCTGGCCCCGTATTCTTCGTTTACAAGCGCAGATCAACCAGTGAAAGTCTGAGCTCTATATCCTTAACGACCGTAATAATTGAGATCACATTTAATACTGGTTCTTTAAAATCGTCGCGAATGCCCGGTCGACTGGAGGAATCGTCGCAAGCGCAATGACAGGTGTGGTCGCACGTGGATACGTCATTAATAATGGCGTCTGGAATTTTGGCAGGGTCCAGTGTGTGTTTAGCAGTTCAAAGTGTAACCTTGTTAGTTTTGTAAAGGAGGGTTCGGAAATGTTCGTAAGCCATGGGGAGGGTCATTGTTGGGTATAATACCGGTGACTGTCTTTGGTCCCTGGGACATACAGCCAGAGCATAAACTGCGTGCATTTTCTAGCTAAGAAATAAGCGGTGGGGCTCAAAGTGCGGGTATCCTGGGCTCCCTCCTCGGAGCATGTACGTACGTTTAAATTTAACTGAAAAATCGAACTCAACAATTACCCAAAGCAATTCATATATCATCTATAGAGATATATGATATATGATTACCATAGGGTAATCATAGTTAAATCAAACCTCAACAACGAGGGTGCGGAGTGTTAGGGTCGTCAACGCGCATGTAACACATCTGGAGTTGCGGGCATCCATAGGCTACGGTGACTGCTTACCATCAGGCGGATCGTATGCTTGTTTGCCACTGACGTAGTATAAAAAAAACCGGACAGATCAAAGTACCTAGTGCTTTTAAGATATCGTTCGAAATTCGCTGCTGACTTCTGCCGGAAGTTCACTAGCTTCTTAAAACGACTATGCTTTATCACTATAAAGCATAGTCGTTTTAAGAACTATCTTAATAATTATAATTTCATAAGTAAATGCCACACTTTACATTAATTTATTGCACCTAGATAACACACCTTGGGAATCGAATTCGCTTTTCACATTTCATTAAATCAATAAGTAACTACGAGCTGTAACTGGCATATTGGCAAAGACATGCTCTAGCTGTTTGGTATTTATTACAATATTTATAGGTTTTATTATTTCTTGCGGATGACTATAGCTTTTGCGAATTTGAATCAATGTGCCATGTAGGTTGTGCCTGAATTGATTACTTAAATCATAATCAAAGCGGGAATGCAAGTGACAGATGAAGAAGCGATTTCTTGTTGTTTTTCAGTCACGTCAGCTAGAGAATGTATTAACAGTTTGTAAGAAAAAATGTTTCACTAAGTTCTACTGAGGCTGACATGCTTAGTAGATGACCCATTATTGAAAGGGCTTTAGGGTTTGTTAAATTAAAAACCAAGGTTTCAAGCGTGATCCTGGAAAATTGATTCACCCAACTATATTAAGTTTGGCAAACGCTATAACTAACACACCATGGTTTAAAACCTCGTGAAAGATGCTGATGAAAATGTCAAGTTTGGTTGACTGAACGCAAAAACGATTGACTTTCGGACAGGTGTCCCTTCACACCAAATTACTAATTTTCTGGCAATTAACTAACAATATACCAGTGATCCGACTAGACCATCATGTCGTGTAAAAACAGCGTAGCGCTCCATAACGCTCGTTCCAAAATACGATTAGTATACTCGGAATATTACTTTGGTACTTGTGAGAAATAAACTTCCTCTTTTAATACAGGTTATATTATAGGCCTTCTTAAAACAGCCCATAGGAATTCGGGATACGACTACGTTTCCACTGAGGCGGACACCATAGCGATGCGTTAAATTGTATTTTTTTCTTATTTAATGCATGTTAATTATAAGATTTAATGTTTTGAAAAGATGTGTCCCGCTGAGTTTCTTGCCGGGCCATCTTGAGAAACCCTCCTCCGAATGAGGGGGGATTTAAATCCTCTCGGGTCAGAGGTATAGAGTTAGAGCCGGTGTAGCTTTATTTGACGTTCATAAGCGCATTGTAATATGCCTACTTGAATAATCAAATATATTTATCTTTAATACAGAATTAACGTACAGCGGGTGTTTGGCAGTGAATGTGTTAATAAGGCAAGTGATGATGACGAGAGCCTTCAGTATCGCCTGCAACTCTCACCACTACATTTTAGTTACTGGATCCACTAACCCATATCAACAACAGTTTATCTACCGGTCCCATAAAATTTCTAATTGTATACTAAATTTATGGACCTCCCTTTATTTACGGCGTATTCAAATAATATGTTGACGGTAACTGACACAAGCTCGTTATGAAAGTACCAACAACAAGAGCATCGAATGAACATTGGTGGATCTTAACTGGTTGTATTAAGGGTTATGTATGGTGAGTCGGTTGTCGACGAAAGTGGTTCGTTTGTCGCCGTGGGCCGACATCGGTCATTTGGACGTCCTGTGGTAGGGTTACTATTGGTTACTGGTTGGGTGGTCAGGTGATAATGGATCGAGAATAGTCGGAATTATAAATCGGAAGATATTACTCTTAACAGCAGTCTTTATCCGCGCCGATAAGGAAGCTTAAGGATTTGCCACACTGGATGCGTTCTGCGGTCTGCGGTCAGGTCAAATTGAAATGTATGTAATGAAATGACCTGACCGCAGACCGCAGAACGCATCCAGTGTGGCAATTCCCTTACTCTTTTTACATTAGTTTATTACAGGCCGCCGCGCCGCGTCCTTCCTTTCATCCTCATTATCTTCTTTCTTCTTCTTTAGCCCTTCTCTACCCTTTGGGTGTAGGCCTCCTTCATTTTATGCCACTCGTCACGGTTCTGTGCGACCTGGAGCCACTTCTTCCCCGCAGTCCTTTTGATGTCGTCGTCCCAACGCATCTGGGGTCTACTTTGAGGACGTTCCTCCCCCCATGGTCGCCACTTCAGTAGACGTTTGCTCCACGAATCGGTTTTTCGTGCTATATGACCGGCCCATTCCCACTTCAGTCTGGCTACGCGTTTTACAACATCGGTGACCTTGCTCTTCTGTCTCAGCCACTCATTCGTTTTACGGTCTCTCAATGTGATCACAACTAGTTTTCTCTCTAGCGCCCGTTGGACAACGCTTAACTTATGTAGTATGTCCTTGGTGAAGACCCAGGTTTCGGCTTCAAAAAGAGAACTGGCAGGATACATTGGTTAAATATGCGGGCTTTTTGTTCGGCTTTAAATTTCATTTTGAAGGCAAACTCTAAATTCGAATAGGCTGCCCAGGCTAGTCGTACGCGTCTGTTGATCTCATTGGTTTGGTTCCTCTTCCCGGTCACTATCTCTCGTCCCAAATATACGTATATTCATCCTCATTATATGATAATATCATCCTCGTTTTACGTTTATCCTATATGGTATAATTGTGTATGTATTATGGTATTTGATATTTTATAAAAATATATTAAATGAGACTTAACGCAAACGCGTACGTCACGTCACGAAATCGAATAAATTTACACTAGGGGCTCTGTTGACTTTCAGTTATTTACCTCTAGGTTGGAATTTTTACAATACAACGTTTTTAGCAAAATCACACTATGCTGTTAATTTTATCAATAAGGTTGTCTCTGTGATTTTATTCCCTATCTACCCAGAACATTCTGGCAATGACCTAAAGATAATTTATTTTGAAACACATAGTATCTACGGATAGATAGTTCTTATCTCATTATCTTTATACGTTTTTGTACGATTCATGATATAAAAAAATCTAGACACTGCTCGACGTATGGATAGTAATTGTTTATACAAATACGTGTTATTTAGGAATTGGTTTACAATATGGTGATTACTGATTATTTCCGAGTCGTGTGGGGTATTGACGTCAAATTTTAATGATATGTATTGTTTTATCTCTGCGTATAAATTATGGTGCATATTTGATTGAAATGACACTTGATTAACAATAATGATGTTTGTAAATCGTTGTTAGTGTATTTAAAAAAAAATTGCTTCATTTTGGTAATTTATGAACTTTTAAATCGTAATACACTTCATAATGGTTTATATACTTGTGTAGCGCCATAGTTCTGCGCGCTCGATCCGAATCCGCGCCAGCAATCTATACCTATTTTTCTTGATGAAATCGAGTTGCGTTCGAGAACAAATATTAACCCATAAGAAGTACTAGATCTAGACTTAATCGAACAAACACTTCCAATCCAGCTCAGCTGGTGTCCAGGGAAAGTCATAATTTACCTGCACAACACTTGCATTATTCACTCTAATACAATCAAAACTGCACTCTCCCCAAACGGGTTAGAGATCAATTTACATAATACCTATCTATCGTACTTTTAAAATTATTAATGCCAATGCAAACGAAATTGCACTCTCTTTAAACATGTTAGTGATGAATTTCCATTAAACACAATTTATCTATCGTACATCTAAAATGCCTTAAGTTTTGCGATGTGCGTACACAGTTACAATCTTGTTTTTAAACAGCCCATTAATACTTTCCACTATCATTCAGCCTTAGTCCTTTTAAGGTTTTTTGTAATGTAAACTTTATTATCTCAGAGTCAAGGTTGATTTTAGTCCAAGAGTTTTCGGTAGCGTTTATTGTATTGAGCGTTGCACGTAGATTTTTCACGTAAATTTTCTTCGGTTTTCTCTGACGTCATGAATTAAACAATAGCCTTAACAAGGCACCTGTTTGTTGTGCCGACTTTTGTATGGTACTATAGTTGAAGGCGTTTATTTACTATCTGTACTAGAATTTTCTCTTTGCCGTTTATGGCAATTCCATTTTAAATTGCGCAGTTTACTTCAAGTAATATAAAAGGCAGATATTCCAAACAAAGCTGAAGCCGCTTTGCCTCGAAAACAAATAAAATATTGCGTTTATGTATATAGTTATACAATATTACAAATCCTCTTTATTGCACAACCTCAAAATAAATTTATAATACAAGTGACAGAGGTGAACAAAAAGCGGCCTTATCGCTAAAAACCGATCTCTTCCAGACAACCTTTAGGTAGTGGAGCCTCCACTGTGGAGGTAATTTAGAGTGCAAAACTAAATAGCAGTAAAGAAACCACCTTATAAATTACTTCTACAACTATACGATAATATAATATATATACATACATGCTACTTACACAAACAAGATACATATATACAATACTATTGTTGATATGCTATCTCAGTGGTTTCTAACGGGGGGGTAATTACCCCCTTAGGGGTAAAACTGGTATTTTGCGGGGGTAATAAGCTCAATTAAACATATCAGAAATTAGAACTGTAAGTAGGGTTGCCATTCGTCCGGGTTTCCCCGGATTTGTCCTAGTTTAGAGGGCATCCGGGGAGCGTCCGGAAGGGCTTCATTTGTAGTCCGGGTTAAAAATTTTAAGTGTTAGGCCGCCCGCGACACGCACAACCTGTTTAAAAAAACCTGTTGACATGTTCGGGTTCTAGACTCTAAAATCCGGGGTTTTCGCGCGTCTTGTCCTGGTTTTCAAATTTTAGAGATGGCAACCCTACCTGTAAGAAAGAATATTGATATTTATTGGGAATAGGTGTAAAATCGGGTTCCCTAGTTAGTCATAGGGGTGGCAGAACTGAAAAGGTTAGGAACTGTGCTATCTATTAAGTTAAAAACTTAAATTTTGAATCTTTGAGATCTTGCATTTTTTTATCATTTCCATTTTGTGTGCCCGTTAAATTGCTCATTTTCTATCTATTTAATTAGATTTTGTTATAAAAGTCAACGTATGTCATTATCCTTAGTGTGAGTGGAACCTCGAAGTATGAATCTTCACCAGTTCCTATGCTGACAGCATGGTAGCATTGGCTATGCGCGCGACATTGCAGGGAAAGCGGTCAATCAGCGCAATCCCACGCAGCCTGAAAGCTGTTCCCGTTTGAGGCAATAAATCGCTGCTATTGTCGTGCGACGGGTGAATTAATGCCACATTTACACCAGCACATAATACACAATAATACATCAGCAGAAATAATAGGCTAGATCAGTGGTCGGCAAATCGGGGCTCGCGAGCCGCATTCGGCTCTTTGAAGGTACAATACCACTGAAAATGACACTATATATATAGTACCTGGGCGACCGAGCTTTGCTCGGTTATAACTATCGGTTATGGTGGTGTATAGGTGATAATCTTAACTACATTTTTTTACTCAATTAAACTTGTCTAAAACAATAAAAATTAAATATAAACTTGAACATATAAAAAAAAAACAAAAGTTAATCACCAGGCGAGATTCGAACCCGTAACATTCGTTTTAGCCGTCCGCGTCTTAACCCGCTGGACCAGACGGACAGTGGCCGGCAATACGAAATTAGCGACCATATTCTGCGTCGAAAGAAAAACGCATGAAATCTCGAAAACACGCGTTTTCCCAAACATAAGACCAATCTAGATCGATTGTATACCCCCAAAAACCTCCATATACCAAATTTCAGCGAAATCGTTAGAGCCGTTTCTGAGATCACAGAAATATATATATATATATATATATATATATATATATATATATATATATACAAGAATTGCTCGTTTAAAGGTATAAGATATATATATATTTATGACACAGGAGGCAAACGAGCAGACGGATCCCCTGATGGTAAGCGTTTACCGCCGCCCATGGACACCTGCAACACCAGAGGGGTTGTAAGTGCGTGTTTAAAGTTTGCCGACCCCTGGGTCTAACAAGTTTTTTTTAATGGTCGGCTACTGATCACCACGCGTTGACACTTGACGTTTACGTTAGCGACTGGATAAACTCGATCGCAGCCCATCTCGCTCGCACTAATGGATTGGTACGATATTAGAGAGGGAATGGTGATCGTGTGGTTTTGTTTCCAGGATCAAATGTCTGTATGGAACCCATTGAATTAAAGCAATATAAGAATCCCTTGATAAAATTCGTAGCGTAATTATGATTTAAATATGGGCATATTACAATGCGCTTCTGAACATCAAATAAAGCTGCGCCGGCTCTAACCCTACACCTCAGACCCGAGAGGATTGAAATCGCCCCTCAATTGGACGAGGGTATTCTAATATGGGACCGGTAGAGACTTTTTTTCAGAACTTATAAGATGTAATTTATATGTATTAAATAAGAAAAAATACAATTTAAATAAATAAATAAATAAAATAAATAAATATTATAGGACATTATTACACAAATCGACTAAGTCCCACAGTAAGCTCAATAAGGCTTGTGTGTTGAGGGTACTTAGACAACGATATATATAATATATAAATATTTATAAATATATAGAAAACACCCATGACTCAGGAACAAATATCCATGCTCATCACACGAATAAATGCCTATATATAAATGACTATAGAATTCATACAATTACATAGCTGGTACTTTTCTTTATATAATTTAATTTTAAAATGTATATGTACATCGAATCGTACAAATAAATCGCATCTAATAGTAGTAATATACTAGTCTTTCAGAAAACATATCAAATTCTTATAAAAGGAAAAGAAAACAAAATTAATAAAAGAAATGATGACATATATTTTATAAATCTGACTGATTGCTATGATTTAATACTCGGCGAAGTAATGTACTACAGGCGAATTTAGGGTACGTATTATGGCCGACCCTTATTTTCAATGAACTGCAATCCAACATTGATAACGGGATTAGATTAGAACCAAGTACTACTAGTCCATACTAAAAGTCATTGTTTGTTTACCACCATCGTTAAACTGGTGTATCTAATAGTAAATTTTAAAGTATTTCCTCAGATCACACGCTACTCGCGCCTCCTAGCTTTCTCGTTAAGAGCTACAGCTTGAAGCACACCATTTGCACTTAGGAACGTAGCTTCATTATTTAACAGAGGTAGCACTTTATGTTTGATTGCTTGACAGCTATTTTCGTTACAGTGTCTTTCTGGATTGACTGTGATTTTTGTGTGGATCTAATATATGTATATAGTTTTAATGCACATACACGGCGGGAGCGGACGTGCGCGGCGCGGGCCTGGGGGCCTACCGCGAAAATCGAAGTTCGTCAATTGCGGGCATTTTTCTCTGTCACTCTAATTACGTCTTAGTGAGAGTAAAAGAGAAAGATCCCCCCAATTTGCGAATTTCGGTTTTCGCGGTAGGCCCCCTGAGCGGGCGTGCGCGGGCGTGAGCGTGGCGAAGCGGGACCTACGCAGTCTGTATTAAGGTGGAACTTACTGAAGGACAAAGACCTATATTGTTCCCGCGGGAGTTATGGATTGTGAAAAAAAAAGCTATGACTCCCTGGGGAGTTATAACTTTTTTTATTATGTCACTTAATTCATACAAATCAAGTAGCATAAATGAGATTTATTTTTAAAATACTGACGTTTATAATTCAGTTAAAAGCTCTCATATTAGCAATTTCATACCAAGTATTATCGAAATTAAATGTCAATTGCAATGCATTATTAAAAAATACAAGTATGTATTACATTTAATATTTAAATGTATGAAATAAACATCAATATTTGTCAATAAATCCACATAAATAACGACGAATGTTTAAAATATTATCATTAAGTACATTACATTCATTCTTTCAGTTTCACTTTTTTAAGGCTCATATACATTAAGGCCGTTTCAGACACATCCCAATTGAAGATCGGACTTTCTATGGTTTTAGGTTTTTTTTTCTGACCAAAATGTAAATGGCGCCAATTCATAGCTCATACCTACATTTCTTGATTGTGTTTGACTTTCCTCGTAGTCGAAATGATAAGTAGTGTTTAACTCGGGTAAAAATAACCATCTCACCCTCGAACTGTTGACACCCTCTAACCCAAAATATCTCGGGTGATATGGTTCACTTTCCACCCTTGGTTAACATATACTATTACATAATTTTCATTCTTGGCTGAATGCCGAATGGGTCTGTGCCTTCGATGCCTAACCTGGCAAGAAATTTGAAAATGGCGGACGAATGTTTGATATGTCACCGTATTTAAGAATTATTTCGCTTAAAATTTAGTTTTTTTTTTCGCAAGTGTGATGAAAAATATTGTGGGTAAGAATATTGCAACGTCGGGTCGTTAATTCCCTCGTATCCAAAATTTCACTTACCCCCCTTGTTGCACAATGTACTAAACTTTTTATCTGATGTTTTAATGTCAACGTATCCAACGTTTCATTATATGTACTGCATGTAATTAAACATGTTTTATTGTATACTAGCCTAATAAAACAATTTTATTACGCACACAATTAACACACAACATAAAACAATTTTCACTGCTCTTAAATTTAATCATAATTACTAACGTTACCAATCATCAATTCATTACACTGCAATTAACTGTAGCTCAAGTAATCTATCTTAGATTGCATAATCTGTGGAGAAATGCATTTTGTAGTTGATTATTAATATTGGAAAGTAGAAAGTTCATCCATCACTTCATATTATTTAGAGTGAGCCGATAAATGGAGCCGTCTGTGAGGAAGACAATCTGAATTTATCGTAAGGTCGTTAAGGTAACATCATTGCGAATGCAAGGAAAACTTACTTTAAAGGATGTTCATTTTTAAATATTATAGAATATTTTGTACATATGAAGAAAAATGTACGATGAAGAAAGTGCCACGAAATTACCTCATCTCAGCATGTTGCTGGCTACTTTCAGCGCTGATCTTCCGATCAAGTCAAGCCAAAAGAAAAGAAACAAATAAAAAACATAATATATTTCATGTAGTAGACAAATGATTGAATAAGAATAAATATCAGTGGTAATGAATTGTATTGGCACGCACATATTTTTTTTGCGTGTATGTACATGATTCACTGTGAGGCACAGGCCTCTCGTCTAGTGTCAACGCAAGTTGGGAACGTTATATATACAGCTTTTTAATAATGATTTCCTTTACTGAATAAATCTCATTGGTTTACATGAAATATCTACTACTCTCAGATTCAAAATCAATAAGTTTCCTCCCTCATTTCCTTATGTAACAATAACACATAAACATTGATATACCTCGCTGCAATGAAACTTATATTTAGTCACTCAACGATGCCACTATTCAAAATATTTAAATGCAATAGGTACCCCGTAAAGTTAGCAGGATAACTGCTGGGACATAAATGGGAAATATGGCGTCGTAACCCGTGCCCGTTCAAGTTCAAAATGGCGGCAAGTTCGAAGCTTTACGATTAAATATCAGTCATAAATTTTGATTTATCTTCTAGGAACTGTCACACTTTGCCTTGGTAATACATTTTGCATTATAAAGGTGTCATTTGCCGAAGTCGATAAAAAAATTAATGTTATAACAGCAACGCTTTAAAATAACCATCAAAAAGCCTTACATGCCCGAATTCGCTATGAGTCGTTCGTCTTTATCTGTAATTTTTACTTATGTATTTACAAGAAAGGGATAAAACATACGAGTAATTTAACTGATTCAGGCTCGTAAAGTTTTATAAATAAGGGGGAAAGAAGGTAGAGTGGATTTATCCCTTTCTTATAAATACATTACACACAATTACCCCCTTAGGGGTAAAACTGGTATTTTACGGGGGTAATAAGCTCAATTAAACATATCAGAAATTAGAACTGTAAGTAGGGTTGCCATTCGTCCGGGTTTCCCCGGATTTGTCCTAGTTTAGAGGGCATCCGGGGAGCGTCCGGAAGGCCTTCATTTGTAGTCCGGGTTAAAAATTTAAAGTGTTAGGCCGCCCGCGACACGCACAACCTGTTTAAAAAAACCTGTTGACATGTCCGGGTTCTGGACTCTAAAATCCGGGGTTTTCGCGCGTCTTGTCCTGGTTCCCAATTTTAGAGATGGCAACCATACCTGTAAGAAAGAATATTGATTTTATTGCGAGTAGGAGTAAAATTGGGTTCCCTAGATAGTCATAGGGGTGGCAGAACTGAAAAAGTTAGGAACTGTGCTATCTATTAAGTTAAAAACTTAAATTTTGAATCTTTGAGATCTTCATTTTTTTATCATTTCCATTTTGTGTGCCCGATAAATAGCTCATTTTCTATCTATTTAAGTAGATTTTGTTAAAAAAATCAACTTATGTCATTATCCTTAGTGTGAGTGGAACCTCCAAGTATGAATTTTCACCAGTTCCTATGCTGACAGCATGGGAGCATTGGCTATGCGCGCGACATTGCAGGGAAAGCGGTCAATCAGCGCAATCCCACGCAGCCTGAAAGCTGTTCCCGTTTGAGGCAATAAATCGCTGCTATTGTCGTGTGACGGGTGAATTAATGCCACATTTACACCAGCACATAATACACAATAATACATCAGCAGAAATAATAGGCTAGATCAGTGGTCGGCAAATAGCGGCTCGCGAGCCGCATTCGGCTCTTTGAAGGTACAATACCACTGAAAATGACACTATATAATATATATACTATATATAGTACCTGGGCGACCGAGCTTTGCTCGGTTATAACTATTTATTGTAATATGGTGGCGTATAGGTGATAATCTTAACTAAATTTTTTTACTCAATTAAACTTGTCTAAAACAATAAAAAATAAATATAAACTTGAACATATAAAAAAAAAACAAAAGTTAATCACCAGGCGAGATTCGAACCCGTAACATTCGTTTTAGCCGTCCGCGTCTTAACCCGCTGGACCAGACGGACAGTGGCCGGCAATACGAAATTAGCGACCATATTCAGCGTCGAAAGAAAAACGCATGAAATCTCGAAAACACGCGTTTTCCCAAACATAAGACCAATCTAGATCGATTGTATACTCCCAGAAACCTCCATATACCAAATTTCAGCGAAATCGTTAGAGCCGTTTCCGAGATCACAGAAATATATATATATATATACAAGAATTGCTCGTTTAAAGGTATAAGATATATATATATATATATATATATATATATATATATATATATATTTTAATACACAGGAGGCAAACGAGCAGATGGATCACCTGATGGTAAGCGATTACCGCCGCCCATGGACACCTGCAACACCAGAGGGGTTGTAAGTGCGTGTTTAAAGTTTGCCAACCCCTGGGTCTAACAAGTTTTTTTTAATGGTCCATCCGTAGCCGCACCACGAGTTGACACTTGACGTTTACGTTAGCGACTGGATAAACTCGATCGCAGCCCATCTCGCTCGCACTAATGGATTGGTGCGATAGAGAGGGAATGGTGATCGTGTGGTTTTGTTTCCCGGATCAAATGTCTGTATGGAACCCATTCCATTAAAGCAATATAAGAATCCCTTGATAAAATTCGTAGCGTAATTATGATTTAAATATGGGCATATTACAATGCGCTTCTTCGAATTCAAATAAAGCTGCGCCGGCTCTAACCCTACACCTCTGACCCGAGAAAATTTAAATCGCCCCACAATTGGACGAGGGTATTCTAATATGGGACCGGTAGAGACTTTTTTTCAGAACTTATAAGATGTAATTTATATGTATTAAATAAGAAAAAATACAATTTAAATAAAAAAAATATTATAGGACATTATTACACAAATCGACTAAGTCCCACAGTAAGCTCAATAAGGCTTGTGTGTTGAGGGTACTTAGACAACGATATATATAATATATAAATATTTATAAATACATAGAAAACACCCATGACTCAGGAACAAATATCCATGCTCATCACACGAATAAATGACTATAGAATTCATGCAATTACATAGCTGGTACTTTTCTTTATATAATTTAATTTTAAAATGTATATGTACATCGAATCATACAAATAAATCGCATCTAATAGTACTAATATACTAGTCTTTCAGAAAACATATCGAATTCTTATAAAAGGAAAAGTAAACAAAATTAATAAAAGAAATGATGACATATATTTTATAAATCTGACTGATCGAAGTAATGTTCTACAGGCGAATTTAGGGTACGTATTTTGGCCGACCCTTATTTTCAATGAACTGCAATGCAACATTGATAACGGGATTAGATTAGAACCAAGTACTACTAGTCCATACTAAAAGTCATTGTTTGTTTAACACCATCGTTAAACTGGTGTATCTAATAGTAAATTTTAAAGTATTTCCTCAGATCACACGCTACTCGCGCCTCCTAGCTTTCTCGTTAAGAGCTACAGCTTGAAGCACACCATTTGCACTTAGGAACGTAGCTTCATTATTTAACAGAGGTAGCACTTTATGTTTGATTGCTTGACAGCTATTTTCTTTACAGTGTCTTTCTGGATTTATTGTGATTTTTGTGTGGATCAATAGTACTATTGTGCAACGAGGGAGGGTAAGTGAAATTTTGGATACGAGGGTGGTAATTCCCAACAGCCGCAGGCTTGAGGGAATTAAAGACACGAGTCTGCAATATTCTTACCCCCAGAGTTACACACAGTGTTTTTCATCACACTTGCGAAGAAAAAACTAAATTTTAAGTGAAATAATTCTTAAATACGGTGACATATCAAACATTCGTCCGCCATTTTGTAATTTCTTGACAGGTTAGGCATCGAGGCACAGACCTATTCGGCATTCAGCCACGATTGAAAATTGTGTAAAAATATTTTAAACAGCTGTTAAATTCTTGGAGGATTTAACAACTGGAGACGCCTTTAAGAGCTTACCCCTCTGTCGAAAAGCTCGGCCAATGGCCATATGTATTGTATGTACTGACGTTTATCTGACATGGCTATTTGTACGTTACGTAGAAATAGCCCGCAAAAATCGGCAGACTGTTTTGTACAGAAAATTACAGTCAAGGCGTCTCCAGTTTTTTGAAAAGTCTGATGAAAAATATTGTAACTCCGGGGGTAAGAATATTGCAACCTCGGGTCGTTAATTCCCTCGTATACACAATTTCACTTACCCCCTTGTTGCATAATTTACTAAACCTTTTATCTGATGTTTTAATGTCAACGTATCCAACGTTTCATTCTATGCACTGCATGTAATTAAACATGTTTTATTGTATACTAGCCTAATAAAACAATTTTACTATGCACACAATTAACACACAACATAAAACAATTTTCACTGCTCTTAAATTTAATCATAATTACTAACGTTACCAATCATCAATTCATTACACTGCAATTAACTGTAGCTCAAGTAATCTATCTTAGATTGCATAATCTGTGGAGAAATGCATTTTGTAGTTGATTATTAATATTGGAAAGTAGAAAGTTCATCCATCACTTCATATTATTTAGAGTGAGCCGATAAATGGAGCCGTCTGTGAGGAAGACAATCTGAATTTATCGTAAGGTCGTTAAGGTAACATCATTGCGAATGCGAGGAAAACTTACTTTAAAGGATGTTCATTTTTAAATATTATAGAATATTGAAGAAAAATGTACGATGAAGAAAGTGCCACGAAATTACCTCATCTCAGCATGTTGCTGGCTACTTTCAGCGCTGATCTTCCGATCAAGTCAAGCCAAAAGAAAAGAAACGAATAAAAAACAAAAATATATTTCATGTAGTAGACAAATGATTGAATAAGAATAAATATCAATGGTAATGAATTGTATTGGCACGCACATTTTTTTTTTGCATGTATGTACATGATTCACTGTGAGGCACAGGACTCTCGTCTAGTGTCAACGCAAGTTGGGAACTTTACATATACAGGTTTTTTAATAATGATTTCCTTTACCGAAAAAATCTCATTGGTTCACATGAAATACCTACTACTCTCAGATTCAAAACCAATAAGTTTCCTCCCTCATTTCCTTATGTAACAATAACACATAAACATTGATATACCTCGCTGCAATGAAACTTATATTTAGTCACTCAACGATGCCACTATTCAAAATATTTAAATGCAATAGGTACCCCGTAAAGTTAGCAGGATAACTGCTGGGACATAAATGGGAAATATGGCGTCGTAACCCGTGCCCGTTCAAGTTCAAAATGGCGGCAAGTTCGAAGCTTTACGATTAAATATCAGTCATAAATTTTGATTTATCTTCTAGGAACTGTCACACTTTGCCTTGGTAATACATTTTGCATTATAAAGGTGTCATTTGCCGAAGTCGATAAAAAAATTAATGTTATAACAGCAACGCTTTAAAATAACCATCAAAAAGCCTTACATGCCCGAATTCGCTATGAGTCGTTCGTCTTTATCTGTAATTTTTACTTATGTATTTACAAGAAAGGGATAAAACATACGAGTAATTTAACTGATTCAGGCTCGTAAAGTTTTATAAATAAGGGGGAAAGAAGGTAGAGTGGATTTATCCCTTTCTTATAAATACATTACACACAATTACCCCCTTAGGGGTAAAACTGGTATTTTACGGGGGTAATAAGCTCAATTAAACATATCAGAAATTAGAACTGTAAGTAGGGTTGCCATTCGTCCGGGTTTCCCCGGATTTGTCCTAGTTTAGAGGGCATCCGGGGAGCGTCCGGAAGGCCTTCATTTGTAGTCCGGGTTAAAAATTTAAAGTGTTAGGCCGCCCGCGACACGCACAACCTGTTTAAAAAAACCTGTTGACATGTCCGGGTTCTGGACTCTAAAATCCGGGGTTTTCGCGCGTCTTGTCCTGGTTCCCAATTTTAGAGATGGCAACCATACCTGTAAGAAAGAATATTGATTTTATTGCGAGTAGGAGTAAAATTGGGTTCCCTAGATAGTCATAGGGGTGGCAGAACTGAAAAAGTTAGGAACTGTGCTATCTATTAAGTTAAAAACTTAAATTTTGAATCTTTGAGATCTTCATTTTTTTATCATTTCCATTTTGTGTGCCCGATAAATAGCTCATTTTCTATCTATTTAAGTAGATTTTGTTAAAAAAATCAACTTATGTCATTATCCTTAGTGTGAGTGGAACCTCCAAGTATGAATTTTCACCAGTTCCTATGCTGACAGCATGGGAGCATTGGCTATGCGCGCGACATTGCAGGGAAAGCGGTCAATCAGCGCAATCCCACGCAGCCTGAAAGCTGTTCCCGTTTGAGGCAATAAATCGCTGCTATTGTCGTGTGACGGGTGAATTAATGCCACATTTACACCAGCACATAATACACAATAATACATCAGCAGAAATAATAGGCTAGATCAGTGGTCGGCAAATAGCGGCTCGCGAGCCGCATTCGGCTCTTTGAAGGTACAATACCACTGAAAATGACACTATATAATATATATACTATATATAGTACCTGGGCGACCGAGCTTTGCTCGGTTATAACTATTTATTGTAATATGGTGGCGTATAGGTGATAATCTTAACTAAATTTTTTTACTCAATTAAACTTGTCTAAAACAATAAAAAATAAATATAAACTTGAACATATAAAAAAAAAACAAAAGTTAATCACCAGGCGAGATTCGAACCCGTAACATTCGTTTTAGCCGTCCGCGTCTTAACCCGCTGGACCAGACGGACAGTGGCCGGCAATACGAAATTAGCGACCATATTCAGCGTCGAAAGAAAAACGCATGAAATCTCGAAAACACGCGTTTTCCCAAACATAAGACCAATCTAGATCGATTGTATACTCCCAGAAACCTCCATATACCAAATTTCAGCGAAATCGTTAGAGCCGTTTCCGAGATCACAGAAATATATATATATATATACAAGAATTGCTCGTTTAAAGGTATAAGATATATATATATATATATATATATATATATATATATATATATATTTTAATACACAGGAGGCAAACGAGCAGATGGATCACCTGATGGTAAGCGATTACCGCCGCCCATGGACACCTGCAACACCAGAGGGGTTGTAAGTGCGTGTTTAAAGTTTGCCAACCCCTGGGTCTAACAAGTTTTTTTTAATGGTCCATCCGTAGCCGCACCACGAGTTGACACTTGACGTTTACGTTAGCGACTGGATAAACTCGATCGCAGCCCATCTCGCTCGCACTAATGGATTGGTGCGATAGAGAGGGAATGGTGATCGTGTGGTTTTGTTTCCCGGATCAAATGTCTGTATGGAACCCATTCCATTAAAGCAATATAAGAATCCCTTGATAAAATTCGTAGCGTAATTATGATTTAAATATGGGCATATTACAATGCGCTTCTTCGAATTCAAATAAAGCTGCGCCGGCTCTAACCCTACACCTCTGACCCGAGAAAATTTAAATCGCCCCACAATTGGACGAGGGTATTCTAATATGGGACCGGTAGAGACTTTTTTTCAGAACTTATAAGATGTAATTTATATGTATTAAATAAGAAAAAATACAATTTAAATAAAAAAAATATTATAGGACATTATTACACAAATCGACTAAGTCCCACAGTAAGCTCAATAAGGCTTGTGTGTTGAGGGTACTTAGACAACGATATATATAATATATAAATATTTATAAATACATAGAAAACACCCATGACTCAGGAACAAATATCCATGCTCATCACACGAATAAATGACTATAGAATTCATGCAATTACATAGCTGGTACTTTTCTTTATATAATTTAATTTTAAAATGTATATGTACATCGAATCATACAAATAAATCGCATCTAATAGTACTAATATACTAGTCTTTCAGAAAACATATCGAATTCTTATAAAAGGAAAAGTAAACAAAATTAATAAAAGAAATGATGACATATATTTTATAAATCTGACTGATCGAAGTAATGTTCTACAGGCGAATTTAGGGTACGTATTTTGGCCGACCCTTATTTTCAATGAACTGCAATGCAACATTGATAACGGGATTAGATTAGAACCAAGTACTACTAGTCCATACTAAAAGTCATTGTTTGTTTAACACCATCGTTAAACTGGTGTATCTAATAGTAAATTTTAAAGTATTTCCTCAGATCACACGCTACTCGCGCCTCCTAGCTTTCTCGTTAAGAGCTACAGCTTGAAGCACACCATTTGCACTTAGGAACGTAGCTTCATTATTTAACAGAGGTAGCACTTTATGTTTGATTGCTTGACAGCTATTTTCTTTACAGTGTCTTTCTGGATTTATTGTGATTTTTGTGTGGATCAATAGTACTATTGTGCAACGAGGGAGGGTAAGTGAAATTTTGGATACGAGGGTGGTAATTCCCAACAGCCGCAGGCTTGAGGGAATTAAAGACACGAGTCTGCAATATTCTTACCCCCAGAGTTACACACAGTGTTTTTCATCACACTTGCGAAGAAAAAACTAAATTTTAAGTGAAATAATTCTTAAATACGGTGACATATCAAACATTCGTCCGCCATTTTGTAATTTCTTGACAGGTTAGGCATCGAGGCACAGACCTATTCGGCATTCAGCCACGATTGAAAATTGTGTAAAAATATTTTAAACAGCTGTTAAATTCTTGGAGGATTTAACAACTGGAGACGCCTTTAAGAGCTTACCCCTCTGTCGAAAAGCTCGGCCAATGGCCATATGTATTGTATGTACTGACGTTTATCTGACATGGCTATTTGTACGTTACGTAGAAATAGCCCGCAAAAATCGGCAGACTGTTTTGTACAGAAAATTACAGTCAAGGCGTCTCCAGTTTTTTGAAAAGTCTGATGAAAAATATTGTAACTCCGGGGGTAAGAATATTGCAACCTCGGGTCGTTAATTCCCTCGTATACACAATTTCACTTACCCCCTTGTTGCATAATTTACTAAACCTTTTATCTGATGTTTTAATGTCAACGTATCCAACGTTTCATTCTATGCACTGCATGTAATTAAACATGTTTTATTGTATACTAGCCTAATAAAACAATTTTACTATGCACACAATTAACACACAACATAAAACAATTTTCACTGCTCTTAAATTTAATCATAATTACTAACGTTACCAATCATCAATTCATTACACTGCAATTAACTGTAGCTCAAGTAATCTATCTTAGATTGCATAATCTGTGGAGAAATGCATTTTGTAGTTGATTATTAATATTGGAAAGTAGAAAGTTCATCCATCACTTCATATTATTTAGAGTGAGCCGATAAATGGAGCCGTCTGTGAGGAAGACAATCTGAATTTATCGTAAGGTCGTTAAGGTAACATCATTGCGAATGCGAGGAAAACTTACTTTAAAGGATGTTCATTTTTAAATATTATAGAATATTGAAGAAAAATGTACGATGAAGAAAGTGCCACGAAATTACCTCATCTCAGCATGTTGCTGGCTACTTTCAGCGCTGATCTTCCGATCAAGTCAAGCCAAAAGAAAAGAAACGAATAAAAAACAAAAATATATTTCATGTAGTAGACAAATGATTGAATAAGAATAAATATCAATGGTAATGAATTGTATTGGCACGCACATTTTTTTTTTGCATGTATGTACATGATTCACTGTGAGGCACAGGACTCTCGTCTAGTGTCAACGCAAGTTGGGAACTTTACATATACAGGTTTTTTAATAATGATTTCCTTTACCGAAAAAATCTCATTGGTTCACATGAAATACCTACTACTCTCAGATTCAAAACCAATAAGTTTCCTCCCTCATTTCCTTATGTAACAATAACACATAAACATTGATATACCTCGCTGCAATAAAACTTATATTTAGTCACTCAACGATGCCACTATTCAAAATATTTAAATGCAATAGGTACCCCGTAAAGTTAGCAGGATAACTGCTGGGACATAAATGGGAAATATGGCGTCGTAACCCGTGCCCGTTCAAGTTCAAAATGGCGGCAAGTTCGAAGCTTTACGATTAAATATCAGTCATAAATTTTGATTTATCTTCTAGGAACTGTCACACTTTGCCTTGGTAATACATTTTGCATTATAAAGGTGTCATTTGCCGAAGCCGAATCGGATTAAGTCGATAAAAAAAGAAATGTTCTAACAGTACGCTTTAAGATACCCATCAAAAAGCCTTACATGCCAGAATTCGCTATGAGTCGTTTGTCTTTATCTGTAATTTTTACTTATGTATTTAGAAGAAAGGGATAAAACATACGAGTAATTTGACTGATTCAGGCTCGTAAAGTTTTATGAATAAGGGGAAAGAGGGTAGAGTGGATTTATCCGAGTGTGAAGTTAAGCGACTCAATTAGATTTACGAATATTGTTCATGTCATAGACTCCTTTTCACTGTCAGTTGACTGTGAGACTGTGACCTTTCACTTTTATATAAACTTTACTTATTCTTACGTGGAAACCCGATATAATCCGGTAAAAAAAGTTACAAAACAAAACTTAGTTTTTTTCACCTGATTACACGATTATTAGATTTATTTTTATACTACGTCGGTGGCCAACAAGCATACGGCCCGCCTGGTGGTAAGCAGTCACCGTAGCCTATGTACACCTGCGACTCCAGAGGAGTCACATGCATGCATGCGTTCGTAAATGTATCCAAAATCGAACCTTAACTTTGACATATCTGCTTTGAGGCACCTTAAGCTATTAGGTTTGCGTATAGACTCGTATCTATAAATATAATACAATCATGAAAGTTTAAATTAATACAGAATATTTGTCTATTATTAATTTTTAGAGTAAGTTAAATTAACACTGTATGGACCAAGGTCTGAAATAAATGTTTATTTTTTATTTATTATTCCAACTCGTAAGTATCAAGATAATAAATGGTTTATAGATTCGAGCTTAAACACCATCACAATTAAAACAGCACCCACCCTGTAGCTAGCTACTGGAACTGTGCTGTATTGGAAACACACCTTAAATCTTGATATATCACGATGCTGTTACTGCATAACACTTAAGCTTAGAAGCTTATTTTATTATTCACTTAAGCTGTATTTACCATTAATGTTTCGACTGAGTCTAGTACTGTCAGACTCGAGTCTCGAGACTTAGGAGTCAAGTGTTTGAGACTCGATTCACTTCCTAGCGTCTCCTGAACGTTGGCGTCTAGTCAACTGTATGGCTGCTGCTCAACGCAACGTTTACTCAACTGCGCAGCGTCGCCATTTTCCATAGCGCTGACTAGACGCCGACGCTCAAGACGCTAATGTGGCGTCTTTCTAACAAGCCGTCGATAACCGTTTGTCCCTTTCTGTCATTTTGTAATTTAATTATTTTTGTGTTTTTATTTAAAAGGTAAACGATTATACATACCTACCTACTACCTACATAAATGAATGTCCGTCCCTAATAAATGATATCAACCTTGACCTAATAGGTCCGCTGGAGCCACCTTCCCCCATCCCTTTTAGGGGGGTAGCCAAGAACTAATCTCGTAGCTTAGACCTTTAATCAGCTTAGTATGAACCAAGGTGCAACCGTGCCAATCGGGGTCGCCTGAGACATAAGTACAAGCTGTAGTGCATGATTATTTCCCGTCGTATTTTCACGGAAACGTACGAACGTGTCTTGTTATTTCAGTCAGTCCCGGATTCATTAAATATAATAGCTGAGAAAGAAAGGGTCTAGCAGGCTAAGGAAGGAGAAGTGGCCCCTGTTACGAATATCGGATTTTAATAATGATATAGAAACACCTTAACTTTCAGCCCCCTATCTGGAACCATCACCGAGATAATGTCAAAGACGTAATTTTATGGACACATTTTATAAAGTCGTTTTTCTCCTGAACTCTATAAGGTAAAGCAATCAAACCAAATCATAGCTACAAAGAATGAGTAGGAGTATAACTCAGTTTTTTTTAAATATTTTATTCTTTAAAAAAATAATGATTAAAATGTCAGAGATTTTTTTGACAGCTCTTTTCAACAAGTATTTGTAAAGGTACACCTATGGAAAAAAAATCACATAAACTGGAAATAGTATTAAGAAATGGCGTGCATTGACAGGCCATTTCCTATCTCTATTTCACGCACATAAATGACATTGCTCGCCCGCTCGCACAGTGACATTGACCCCGGTATCATTGGCGGGATAGCAATTATATTTCTTATGCGCATGCGATAGAGATAGAAAATGGCGGGTCAATGTACGAAATTCTTCGTGCTTGGCGTCCTTACTTTATCAGATTGCATTCGTTAAGGGATCCACTGATGCCAGTTCGCCGGACGATATCGGCCTGTCAGGCTGTCAGTTATTCACAATTGTCAGCTTTTGCAAATAACTGACAGACCGATATATTCCGGCGAACTGGTAATCAGTGGGCCCCTTTATAGACATAGCTCAATGGAAGTAATAGGAATGTCGGCTTTGGTCAGTGATCGTATGATTCAATCCTACTTTCACTTTCATCCGTCTGCCGCAAAAACTGTCTAGCTACGTCATCACGTACTTCGTTTCGTACGCCGATGATGGCACGGCAGTAATAATTATTGTTTATTTAATGTTGTTAAGATTGAGTACCTCAATAGTAAAAAATTCTGCAGACTAAGAACAAGCGGGCATCTCACTCATTTCGTGCAAGTTGTGGAATGAGCTACCTTCTGAGGTGCTTCCTTTGCGCTATGACATGGGTTTCTTCAAGAAGCAAGTATTTAGGGTTCTCAATGGTTGGCAACGCAAAAGTGGCTAATCTGATGTTGCTGATGTCCATGGGCGGGGACTTGGAGGATTTAACAACTGGAGACGCCTTTAAGAGCTTACCCCTCCGTCGAAAAACTCTGCCAATGGTCATATGTACTGTATGGACTGACGTTCATCTGACATGGTTATTTGTACGTTACGTAGAAATAACCATGTATTTGACTGACCCTACCCCGCAAAAATCGGCAGACTGTTTTGTACAGAAAATTACAGTCAAGGCGTCTCC
This sequence comes from Cydia pomonella, assembly GCF_033807575.1. NCBI lineage: Eukaryota > Metazoa > Arthropoda > Insecta > Lepidoptera > Tortricidae > Cydia > Cydia pomonella. The sequence continues at coordinate 3,380,919 of NC_084707.1, read as the reverse complement.
AGTTTTTAAATCCTTCAAGGGCGGGGATGACTGCTTCCCATCAGGCGGCTCGTCTGCTCGTTGGCTGCCTACTACATAAAGGTTTGTAAGTGTTCCTGGACGAAGTATATTGTTAATTCTATGGCATTAAACACATTGCGATTAGGGGTGTGTCCGTACCGTGATCGATACAGTCTGGCATTCGGCCAGCGCTGGGTCACTGCTATTTCGTATTGATCTTTCATACAGACACGTTTCAGCTCGGACCTAGTACGTAAGCGCTAAGAACTAAGCGAATTGTCTTATATGCTCCATGTTGGCCGAATGTTAATTAGAATTGAAAATATTAAAAATTGAACAGTAAAACGTAACGGACGGTTACAGTTTACGGTTCAATTTGTTATGGTTAACCATTCCTTTCAATTCTAATTAACGTTCGGCCAACACTGCCATCTTGTATTTGATGTGATCTGCCGGTATGACAAAGATTCCTTCCTCAAAGCAAAACTGATTAGGCTAAGATTGAATCAATGATCTTCTTTTTTTTTTGTCATCTGTTTGGCCTAGTGGGTAGTGACCCTGCCTACGAAGCTGATGGTCCCGGGTTCAAATCCTGGTAAGGGCATTTATTCGTGTGATGAGCATGGATATTTGTTCCTGAGTCATGGGTGTTTTCTATGTATTTAAGTATTTATAAATATTTATATATTATATATATATATCGTTGTCTAAGTACCCTCAACACAAGCCTTATTGAGCTTACTGTGGGACTTAGTCAAATTGTGTAATAATGTCCTATAATATTTATTTATTTATCTGTGGGCGATGGACGTGATATCGTGACAATGCCAGTGTCAGTCTCTTCCAATCGCGATGTTAAAAGACGTTTGCTCTATCTTATCACATCGATAACCTTCGTCTAATGCCCTGTTTGCACATTGATTGGTGTTTAGTGAGAGTAGTGTATGAACTAGGTACTAAACAATCAATGTGTACATAGGGTCTCAGTAGCAGGTGTTTTTAAGCGGGTGAGGTGTTTAGTTACAATAACCCAAACCAAACACAGCTTTAGTAGTGAAGAGAATAAGAGCGTGTGCAGGTCATTTTCAACGTCACTCTTAGTTTCTGTGGCTGACTGTTAGTTATGCTGGGCATTTTCCGCAAACCAACAACCATTGCGCCTATTTTGAGTGAAAACTTGGTAGGTAACTCTAACCACGAAGCCAATGCTAGCAGTCTCTTGTGTGGTAGGGCACAGCACAGCGGATGTCATTCCAGATCTAGAGCAGGGGAAGTACCTCCACCTTACAGAAAATCGCAGCCAAATAGCACTAGACCCTACTAATAGTGTTGTGTTCCTGCCGGTGAGTAAGGTTGCCAGAGCTCAACGAGGGGTGGGAGGGGGTTAGGGTCGGCAACGCGCATGTAACTCCTCTGGAGTTCATAGGCTACGGATACTGATTACCATCAGGCGGGCCGCATATTGTATCGGTTTTGAGTGTGTTATGTCCTTAATTAATCCCACTATTTTTCGTAGTCTGTGTCTGGGTGTTTTCAGTAGTATTTTGGTCAGCTTGTAGGTTTGTTCCGGTAGAATTTCTTTGGTCTGCTTACAATACGAACTAAATTCAACTCGACGGTACCTAATTTAGACACTACGGAATAGCAGAATACGAGTATATCAAATTCCAAACCTTGAATTCGATATGGCCGGTTTCTGACGTAAACAAGTAACTGGTTGGATTTGGATACTTCCGCTTAAATTTATACGAAATTGTTTCCAATTACATTAGCAGAATCAACAAATGATAATTCTGCTGGTAAACTAAATGATGACATTTTAAACTTCTACGTTAAAATGTTGTGTTTGTTGTGTAAAAGATTTAAGTAAAAAGAGCAAAAAAGCCTTAGGCCCATTTTATTCAAAGTTGTATTCCACACTTTTTCAGAATATCCATACGTTTTCCGATATTTCCATTTCGTTACCGTCATAAAAAAGTCTATGACAAATGGTAACGAAAAGGAAATAAAAATTATTGTATTAAATTATTATCCCTTTATTAATTGAAAGCCTATTCTAAAAAAAATATTTTTATTATTATTGTTTTTGTTTTGGGTTATTAAAGTCCGTTTTTTAGATTAGAAATTTTATAACCTAAGTAGTGGTCACTTTTTTCCTCCAAAATTAAATCTGCGTAATAACTAATTCTAACTATGCACTGACTTATAGCGCCGTTTCCATGTTATTATATCGCAATATTAGATATCATAAGAACCCTGGGGACTATAGCCCGAGCCCTCTCGCGCATGAGAGGAGGCCTGTGCCCAGCAGTGGGACGTATATAGGCTGAATTATTATTATTATTATAAGAACCCTTATTAGCATTTTGGAAGCAAAAGTAAATTACCAGCACATTTTAGGTTAGAAAAATGCTAATCTTAAAAGAACGGGGTATAGAAGTAGAAATAAAAATAACATAAAAGTGACCAAATTGTATAAAAAGTGCAGTATACGCTGTACGAGAAAAAGATCAAATACCTACCTAAAATGGCCTATATTTTTTTACAACGAATAGAGAATATTACGCGAAACTCTGCGTAGGGGGCGCCACTACCACAATCAAACACAATCTGAGGGTCTACCGCGAAACAAAAAAATCGAAATTACACTATTTAACCTCTCTATCACTCTTTCATATTCGAGGGATGAAGAGGCGGATAACTAAATTTCCGCCTTGATGCATCAATGTCATATTTTATTATCTGTGAAAACTTGTCGAAAAACAGTTTAAGGCACAGTATGTACTTATAAGTTACTCTATGGTTTACGAAAGTTGCTAGTGCTGCACTTTGGTGGCAGACCATTGCATTATTACTCTCTATTCTAATAAATACTAGACAATAATAAATAATAAATAATTTACGATACATTCATGTATGCATAAGTATGCAATAAGTGCCCATATATTACACTTACCTACTCGTAAAGTGCAATTGTTTTTAATACCTATATTTGCTCAAATGGCTTGCATCTAAAGCAATAAAAAATAACATCTTGCATTAATGCAATTGATATTCGAAAGCGTTTAATATTAATCGTTCGTTCAATATCAGAACATACAACAATTGACAGTGGACATGAAAAATCACATTCCCCTATCTAGTCAAGCGATCACAAAAATCTCTTCAATAATATACCTTATCTATTACAGTTAAGGTGTAAAATGCAACGATTTAAAGTGGCGTCGGTATGAAACCCTATCAACGCGAAGAATGTAAACATGTGTGATTGCCAAATCAGAGATATAGGCTACGGTCGCCATCAGATATATCGGAGCGGCCGAGGTGCTCAAATATCTCTGAACAAGCACTGTAACGCCTTGACAATGGAGGCGTGTTCGGATATTTGTGAGCATCTCAGTCGTTCCGATATATCTGATGTCGACTGTAAAATCGTACAATGTTAACTGACGATTTGTAAACCTTCTTTCAAAGACATTAAGGTTCATCGATGGTCATTTTTATTAGTACAGGTGCGATAGTGATTAGATTGACTGTGAGTAATAGCCTTGTTAGGCGCCTGTGTTATGTGTTTATTTTCGTACTATTAGAAGTATAATAGTATCAAAAAGCAATTAAGAGTAAAACTCTTACAGTCACGTCTGAAAATATCGATACGAAAAATGCGCCAAAAATATGTATACACTACCTTAATATATGAGCAATAAAGTCGTTTTTTTCACTTTGTCCGTGTCCATATTTAATACTATGCAAATTGGCCGAATACCGAATTATTGCCGAATATTCGTGACATCTCTAGTAACAATTATTTTCACATTGGAACAGTTCCCGGAATTTGTGGAAAGTAAGCAGGAAATTTACAAAATTTCTGAGATCAAGTCCAGTTTTTGGGAACTCCGCAATTTACACATCTGTATCATTTCATTGGTCTCTAATACCTCCAACTATAGGTAGGTGATTTGACTAATTAGAAAACTAGCCTGTCAACATAACGGCATGCCGCCAACTCGCCCTGCCAAACATCTACGCTACTAGATGATTTCAATTAATTTCATACACTTTCATCGCCGCCCGCGCTATTGACCATCCCAGAATCAAAACGCTCAATTTCTGTAATAATTGGACTCTAAAGCTTTTTTGTACACTACGTCGGTGGCAAACAAGCATACGGCCCGCCTGGTGGTAAGCGGTAACCGCATATGGACGCCTGCAACTCCAGCGGAGAAACATGCGCGTTGCCGACCACCTTACTCATCAGCAGGAGCACAACACTATGAATAGGGTCTAGTGTTATTTGGCTGCGGTTTTCTGTAAGGTGGAGGTACTTCCCCAGTTGGGCTCTGCTCTAGATCTGGAATGACATCCGCTGTGCTGTGCCCTACGGAGCACACTAAGCGAGATGACATGCACAGTGCCCATATCTCTCTTTTGGACGTAGTTTCAGATTGTCGCACAGTAGTATATATATATATATATATTATATTATATTATATTATAGGACATTATTACACAAATTGACTAAGTCCCAAAGTAAGCTCAATAAGGCTTGTATTGAGGGTACTTAGACAACGATATATATTAATATATAAATATTTATAAATACTTAAATACATAGAAAACACCCATGACTCAGGAACAAATATCCATGCTCATCACAAGAATAAATGCCCTTACCAGGATTTGAACCCGGGACCATCAGCTTCGTAGGCAGGGTCACTACCCACTAGGCCAAACCGGTCGCCAAATATATATACACAAGTATCACAAAATATTATTATTACTATAGCTGTTATCGTCAGTTACAATTTAGCAGATTTGGTAAGATAGAATGTTACTTTTTCATATCTTCATTTTAGTAGTATAATGAGGTACATAGTTTGAGATTACATCATTTGGTTGGAGATATCAGTGGTCGTTAACATAAATTCGTAATCATAGTTTAAGGACATACCCGGGTCCAAGCTGGGGTAGAGAAGGAATTTCTCTGAACTTTTATTCCATTTTTAGAAACTTTTATTTAACCTTCCCTGTTAGTATGTATGTTATTTTGTTAGTGTCAAATCTTGGAAGCTAAATTTGACCCACTTCATCGAAATCGTTAGAGCCGTTTCCGAGATCCCGAGTTTATGTATTGTATTATTGTCATTTAAATAATATTATGTAGTTTATGTAGTGTATGTTTTATTGTATCTAGTTTATAATTTAAAATTAACGTAATATAAGCATACCTTAATATTGTTGTTTTGCACTGCCCAATAGCTTATTTCTTGCCACTTCGCTATCTGAAGGTTGCCTGGAAGAGATCGCTTTATAGCGATAAGTCCGCCTGTTGTTACGTACTCGTTTAAGTCCTGTCATTGTATGTAATATGAACTTTTGTCTAGTAGTGCACAATAAATAATTTTATTATTATCTCCTTCATTTATCTTTCTTCCTAAGTTAGGCTTGTTACAATATCTATATAAAAGTAAAATATAAAAATACTTACAAAACAATACAAAAGATATAAATGGGTGAATCAACTTTTTTTGTCTTGTTATCCTGTCCCGTTGTCCAAGGGACAACAGTGGCACAGTTTGTTTGAAGAGACGTTGTATGCCGTTCTATTAACATGTTTAGTAGGGGGCCCATTATGGACATTGGTTATAACGACCACAAAAACGCAAGTTTGATACATTTAAGTACCATAAAATCAGTATTTCAATGAACTTTTGTCCCCTGGACAACTAATCGTAACCATGGCAACGAGTGACGCTAAAAAGTTGATTCTCCCATCTATATAAAAGTAAAATATAAAAATACTTACAAAACAATACAAAAGATATAAATACATTATGAAATACCTAACCTAGGGTGCCGCCCGTGTATATATACCTCTATACAAGAATTGCTCGTTTGAAGGTATAAGATAGCTTTTTTTTTATACTACGTCGGTGGCAAACAAGCATACGGCCTGCCTGATGGTAAGCAGTCTCCGTAGCCTATGTACACCTGCAACTCCAGAGGAGTTACATGCGCGTTGCCGACCCTAACCCCACCCCCCTCGTTGAGCTCTGGCAACCTTACTCACCGGCAGGAACACAAACACTATGAGTAGGGTCAAGTGTTATTTGGCTGCGGTTTATAGCTAAATAAACTTAGTTAAAATTTTAAGATATTTTATTAAGTATGCATATGTGTCAAATTCTAGTGAAGTCACCAATATTTGTTTACATTTTTCTGAACTTTGCTGTTGCAAACATCAATGCCGATTTCCATGTCATTGTTGGCGACAGGGCTCGGAACCGGTTTATTTTTAAATCCCAAAATAGCCCAATATTTTTAATTATTTTATAATCTTTACGTAGGACTGGATCATGTTTTTAGGCAACAACTCCCATTAAAAATGAAATAATAAACCAAAAAACGAAAAAGAACGTAATAATACCGGTATTTTTTGTATGAAGAATAAACCGGTTCCGAGCCTTGGTTGGCGAATAGCGTGCGTGAAATGCATCAAGGTAATTATTGTAATTATGTGTATGACTGTATATCACGCTAATTACAATGTATCAGAATCGACTTCCGTATGTGACATTGATATTCAATTAAGCATATCCAGTCGATAGCTGGTTGCTTATAATTGTTAAAAACATGTAAGTTTTTCTACTTTAAGAAGCCATTTTTCAATCCCCGCTCTCCAGTGATCAAAGTTTATTTTTATTTTTATAGGACATTATTACACAAATTGAGTCCTAAGTCCCACAGTAAGCTCAATAAGGCTTGTGTTGAGGGTACTTAGACAACGATATATATAATATATAAATATTTATATATACTTAAATACATAGAAAACACCCATGACTCAGGAACAAATATCCATGCTCGTCACACGAATAAATACCCTTACCAGGATTTGAACCCGGGACCATCAGCTTCGTAGGCAGACCCACTAGTAGGGGTCACAAAACCGCTAGTATTTTTCAAAACCGGTTTTTCGGTTTTTGTACATTACAAAACCGGGTTTTCCGGTTTTTCGGTGATTTTTCGGTTTTACATATAAAAAGTGAAAAAAACTGCATTTTATGAATTTAAACTTTAATATTCAGTCATTTAACAATGGATATAAAACCTTTTTTATATCTTATAATTATTAGGAACAAAAATTAAAAACAAAATAACTAAAATAATAACCTCCATGCACTTCTGGAACGCAAAATTAACTACAAATAGTTATCATTATAACACAAAACATCGTATATTCCTTTTACGAAAGTAAATACTTATTAAATACACTTAACATTTGACATCAATATTAATTTCTTTCATAGGTTAAGTTACTAAATTGGAGATCAGTGAAAAAAATAATGTAATTATAATCCCTCTTCTCGCCTTCTTTCAGCCAGGCAATTAAGAATAAATCATTATAATAACCCACATGTAGAGATATTCGTTGCAGGGATTAGTTCACATTTGTTTGCACACATATAATTTTAAATTTTTCATAGTTTGCATTTACCTTGTGGTTCGTACAATAAAAAGTTCGACTGCTAGTATTAGACTATTGCTAATAACTTTACTAATTGGTAGGCTAAATCAACTATCAAGGCAAGCGATTATTTTTGGTTTTTCTTTACGAATTGATAATGGGATCTTAGGATAGAGAGAATGTCTAATGTATCATCACTATACGTAGGTTAGGGCAATTAGCTAATTTTTATTAATTCAATTATATGTTTTATATTTACTGATAAACTAAAAAGTAGAAATTACAAATAGAAGAAGAAATTATAAGTAGTAATAAACTGATAATCAAAGTAATACTTACAACTATCAAGTATTTAAGTGTAAAACCGAAAAACTCGAAAATCCGGTTTTTTTAAATTTGAAAGCCGGTTTTCTCAATCGACGCAAAACCTGGTTTTTCCGGTTTTTTCGGTTTCGGTGAAACCGGTTTTGTGACCCCTACCCACTAGGCCAAACCGGTCGTCAAAGTTAAACTGACGGATAGGATTTATTCCATTGAAAATACGATTCTCATGTGACTCGTGTATCATCCTCGTAATTTATAGAATCTTATTGACAGATGTCAAAAAATAACAAGTAACACTTTGCAAAACTAGGTTTACCAAAAAAAACGTAAAAATTCAAGTGCCAGATTTACCAATAACATTCACAAACAGGTACATTCAAAAATATTTTTTTTTTGCATATTAAACTTGTATATTTCTTTTTCCTTCTTTAGGCCTCAGAAATGCATGGTTAACATTTTTGGGGTTAGTTATATATGTACCGTATATGTACTATTTACACACTAACGGGCGCGACGGCACATACCATTTCTCCAAAAAATATATTAACGATAAAGCACAGCGTGAGATTGCAATGTTTACCGATAAAAGGCTAAAATATTAGACGCACTAAATAATGGCTCCAGCTAACCCTACAGACTAGTAAAATAAAAACTACGAAAAAATTCTAGTTAGTGCGAACAATCAACGAATAGATCAACGGCAGCTGTCATCTCGTAGAAAGCTGCCGAACTTTTCAAACTTACTAGCAAATATTAACGATAACGTTGACAGATGATTTGGTGCTAACTGCCTTTAGCAATTAATACTTAAAGAGTGTGGCAGCTCTCTGACAACACTGTCAGTGTGGAAACGCCACTATATCCTAAGAAAATGACGTATATAATATAGTGGCTCAGCTGCACTTCGGTACCAAGTCTGTGCACTTGGCTATGGGCTCTACTAGATCCCGCTTTTAATAAAAATAATGTTTTTAACAAAAGTGTGCTGTCGTTATTGTTAATAGTCTCTGTTATCACGCTTACTGGCCACCGAGAATTGCCTATAAGTCTCCTGTTCAATGGCTTTTTGTGATAGGCTCGTCTTTAGCCAGCTAGTGTAGTAGCACAGAATAATAGTAGATACCGTACAGCAAATAAACTTCCTACTAAACCGAAGTTTGACAGCGATTCAGGGACGAATCGTGCTGTCCCTTTCTTATGTACGTTACTCTCCCTTTCGGCTATTTAGGGCTGTCAAAATTCAAGTAAGTACATGTCTTATCTGTGGTCGTACACGCAAAGGAACATCAAGCTGTACCAACCCTAATAATTGGTCGGAGCAATGCTGAGCCGAACGAAGTCGGGAACGCGCGAAAGGAACAGTTTCGCCCCCCTGGTAGTATAGTACCTACTATAGTAGATTTCATAATGTTTTTATTTTTAATGCTCAATATTGCTTGACATGTTAATAGCAAGTTGGCAAGTCCGTATTATAAGAAAAACTGATTGTTTTAACACTTCCCTGATATGTATAAGTGTGTTATGCACTCATTGTGACCCTTTCTCATTTATATATTACGCTTGGGTGTAGTTAGAAATGTAGTAAATAAGGAGTTCATAGATAGATTTTTTTTTTTCTATTCCTGGACAATATAAGAATGCCTCCTATTGGTTCATTATAATTCTACCTCATGTCATGTTATTCATTTAGAACTATTGCCTGGAAATTCGTGGGTTGATTTGTACTTACGTTATATAATCTAGTATTATTTTTCTTTGCCATTGGCCATCATGATTGTAGGTATTTGTATTAATTGGCATTTGGTAAAAGTGGGTAGCATTACATTGGGATATAATAAACCAGTCTCAGCTCGACGCCCGTGTTTAATTCACGACTCCCAAACTGCATACCTTGACATGGCGCAGCCGGTACCTAAGTGAAATTATATTGAGATAAAGTGGATTTCGTTGTTTTGTGCGGCTAATAAATGACAAACGGTGAAAGTGAGCAGTTTGCCGATTCTTAGGGAGGATATCGTCGTCATTTCTTTAACAATGGAGTCAGTTTTACAACCACCGCCGCCATTCTCGTTTGAGAATAATCTAGTTAATGTGACATCCGGAAATTTAAGTGCTGAGTGGGACAATTGGAAGAAATCTTTTAAAATCTATTACGAAGCATGTGAACTTTCGACGAAACCTAAAAAAGTGCAAGTGAATATATTGTTGCATGTCATCGGAACCAAATGTCGTGAAGTGTACGAGCAATTTACAAACGAGGAGACGGATACGGTGGAAGACTTGCTAAGAAAGTTTGACGCGTTTTTTGTCCCGGTAAAAAATTTGGCAGTCGAAAGGCATAAATTTTTTAAAAGAGATCAGAAGGACTTAGAGTCAACCGAACAGTACATTTTTGAATTAAATAAAATAGCTGCCAAATGCGAGTTTGGAGAATTGCGTGATGGTTTAGTGTGTAGCAGGTTCATATGTGGTGTAAAAGAGGTGACCCTTTCGGAACGGATGTTGAGGGAACCGGACATTTCATTAAAGAAAGCAATGGACATATGCAAGTTAGCAGAGATGTCTAAAATGCACGCATTAAATATAAAGACAAATAGTGTCGAACAGTACGTACACGAAGTTTCACAAAACAATAATCAATCCGGAACTACAACCTGTGACGTGCATGTAGTTAACAGACGTTATGCCTCAGCCGCTATAAACCGCCCGCGCCGGCCGTCTCACACACCGATGCGATCAAACGCGCCCAGCGGGGCTCGGGAGCATCAGACATATCACACCAGATCTTCATTTTATACCCCTAACCCCAGAGAGAAGACGTTTAATCTTCATAACAATCCATCACCGCAAGCAACGTCAAGTGAACCGCAGAGAACTTTTAACGGCTGTAGTAATTGCGGTCATGCGCACCGAAGGATGGAATGCCCCGCGTTCGGAGTACGGTGTAACAATTGCAATCGGATGAATCACTATGCGAGAATGTGTCGATCGTCGCGTCGCGTGTACGAAATACAGGAGGACTCCACCGATCAGGTAATCGCTCAAGTTAATAATGTTAACAGTGACTGGTCAGTAAATTTAGAGATAAACAAAGGGTGTATCACTTTTAAGCTAGCTTCTGGAGCGGATGTTAATGTATTGCCTAAAAGATTTTTAAGTAAAATCCAGTTGTCAACTAATGATTTAACTAAAACGTCAACAAAGTTGCATGGCTATTCTGGGAAAGAGATTATCGTAGTGGGAAAATGTTATTTAAAAGTAGCCTACAGGGGAAATACACATTTTTTGAAGTTCATAATTGCCGATGTTAATTCGTGTCCGGTACTTGGCAGGAGTTCATGCGTGGAATTAAATTTAGTTAAACTAATTATGTCTATTAATGAAAATTCTCCAAGTGAAAAAATATTAGACGAATTTTTAGATGTTTTCGAGGGTATGGGTTGCTTGCCAGGGGAATATAAAATACAATTAATAAACCGGCCAAGAGCATGTCGGGCCACGCTCAGTGTAGGGTTCCGTAGTTACTCTTCCGTCACAATAAGCTAAACTGGAGCTTAAAGTATAGTAAATTGTTAACCAAGGGATGAAACGGTACCTTTCACCCGAGTTAAACAAATAGGCAAATTTGCATAATCAGTACCTAATTAAAGTAAGTGTTTTTACTATGAAGGGAAAACTTTTTGCGATAACTCAAAAACAGCTAAACTGATCATATCCGCTATAGTTTTCATTTAATGTCTTTCTTAAGCTCTACTTCCACGATTTTTTTCATATTTTTTGGACCTATGGTTCAAAAGTTAGAGGGGGGGGGACACATTTTTTTTTTCTTTCGGAGCGATTATCTCCGAATATATTCACTTTATCAAAAAATATTTCTTGAAAACCCCTATTAGTTTTGAAAGACGTTTCCAACGATACCCCACACTCTAGGGTTGAAGCGAAAAAAAAAAATCACCCCCACTTTACGTGTAGGGGAGGTACCCTAAAAAAAATTAAATTTTTAGATTTTATTGTACGACTTTGTCGGCTTTATTGATTTATATATCCATGCCAAATTTCAGCTTTCTAGCACTAACGACCACGGAGCAAAGCCTCGGACAGACAGACAGACAGACAGACAGACAGACAGACAGACAGACAGACAGACAGACAGACGGACATGGCGAAACTATAAGGGTTCCGTTTTATGCCATTTGGCTACGGAACCCTAAAAAATGACATTTCCCCAGTAGTCCACGCTCCGAGAAAGCTACCGTTGGCATTAAAAGATCAGATAAAAAATAAATTGGATGAGATGGAAGAGGAAGGTATTATTTCAAAAGTAGAGGGCCCCACAGATTGGGTCAATAGTATGACGGTAGTCAAAAAACCAAATGGTGACTTACGTTTATGCCTGGATCCCCGCGACTTAAATAAAGCAATTAGGCGTGAACATTTTAAACTGCCAACTTTTGAGGAAATTACGGCGGAGTTGTTAGGTGCGAAGTATTTTAGCACATTAGACGCGAAGCAAGGTTTCTGGCAAGTAAAACTCCATCCAAGTAGCACAGACCTTTGTACTTTCAATACGGTATTCGGGAGATATAAATTTTTAAGGATGCCTTATGGAATCTCCTCGGCATCTGAAATATTTCACAAACGGTTGTATAGTCATTTTGATGATATAGAGGGTGTAGTATTATTTGTTGACGACTTGTTAGTGTATGGTCCAACTAAGGAAATTCATGATCAGAGATTAAGAGCGGTGTTGAATAGATGTAAAGATATTAACATAAAATTAAATAAGCAAAAATGCAGAATCGGCTTAACTGAAATAAAATATCTTGGCCACAAAATTGGCAGCGATGGCATTCGTCCGGATGATTCTCACATATCAGCGATTAGGGACATGCCTACGCCTCAAAATGTAAAAGATGTTGAGAGATTTTTGGGTCTTGTAACATACGTTAGTAATTTTATACCCAACTTCTCTGAGAAGTCTGCTAAGTTAAGAGAACTTTTAAGGAAAGACATCGAATGGCATTGGGACAAAAATCACGAAGATTGTTTTAAAAATCTACAAACATGTTTAACCTCTTCACCAGTATTGCAATACTATGATGTCAACGCACCGGTAGTGATTTCCGTTGATGCGAGTAAACATGGCTTGGGTGCTTGTTTATTACAAAGGAATTTACCAGTTTGTTACGCTTCTAAGTCATTAACAAAGACAGAGCAGGCATACGCTCAGATCGAAAAAGAGCTGTATGCTTGCGTCTTCGCTTGCGAGAAATTTTATACATATATATACGGCCGTACAAATATAATAATAGAAACCGATCATAAGCCACTCGTCCACATAATTAATAAGCCCCTTGCCCATGCTCCAGCACGATTGCAGAGAATGTTGATGCGTTTATATCCATACACGTTTACATTAGTGTACAAGCCCGGCAAATATCTATATATCGCTGACGCACTATCGCGGGCGCCTGCACCGAGCGCAGGCACGACCCTCCCTCCGCTCGACCATCTGGAAGCGCAGGCGCAAGTATGCGCGCTCGCGGCTTCCAATGCTTTAACCGACACACATTTATTAGAAGTACAAAAGTGTACAAAGGAGGATGATGAGCTTCAAAGTTTAATAAAAATAATTAAACGTGGTTGGCCAAATGAAAAAGAAAAAATTAAGGATACTTTAAAATGTTATTGGAATATTAGAGATGAACTTACTACTGATTTTGGAATGGTATGGAAGGGTAATAGGATTGTCATACCAAAGTGCATGCGACACGATATGTTAAAAAAAATTCACTCTAGTCACTTGGGACTAGATAAATGCAAACTTAGGGCTAGGGAGACAGTATACTGGCCAAATATTAATTCTCAATTACAAGATTATCTATCTAACTGTCAAGCGTGCCTCACTTATAAAAAACAAAATTCGAAGGAGCCTCTTATTTCACATGAAATACCGAAAAAACCATGGCGTAAAGTGGGGGTAGATATTTTTCACTTAGCGAATCAATCGTACATACTTATTGTAGATTACTTCAGTAAATTTATAGAAATAGCAAAATTACAAAGTCTAAAATCAGAAAACGTAATTTCTGAACTAAAATACATATTTCGAAGACACGGGATACCGAAAATTGTAATGAGCGATAACGGACCAGAATTCTCCTCTAACCTTTTTAAACAGTTTTCTTTGAATTGGAAATTCCACCACGTCACCTCGTCCCCTGGACACGCTCAATCGAACGGTCAAGTGGAACGATCTATTCAAACAATAAAAAATATTATGAAAAAAACTAACTTCGATGGATCAGACTTAGATATTGCGTTATTAGAGTACGTATGTACGCCGATAAGTGATATTTTGCCGTCACCTGCAGAGTTGTTATATAACAGGAAACTCCGAGGTATAATTCCGTACAAAAGTAACCCAACGGTACCTAAGATAAGAATGCAACAACATTATCACGATAGATTAACACAAAGACAGGAGATTCAAAAACATTATTTCGATTTACGTACCAGAAACTTAACCCCCTTAATCATTGGACAAAAAATAAAATTAAAATTATTTAATAGTTGGGTTCCAGGCACAGTTCACAGCATTTTAGGACCTAGGACATATCTGATCTCAATGCCTAACGGTAACGTTCTACGACGCAACAGGAGACATTTAATTATAGACTCATACGAAAGACCAGAACCTACATATCTCAACCTAGATGATGACGTAATCTCTCTCTCGTTAGTTACGCAACCACAAATAACATCCAACTCCAGCCAACCGGTTGTTCAGTCAGCTGATCAGAATGTGCAAACTAATGATATGTTTTATCGTACTCGTTCCGGCAGGACAGTGCGACCTCCTGATCGGTGGGGATACCCCTCCACGTCCACTACCGTCAATCGTGTCACGTGAGCCATAACTTTCGTTTTTATTGTTAGCATAAGTGTGTTTAGCATAAAGTGTGCATGTAATTAATAAGAGATTTGATAAAACAATAGTTTAATTACCTAAAGTAAGTAACTTTGAGTTAATATAAAACTTTGTTGATACCTATTGTACAAGGAATTCGAGTACCTAAGCATCAAAATGTATGTATTGTAAAAAATAAATAAAAATTAAAATAAAATAAAAAACTATGTACATTCCATAAGCTCATTACACCGAGGTACCTACTTAGTCAATTGTGCTTTGACAGTGACTAAAAATATTTTGCAGACTTCAAGTAGGTATGTTCTTATGTTGACATATTTGTCATATAATATAAATAATTATAAAATAAGAATTTAAAATATGAAAATGCATAAAATTCTATATGTATTTGGTGTTATAATTATAAGTACTGCATGAGAGTCATGTTATTTTTAATACATTTGTAAAACTAAATTTCTATCAACTTACTTCAACGTAAGAGATATTCAAGTTTAGATTAAGTAGTAAGCACGATATAATCAAATTGGCATGTGATAAATTTCCAATTAATAATATTCAATTACCTTCTTCTTGCATCTGTGTAAGAAGATGGACTTAATGTTATTTTAGTTGTAATTTTCCACACACGTTTACATTCAAATTCATAGTCATGTTGTTGTTATGCAAGTGTTTACAAACAATAACAGTACGTACTACCTACCTAGTATATAGTCTAAGGTGTGTGTTTAATAACCCTTTTTATCCGTCACTAACCGCTGTGAGATAACACGCGTATTAATGAAAAACAAACTTTCTAGCATTTAAATAAAGTCTATAATTGCGAGTCGTCTGCTATTTCTGTGGGGGATGGAAAGGTGATTTAAACAATCTGATCACTACATGGTGTTCTATTTAAATTATTTAATTTTTCAAAGAAGGAGGTTGTAGGTATTTGTATTAATTGGCATTTGGTAAAAGTGGGTAGCATTACATTGGGATATAATAAACCAGTCTCAGCTCGACGCCCGTGTTTAATTCACGACTCCCAAACTGCATACCTTGACAATGATTATTAGACCCTTTAAAGACCGCTTTTCACATCTAAGTCTATAATCATTTCTATGTAATTCGATACAAAGCGGCTTTTACTTAACAGCCATTTAAATTTGTCTAAACGACTGTGGCATTCTCATAATTCGCTGGGTAAAGTGAATTTCTATACGCCTTCTCTCTGTCAAATAAAACAGAGTGTCTATTACCTATTCTTGGCCTGGACGGGATTCCTGGCCGTGTGATTACTGTTGCCTACGGAGTCCAACAATAGTGTAACTTGTAGCCTCGAAATCCTTAACAACATAACTTGGCTCAGCTACCCAAAATGAGACTTGGCCTCCGATACAAGACAGCGCCACTTTTCTCGGTTCTGTGCGACACACAACATAACATTAAACTTAAAATACCCCGAAGGCAATGAAACAGAAGAAACGATTTCCATGAAACATATTTAAGAATAACCGCTAGACAACCTGCTTACAAATAATAATAAAAAAACGCAAAAAAGTACATGGTCGCCATCATAAAATCCAAAGTTAAACTTGTAGAACGACTATTATGTGACGTTCACAGCGTCACAAAGCTCAAGAGCGCCACCGTGGTATCCATTTCACTCGCCTCTGTTCGCCTAGGAATTGAAACATCCTAAAACGGCCAGGAATAGAACGACCTGTATTAATTGACTTCCGTAAACCAATTTACGCCTTATTATTAAGTCATAAAGGTCGACTATTGTCTGTCCAATAAAATCATGAAAGGATTTTCTTATCCTGAATAGTAACACTAGCAACTTCAAGCATACAGTAATGGAGTAGCATTTCAGTAACTTAGCCCTCATGTCAAAAAACTTTCACAAAGTGCAAAAAATCGTATAAAGACATATCCATATGTGATGTCTGTGTGCGTCAAAATAGTACGGTCGCCAAATCTCAAAAGCCCTCTAGAAACACGATTTAATTGACTCGGCTCGGCCTTACCCACAACCGGTATCAATGTGTTCGGACAGTTCTCCTGATCACCGTACATGCGGTAGTAAAGCGGAAAAATGGTGGAGGGGATAGTAATGACGTCACAAAGATGGCGGCCGGACCTATTCTTTTTGGCGGTGTATCTCGAAAACCACTTAACCGATTTTAATCATCGAGGTGTCAAATAATAGCTTATATTATGGAGATTATTTCCTTTTCTACAAACATTTACGTGAAACCTATAGGAAAAAAAATAATCACAAAAAACAGTTTTTTTATAAAATTATTATTTTTTATTTTGTAAAAATCTCCGTAAATATTAGCATTTCGCAAATTTTGTTTAATATAAAACATATTGCTTCATTATTAAGGAATATAATGAGCCTTAAAACATACAGATCGAGTAATAAACAATGAAGCTACACTCATTTATTTGCGCATGGGTAACGATAACTGGCTTTTACCGGTCGAAACTGTGGTGACTGTTACGATACGTATTGAATGGAATTTATAGAGTATCGGTTTTAATTACTGAAATTATAATGACAATTATAAAAACCAGACACAATAATGTTACCTTACTTCGACGTTTAGTCTCTTTTTTCGTCTTAATCATAGGTAGGTACATATTTCTTTTTACTTAAAAATTTTATACAGGGTGAACTTTTAACCACCAGTCATACTCTGCGCAGCGACTTTATAGGTCATACTGAACAACTTTTACTATTAGTAGTCCCCAAGCCGCTCCGAGGCCAGATTTAATTGACTCAGCTCGGCCTTACCCACAACCGGTATCAATGTGTTCGGGCGTTTCTCCTGATCACCGTACATGCGGTAGTAAAGCGGAAAAATGGTGGGAGGGGATAGTAATGACGTCACAAAGATGGCGTCCGGACCTATTCTTTTTGGCGGTGTATCTCGAAAACCACTTAACCGATTGTATTCATCGAGGTGTCAACTAATAGCTTATATTATGGAGATTATTTCCTTTTTACAAACATTTACGTGAAACCTATAGGAAAATAATAATCACAAAAAACATTTTTTTTATACATTTGGTTGGTAGGTTTGTCTTATGTTTTAAAGCAGTAAAATCTTTCAAGTCGAAACACAGTATAAATATACATTTTGTTGTCTAATCTAAAAGTATGATGTTCATTATTTAAGACTGATTAGTGATTACTGAATTAAATAACATGCTATTTGTTATTTTTGTTTTATTTTTTAAATCAGGTATTAATTTATTCACTATGTATCACTATACAGGCAAAATGTGTATCATAGTTGGTCTGTAAGTACTTACTACTTGTGTCGAATATAGGTATAAGATGAAATTTTAACCACCAGCCATACTCTGCGCAGTGACTTTACAGGTCATACTGAACAACTTTTATTATGGGACCAATGCCGAATCACGCAAGAAAATTTGGATCTGGAATGACACCCACTGGCTGTGCCCTACCACACAAAGCGAGATGACATTCACAATGCCCATACCTCTCTTTTGGACGTAGTTTAAGGACGTACCCGGGTCCATGACGCATGCTCGCCACACCGCTGCTTAAAATAAGCTGACGCACCGTAAATTGAACTGCGCAAAAATCGCAAAAAATATTACACGGAGATCTTATGGCAGACACCGTACCGGTGACGTAAAAGACGCAACTGTTTTGCGAACAAAAAAGATTCGCGTGAAGCACGTCACTGCGATTCCGTACCGTCACCGTTTTTTAAACAGCGGTGTGGGGAGCATGCGTCAAAAACGGTACGCATACGACGCGTCACTGCGATTCCGTATCGTGACCGTTTTTTAAGCTGCGGTCTGGTCGCACCTTGTATTGTATTGTATTGTATTGTATTGTATTGTATTGTATTGTATTCGGGCGATTTTTCCGCAACTCGACGACTTGCGCCTATTTTGCGTGATATGTTGGGGGTGGGCTAGTCCTGCCAGCCCAGCTCCTCGAGGAATCCTATCAAACCTTTGATGTTGAGTAGGACCTCGGGGAGGTCTCTCGGAGATCCGAGATGTTTAGCCCTGTATGGAGTCACTCCGCTGCATTCCAGCACCACGTGAGAGGCTGTTTCTTCTGTCTCCATGCAACCTCGGCACAGGGGACTGTCTGTGACACCTGTTGTGAAAAGATGTTTGTTAAATAGTCCATGACCTGTTATGACACTGGTTACCATACTCAGTCGGACCTTCCCTAGTTGCAGGAGCGCCCTTGTGAGTTTTCCGTTGATGCCAGGCATGGCTTCTTTTGCCTGTCTGCATCCAGTCTGGTTCAGCCAGTGTTCTGTGTGTAGTTTCCCTGTACGTGCCAGCAGCATTGAGCGTACCTTGCTAAATGGTATCGGAAGAATCGGTTCCGGACCAATCGCCCCCGCATTCGATCCTTGCCTGGCAAGCTCGTCCGCAGCATCGTTACCTCGGGATCCACTGTGTCCCTTGATCCATTGTAGGGTGATCTTGTTATTATGACATACCTCCATTTAGTGATGGGTAGGACATCAATTTAAAATGAGTTTGTATGAGTACCTCATTCTCTAAAATGAGGTGTTACAATGTCTTACTTCAAATGAGGAGAGGTACTAGCACTTTTGCAGCATCGACTATTCCATCAACTCCAACGGCAGCAAACCATATTTAATGTAAATACATATTTAGGCATTGCTAAACTTCCTTTTAAATATTTACTTGGAGTGCAATTCTGGAGGTTTAAAACAGAACTTTAACAGCAGAAGACATACATTTAAGAATCAAACTAAGGAGTTAAAGTACATACAACCTATTGCAACTTAATTTGATGCTTTTATGAAACTTGTTCTAATTTAGCAGTTTATTATTTTTATTGTTAGATTGTTCAGTATCAATCCTTGCTACTTGATAACATTTAACATTCATATATTGAAATAAATAC
This sequence comes from Cydia pomonella, assembly GCF_033807575.1. NCBI lineage: Eukaryota > Metazoa > Arthropoda > Insecta > Lepidoptera > Tortricidae > Cydia > Cydia pomonella. The sequence continues at coordinate 3,361,275 of NC_084707.1, read as the reverse complement.
TAACCATAAACTACCAAACAAACAATTAACAAACTAAGGAGAACAAATCCAATATTTTTTGTACCATTATTATATAGAAATTACTAACTTACCACCTCATAATTTATCAGTAATAATATCATTGTAATATGATAACAAACGAAAGCCTCAATAACGTTCGCGCGGTAATGCCACCGGCGTGTAATATACACCTGATTTTTGTATGCAAAAGACACAAAGAAAGACCCACAGGTATATTTTATCGCGAAAACAATGTTAATATATTGTTATTTTGGTATAATTATAAGAATGGTCACTGATCACTATTTATAAAACACAACTAAAGATTACGAACAACTTTTTCGAGTTTCTCGTACTATAAATATGTCAAAATCATAAATGATCGAAATACTATACGAAGCACGTTAACAAAAAGTATTACAAATTCAAATCGTTAAAATGTACATGTTTATTTCACCTATACAAATTATATTTACTTTTTTATTAATAAACTAATGTAAAATATCATATTTTGTGTACGCCACTATATTATATTTCAATAATTTAAATAATATTTTGGTCTCTTAAACGATAACTTTTTCTAAGCAAGCTTTGTAAATGCCCAGTGAGACTTGGTTGGCATTTCAATCGCTTATCAAGTAACCATTTCACTGTCCAGTCTAATTGATTCAGATTATACATGACACCAGCAATATGAGTCTTGAGGTCAGGTTATACTGGTATGCGCGTTAGTACAATAATAGCTAACAAATATGGAGGCCTACCGCGAACCACGAAGTTTTGCTTTGCTGTCGCACTTACGTATGAAATTACAAGTGCGACAGAGAGAAAAAACTTTCTTCGGTAGGTTCTTTGATGACTTAGATTTTTCGCTTTTGACAAGTAACTTAGCAATGCTAGGATCAAAATGGCGTAATATGTATGTAGGCTTGCGGACGCTTACGCTTGTTTTCTTTCGTGTTTCATTTTTAACGTATTTTCGATGAGGTGTTATTGAAGCACGGCGCGTGTCTGTCTCACTCCCTCTTTCGGTAAATCTAATTCATTGTTTCATTTTGAAAGGATTTTTGTGGAGATGTCACAGTGAGGCGAGTGAATGGTACAAACACAACGCATTTCTCGGTGGACCTTTTGTCCTTGCAATAAGGTTTGTAGTTAGGCAGTTGATAGTGTGAGCGATGAATGCGATGACGTCAATGACTCATTTCTTCATTTGAATGTCGGCGAGCACCGAGCGCCTCGCGACTCTCTTGCGAGTTGTGAGGAACGCGAGTGAGTTTGAAAGGCTGAGAGTTCTTTTTTAAATTTGAAGTGTTTGAATGGTTTGAGTGGTAAGAGCTGTGTGTGATGCGCGCGAGTAAATGAGTAAAATTAATTGAGGAGTGATGTATGACATTTATGCGGTGTGAAGTTCTGCGACAATTTAACTAAATGAGTGGTACAAATGAGGTGCCTCACGAGTGAGCAACTCAACACTATAGTCGTTCGTGGCATTCGTGTATAAGTTTGGATGTAACTATATGGCTATTTAGAGCCTTAAGACTGCTCTACTGTCGGAGAGTAGGCGGATGGAAGATCCTACTACCTTCCTTGCAGTGATGGCAGCCACCGCGTTTATGATGCCCATGCACTCAGCTTGGAATACCGAGTTATGGGCTCCTAGCGGAGTGGTGATCGACATGTTCAGGTCTTCTGAGAAGGTTCCAGAGCCCGATCCGCTGTCTGTTTTGGACCCATCAGTGAAGATTCTCAGCTCCCGGGGATTGAGTCCTTCATGATTGTCGTCCTCATATAACTGTATTTTGTACCTTTTATCGAAGATAGCTTATTTGTGAATCCGGTCCGTGCCTGACCTAAGCACTGGAAATTCGTCATACACCTTTTCCAGGCATTTTGTGTGAAGAGCTCCTGTGATGTTAGACCATATCTTGAGGGTTCGCAACCTTAACGCTGAAAGACTGGCCTCTTGCTGTATGTGTAGGTGCAGCGGTGGAAGGTTTAGCATGACCTCCATGGCTGCAGTCGGGGTAGACCTCGTGCAGCCAGTGGTGGCCGCGCATGCGAGCCTTTGAAGTCTTTGTAGTTTGTCTCGTACGTTGCCTAGGTTTGTTCTTGGCCACCAAACCAGAGCACCGTAACAGAGTAAGGGGCGGATTATCGTCTTATAGAGCCAGAGGGTAATTTTCGGGTTGAGTCCCCACCTCTTACCAATCATCCTTCTGCACTGCCAGAAGACAACTCCCGCCTTGTCTATCCGTTTGTTGATGTGGTTGTTCCAATTGAGTTTATTGTCGAGAGTTAGTCCTAAGTACTTAACTTCATCGGACAGCTGTAGCTCAGTTTGGAAAAGTGTTGGTCTGGTAAAGTTGGTCGCACCTTTATATGGGACAGTCAAAATTTTTTTCGCGATTTCGGAATTGGTCCCATAGTAAAAGTTGTTAAGTATGACCTATAAAGTCGCTGCGCAGAGTATGACTGGTGGTTAAAAGTTCAGCCTGTATAAAATTTTTAAGTAAAAAGAAATATGTACCTACCTATGATTAAGACGAAAAAAGAGACTAAACGTCGAAGTAAGGTAACATTATTGTGTCTGGTTTTTATAATTTTAATTATAATTTCAGTAATTAAAACCGATACTCTATAAATTCCATTCAATACGTATCGTAACAGTCACCACAGTTTCGACCGGTAAAAGCCAGTTATCGTTACCCATGCGCAAATAAATGAGTGTAGCTTCCTAGCTTCATTGTTTATTACTCGATCTGTATGTTTTAAGGCTCTTTATATTCCTTGATAATGAAGCAATATGTTTTATATTAAACAAAATTTGCGAAATGCTAATATTTACAGAGATTTTTACAAAATAAAAAATAATAATTTTATAAAAAAACTGTTTTTTGTGATTATTTTTTTTCCTATAGGTTTCACGTAAATGTTTGTAGAAAAGGAAATAATCTCCATAATATAAGCTATTATTTGACACCTCGATGATTAAAATCGGTTAAGTGATTTTCGAGATACACCGCCAAAAAGAATAGGTCCGGCCGCCATCTTTGTGACGTCATTACTATCCCCTCCACCATTTTTCCGCTTTACTACCGCATGTACGGTGATCAGGAGAACTGTCCGAACACATTGATACCGGTTGTGGGTAAGGCCGAGCTGAGTCAATTAAATCTGGCCTCGGAGCGGCTTGGCGACCGTACTAAAATGAGAATGTTTAAATTTTTATTTAAATGTGCGTGTGTCTCTGCGTGTTTTGTCTCAGATCTTTTTTGCATGTGTGAGTTATTTGTTTACCTCCCCGCAAAATTCGGCAGACAAAAAAAACAAATAAGACATGAGGCTACTCCAGCGCCGGCATCATGGTTCCATTTTTTATCACTTGCCACTATGCCCGTCACTTTCGCACTTACATACTTATTAGAACGTGCAGGCATGGTGACAAATGATAAAGAGCCGACCATGTTAGCTCTACAGTTGTTGTATGCTCGAACTTGCAACAATGCAGTTCTCAAAGGGCCCGCTTTGCCGCATTTCTGAATATCATTGGACTGGTATGACGGTGACTAATAAATAGTTGGTTTATGGTGACATGGACTAATATTAATTCGATTTTCAACTGCCTCAGAGCATGTTTCCGTTTATTATTGAAACTGTAAAACTAGATTGTTGGATTTGTTAATATACACTTTCGGCGTAGCTATTTCCATAACAAATATACTTCATTTTAAGTTCATTAACTTCATATCCCTTATGATTTAAAATAACCATTTGACTGGCTAAAATGACCGACAGTGGGAGAAAATAAATAAAACTCGATTTCCGAGAGCCCGAGAAAAAGCAAAATTACTACCATTTGATGGTCATAAATAATCATAGATAAAACTGATGGTCGAAAAGTCATATAACTTTACGCATGTTTTCTTTTAGATATATTTGTTTATAACGTATAAACAGACGCATGTAAATATACGGCTTTTACACTTTGCTTGTGCAGTTTCCGCCGCCGGTATGTTCCCCAAAATGTTGCTGAACCTGAATCTTCTCGCTATGCTTGCACTGCAGCAGCAAAGTAAACGCTTTTAGGGCTCCCCGCGGTTTTCATCGATTTTTGACAAGTTTTGAGTCGATATATACACCTACATTTCAACTACAGATAGAATTATGAGACAATCGGCTATCGGTTCTTCAATCTTTTATCTCAATTCTGGTCAGCTGGATTTTGAAAGAAATGAATACTTATTTTTTATATATTTTTTTAAACATTGACTTTTTTCGATACTCGATTGCTATGAAGCGACTTTGCGACTTAAACGAAATCTACATATTTGGATTTGTCTTTGACGTCTCTAAAAACTGGTCAGAGATTATAATTTTAAACTAATTAACACAACATTTATGGCCAGAAAACCAGTTTTTTGGCCTAAAATTATTCAACTTTAATGCCGAATATCTCCAAGTCAATGAACTTAGAAATAAATATGGGTTACTTGTATTGCTTAAAGCCGTTGCTGTCAATATGATAAGCTATAAAAACATTAGAAAACAAAGGGATTCAGAGCGAAGGTCATTACTTCATTAGATCTACGAAAATTGTCACACGTCAACGCTTCACATGCTGTCTAAGTGACATAGAAATCTCATCTAAAAGTCATCTTAAACTTTGTTGGCATAATTATACTCTTTTGTTTAGAGATTAGTCTCGGATCAACGATAGAGACGCTCAAGCGGTCTCGTTGCGGTGTATTTTTAGATACGGCAGTGCGTTGGGTGCATCGTGTGTCATGTTATGTTTTGTCAGCCTGAATCTAATGAAATGACGCATTTCAGTTAAGGTTCATTTACCTAAGTGTTTGAGTTCGATTAGTTTAAAAAATGTGACAGATGTGTTACCTAAGTTATGTTTAAATTATGATTCTTTCGGTTGTAGTAGGGTAAAAATTCAGTGCATTTTATAGGGTTCATGTAAGTACTAGGTACGACTTAGAATGTCCCAAACGTCTTGTCGGATTATGAAATATTATTTTGAACTTCTATGCTAGTAATTTATTTTTAAAAGCAACTACATATTTAAGGTTAATGAAAAGGCAAAGTTGGGGCTCAATTTATCATTATATTTGTTCACATTTATATATGAAATCACTATAACGTGATCAAATTTTTGAGGCACTTATCTTAAGGCCCCGTAGGTTCGTGATCTCTCTCACTCTCACTGAGCATAAGCTTGAGAGATGGATGTGCGTGCTAGGGCTAGCGAATATCATGTTTTTGAATTTTAATTTGCTGTAAGTTTAAAAAAAATGTATAGTGCATTTTAGACCTAAGTACGTGATTTTTTTCTATGGAGCGAAATTAAAAAAATCAGTATTCTAATCGATTAAGTTACTAGAGAAAATCATTAAGATAACTGATTATTTTTTCTGCAACCGTATTGTGATTCTGAACCTACGGCACCTTAAAGCACACACAAAAATCACATAATGAACTGGAGCGTTCAAACCGATCTCAATTAGGAATAACCGGTGATTATTGATGGGGCGCGTGCAAAGAAAGTCTTACTAGTACCTAGCCTAGAGTAACAAGTAAGGGTGTACGTGGAAATCAGATAAGGATAACAAGATCTTGCCAAGTTGCCACGTGAGAACGGGCTTCGCAGACGCGTTTCTGTGCAAGCGTGCACTTGCACGTGCTTCCGCCTTTGTTTCTGTCTTGTCAATATGAGTATTGCCCGTAAACACATGGGCGTACGCATTTTCACTAGCATTTTCGATTTAACTAGGTACAGAGCGCGAGCCAGGAACAAATATCCATAACCAATCGCCTCCTGGGCGAAAACTCGCATAGTGGTTAACGGCTATATATGATGAACCATCGTGGACGTCAGGGGCCGCTCCGTTGGTGGGTTGAGGAATGGCAGCATTGGCAGCCACCGAAACACGTAAAAAAAAGTCACCGCCTCCCGTTTGATACTTTGTCAGTTATGATAGTTCACATGCTAGAAATAAAATAAAATAAAATGGATGGAATTTTCATTTAAAAAAGTGGATCTATTTGCAAGAACTTCCAACATTTTCAATAAATGTTTTGTTTACCTTACTTGTTAAATTAAAGGTTAGGTTCGTTAATTTAGGTTCATGCTAATCGCCAGTAATCTAAGTACTTGTTTTTTTGTTACAGGTATGTATCCAGAGCGTGAGCAGAATCAAATTAAGGCCCGGCGCCCACTATCAGCATGGCACGGCAAAGGATCCTTCGGCATTTTGCCGAGGCGTCCTCAGGCATGCTATGACGTCCCCAGGCATTCCGAGGCGTCCTCAGGCATGCCCAGGTGTGCTTGAGGATGTCGAGGCGTTCTGAGCATGTCTGGCAGGTTTGACACCTTGGTATGCCTGAGAACGACAGAGGGTTGCCTCAGAATTCCCAAGGACACCTCGGTATGCCTGAGGACACCTCGGCAAAATGCCCAAGGATCTCTTACCGTGCCATGCTGATAGTGGGCGCCGGGCCTAATATTAAGTGGGTATAGTTTTCAAAGCATAATATAATGGTATAGGTACCTGCTGTTAGGAAGTCAAGTAGCAGATAAGCTTCGGGTTACCCACGAATGTAAACCGTCCATTACTGGCCACCCTCCAATTACTGGCCACCTTATAATAAATTTTTAAAATTAGAATTCTATTTATTTACACAATTCAAGTAAACTAAATAACTATCGTTCTGATGATTAAATTAGATTGTGTGATTATTAAACAGAACCCCTTTAAGTATAAAGTGGCCAGTAATAGACGGTTTACCCTATCTCGCTCCGCAACAGTTGCCTGTTCAAACTTCCAAGCAGTGTTGGCCGAACGTTAATTGCAATTGATAATTAACCATTACAAATTGAACCGTAAACCGTAACGGACGGTTACAGTTTACAGTTCAATTTGTAATGGACATTTGCATTAACGTTTCGGCCAATACTGCTTCCAAGAATATGTATAAGTACCTACTTAGCATTGTGAACCTACATACATTAATCACAGTAGGTTCACAATTCTGATTTAGCTTAAAAGATAAACAACGGTATATACTCGTATTACGTCGTGTTTCGTTGAAAAGCAGAATATCTACGAGAGAAATGTTTACAAATATCATACAATTAGGTTTCTAAAATTGAACGTGTTTTGATAGCGATTATCTTGGTTGAGTTGCCTGTTCAAACTTCCAAGAATTGTTGGCCGAAAGTTAATTGCAATTGACCATTGGATTGCAATTGGATTAACGTTTCGGCCAACACTGCTTCCAAGAATATGTACCTACTTAGCAGAATTGTGAACCTAAATACATATCATATTTAATTACAGTAGGTTCACAATTCTGCTTTAGCTTAAAAGATAAACAACGATATATACTTGTATTTTTCATCGATGCGCATGTTTCGTATGTTTACAAATATCATACAATTAGGTTTCTAAAATTGAACGTGTTTTGATAGCGATTATCTTGGTTGGGTCTTGACATGACTGACCTGAGTAAGAGATAACTTTACTTGTAGGTATTATACATTACAAGTTAATATGTAAATCAGGGAATTTCATATTACAAATGTTAAGGAAAACGTCATATTTACCACTATATCTTTTGATTTTCGTAATTTTTTGTGATCTTGCTATAGGTATCATAGCAATCTTGGCACCCTATTTTATATAGTTTTCAATTTATTAGATGTTTGAAAAGAACTAGAAAGTAATTGTTTTTTTTTATTATATTAAGTTTCGACATGAACTCATTACAATAAAGTCTTGGAAACCTGTTCCTCACAGACCTGGACTTTTTTTGGATGCTGACTTCATCCCACTCAGAATCGTGAGCATTTTCGTTTATATTATAATTAATTACATCACGTTATAAAACTATTTTTATATATATATTTTACATACGTAGTGGAATCTTAAATTTTCGTACACAATGTGGAATATCGTTTTAGCTGTAGGATCTAAAATGCTAGAGTCTGTGCGGAAAGAGAAGAGTCGTGGAATGTATGGGGCTCAATACATTCCACGACTCTTCTCTTTCCGAATAGAATAGTGATTCTAATTTGAGTTGGAAGAATTCAAAAATGTCAATGTTGGTGAGAAATATTCGTGAGATATTTTTGAAAACCTTTAAGTAGTTTTGTAGTTATCTAGATTAAAAATACTTACGTAATATTACCAATAGAGAATAGACGAGGCAAAATGATAGGTCACTTGATAAGATACGAAACTTTCTTTAAAACTATTTTGGAAGGCAAGATCGAAGGTAGAAGAGGAAGAGGAAAACCATGAGCAAGTTACACGCAGCAACTAAAAGGAAAAGCAAATGTCGTGTCTTACAGGGATCCAAAGAACTTGGCCGAGGACCGCGAAAACTGGCGTCTACTCCACCGACAAGAGCCATGCTCTTAAATGAAAAGAGAGAGAATATTACAAAATTCGCCGTTTTGGTAGTAGTAAGTTACCGGTAAATACTATCTAGAGCACGATTACATCATTTAGTTATTGCCAGCATTTTGCAGTTGTGCATTTCGCTTGTACTTGTCCGTACATGTATTGGCGCGAGCGTGACACACGATAGCTAAATGACAACATTCAGATGTCAGTGTACGTTCGAATTGGCCTCAATGCTCTAACCCCCTTATTCATAAACGTCCACTAAAGTTGACAAGCCGCTAATAATCGTTTGTCCCTTTCCGACGTATTGGTATGATGGAAAGGGACAAGCGATTATTAGCGGCTTGTCAACTTTAGTAGACGTTTATGAATAAGGTGGTAAATGTTTACCTAAGTGTCGCGTAAATCGTATTCAGCTAGTGACGTCAGTCGTCAACTTAACTGTCATATCGTGCACTCGTTAAAGTACTGTTCAGTCCGTTATTTGCGGCCTGTGCCGCTACTGGGTGCGTAGACTAGATGCTCGTTAATGCTCCGTAGCGAGCGAAACGCAACTGTTTCTGTCACACTTATATGGAAGAATGATAGAGAGAGATAACTACGCTACGGAGCGTGAACGATTGGCATCTTGTCTACGCATCCAGGGAGCCTACCGTGTCTACACTGGACGGTTTGTGCGTGAGGAAATTGCCTCGTGCGTATGCTCGCTCTGTGTGGACCCGGCTATTCGCAAAAGCTGGCAGTCGCGAATCCGGCGAACTGGTAATGAGTGGGCCCAGGCCTCCCGTTTAGCACCCATTGAGCCCGTAACAAATATCCAAGTTTCTTTTCCATCAGAACCCTCAGAACTTCTTTTCCAGAAGAACAGTAATCCATAGTACTCGTACCTTCACAGACGTGCTCACTGACTGATTTAAACGGTCACCCTAACCCACATAGTCCTTACTGCATTAACTTAAGACCTAATACAGCTTGCTTTAGTATTTTCATGGGCTGAAGTCTGAAATCGGGTCGCTCGATGCCTATCTAGGTCTCAGAGGCGAACTTAGCCGAAGGGCAACGGAAACAAACGATTAAGCTAACTTAACTGCCGAAGTGTGGGTCGGGTTTAAATAGATCTTACCTAAGATCAAATGTTAAATTACGTATCAATAGGTTTTTGACACCCACGTATATAAAAATGGTTGACCCGCAGGGGCCGCAGGCGTGTAAAAAATACTCCAATTGCGAAAATGTACAAGTGAAAAATAAAAACGTTTTGAATATAAAATTAGTGCACAACCCACGCCATATTAAAATAAAGACGGAATTGTGGTTACTCAATAACTTTTCAGACGATTTTAACGACAGGTAGAAAACAGGATGATGTTGAATTTTACAACAAAATCTAGTGAAATAAATAGAAAATAAACAAATTTATCACAATAAATTGGACACAAAATATATGGAAATAATAAAAAAATACAAAACCTCAATATTCAGAATTGAAGTCTTTAACTTGAAAAAAAAAATTGGTACCTACCTTCCTATTTAACTATTCAAAAATAAATTTAAAAGTGGAAAAAATTACTGCTTTGGGTGAGACTTGACCTCACGGCCTCTGGATAGATATGGTTCAAGTCTCACCCAAGACAGTAATTTTTCCTCTTTTAAATTTATTCTAAGCTCAATAGCATCTTTCGCAGACGTTTCTGCTTGTTAAAAATTATTTAATCAAAAATAGCTTGTAAATGTTTATTATTATTTTACATAAACGCGATATTTTTTGCATTTCACCGTCAAACTCTAAACTCGCAATTTAAGACTGCTTCAAGTACCGTTTAGTACAGTCGCCATCGGATATATCGGAGCAACCAAAGTGCTCAAAAATATCTGAACACGCACTCTAACACCTCGACAATAGACGCGTGTTCAGTAATTTGTGAGCACCTGGGCCGTTCCAATATGTCTGATGGCGACTGTAAGAGTGATGAGCGTGATTCCCAGACTTTGATTGTCATTTCTGACTGATGTGTTGCTTTGATGGCAATGGCTTCCAGACATCTGATCCTCAAAACAAATCAGTCGATCTGATACCTACCATTAACAAAAAGTTGTCTTCTAGCCTATTCCAGGCCGTTCATCCACATCAAACGCGATAGTATTAAAAGCTTTTTCCTGTACATGATTAACTTACTCATAGCTCATCTCATTATCTAGTCTAGATAATGTTATCTCTTTGATGACGCAGCTGTGTTAATGACTGACCGATAAGAGACCTATGGGAGGTCTGGTTTTAGGTCAAATCACAGTCTGTTATTTTGGCAATATGGTAGTCATTCTTTCTGAAGCAGTTTAATTCTTGAAGCATGGTGTTACAAAAAGAATCCTTTTAAGGGCATATTCGATTCGGTATTGGGTTTTATAAGGAAAAAGAAGAAAAATAATTTTGGCGAGATTTTTTTTTTCTATGGGGCAGATTGTCCAAGTCAGCCAAACAGCCAACCTTCCATACGAAAGCCAAAAGCATTTTTTCGTTCCTTTTCTTGTTACTCGTTGCAATGGTTATGATCCCCTGGGTCCCTGATTTTATGGTTTTAATACCATAAAATATGTGAATTTATATTTACCAAACACGAATTTTATGGAACATACGACCATTTCTTCGTAATGGGTCAACTACAAAGCAGTTGGTAATAGAGTCGGTGCGGAAAAAAGAAGAGTCGTGGAATGTAAGGGAACCCATACATTATACTAACAACGTAACAGAAAGTTGCTAACTTTGAGTGTGAGTTAATACTTTACGCTAATCCTTTGTTTATTATACTACCTGAGCTTATCCTTTAAACCTTATCAATCTATATTGTGTCAGAACAAACTTACAGTAAAAAGTAAGCCATATTAAACGTGTTAGGTATATTCGTGTTTATACGAATGAAATAATGAATAAGACATTCGTCATTTGAAAAGCGGTTGAAAGATATATTCGCGGATAAATTATTCGCGAATAAATTATTCCCGAATAACCTATTCGTGAATTTTTGTTTTTCGAAGGATTATTCCGATAAAAATGTATTCGAATAATGCCCATCTGTGACCGTAACTACTATGTCGTTACAATTGTCACGCACCATGGTTATAGGCAGTTAGGCACATATAGATCGAGTCATTCACGAAGGCGTTAGCCGTGACTTGTAATGTCATGTTATTAAAGGTTAGATTTGACAAATCTGCGCGTCATCGTGGATGACACGAACTATATGCCTTGTATTGGTTTTAAATACTTTTATTGAAGTAGTTTCGTCATCATGTTACTAGGACCGATGACAATGACAAGGCTTGACTGTAACAAAGAGGGCAAAGTTCACACGGTTGTGACAAGGCATTGTTGTAGCTGTCGATAGTGTCGGTGAATGTAATCAAGTGGTTAACGTTTTATAAGATACTGGATATTTTAACATAAACCCGAGTAAATTAAGTTAATTTGCCTGGATGTCGATTTATAATGATAAAAAGTTATTTACGTTATGACATTGCTTACAATGTTTCGTTATACGCTTAAATAAATTTGCCATATCAGTTTATTTCTTTGACATGAGTAGCTTAAGAACGCGAATATGAATGGAAGCGGTCACGTGCCGTCGTCCATTTCCATCTTAACCAAACAGCTAGTCACAATTGTACTAGTTAAATAATTAATCAATAAAAAGCTGTAATAATAACACGGAAGGTAGGGAGGACCAAAATGGTGAAGGCCGAGGGATTCCGTTGGTTGCAGTGATGAAGAAACTGTGGCTAGGAACAATGAATATTTTTCGTGTAATAATTATGACTTTTATGAATAATTTAGAAAGTATAAATAGTAAGATAAATATATAAATAGACGGTCAGAAATTGAGTAAGAAAAGCAAATATGTATAGGTTTAGTTATGAACAAATAGAGTGAAATAATCATATAGGTAATAACTTCCGCTTTTATATAAAATGATAAATATCAATGCAGTAAACATGTGCATGTGGAATTGTAAATATAAGCAAGGACGATTAAAATAAAAAAAATATTTTCAATTATAAATAATATTATGAGTTTAAATTTTATGCAAAACGAGAATGTTGAAAAGAACACCTTTTCTGAAACTAATGCATTCGATTGGCAGGCAAAGTTATGGCGCGCATTAGTTCTGGTTTTGGTCTAGGTCTAGAAAAGCGGCCAAGTGCGAGTCGGACTCGCCCATGAAGGGTTCCGTACCATTTATGACGTATTAAAAAAACTACCTACTAGATCTGGTTCAAACCAATTTTCGGTGGAAGTTTGCATGGTAATGTATATCATTTTTTTTTTTTTGATTTTTCATTCTGTTAATTTAGAAGTTACAGGGGGGGGGGACACACATTTTTTCACTTTGGAAGTGTCTCTCGCGCAAACTATTCAGTTTAGAAAAAAATGATATTAGAAACCTAAATATCATTTTTGAAGACCTATCCCTAGATACCCCACACGTATGGGTTTGATAAAAAAATTTTTTTTTTTTAATTTTTAAGACGTATTCAAAAAAAACTACTTACTAGATCTCGTGCGAACCAATTTTCGGTGGAAGTTTGCATGGCAATGTATATCATATATTTTTTTTAGATTTTTCATTCTGTTATTTTAGAAGTTACGGGGGGGGGGGGGGACACACTTTTTACCACTTTGGAAGTGTCTCTCGCGCAAACTATTTAGTTTAGAAAAAAATGATAGTAGAAACCTCTATATCATTTTTAAAGACCTATCCATAGATACCCCACAGGCATGGGTTTGATGAAAAAAGATTTTTTGAGTTTCAGTTCTAAGTATGGGGAACCCCCAAAAATTTTTTTTTTTTCTATTTTTGTGTAAACATCATAATGCGGTTCATAGAATACATCTACTTACCAAGTTTGAACAGTATAGCTTTTATAGTTTCGGAAAAAAGTGGCTGTGACAGAATCGGACAGACAGACGGACATGACGAATCTATAAGGGTTCCGTTTTTTGCCATTTGGCTACGGAACCCTAAAAAACACTCCACGTAATTTAAATGTTGCAATTATACTTTGAAATGGTTTTAAACCATTTCAAATTTGACATTGAGAAATCAGATGTAGATGTTTTATTTTCCAAGTCGCGTAATTGTTACACTATTATTTTTTCTCAATACGTCATATCGCCTTGATGAGATAAGGACCAGACACTACCACTAGTAATGACATTACTTTTAATAATGAGAATACTTTTAAGCAATATCATTAATAATGTGTATTGATTGTAATGAAGAAATGATGGTAAGTAATGAAGTTAGGTTGTTGGCTTAATTACTGGAGTAATGTTAATGTAATGCCACTATATTGATTCGCATTAACACTCTAATGATTGAAATGATGGAATGACAAATGACAGAAAAATCACGGAAAATAATGAAATATAGTTTTACAATAATCGTTTGTGGGACATATGATTCTTTTTTGAATCTTCATTATGTACCTAATTAATAATGTTTGTTAAGAGGAAAGTGGAGGACCCGCGCGAAATCACTTTTTCATACAAACGTAATCCTCATTTTCCTCTCTGGATATTAACATTATTGAAAATAATTTGACATAATTTGTTGTATATCAACCACAGCTATTTTCAAATTTTTAATCATTATAGAAGTTAGACGCATTTATAATTTTGTATGAAATCTGTTTTTCGTTCCTAATTTTTATAATAATACAAAAATCGGAAAAAGTCAAACGTAGGGGCATAGCTATGGTTAATATACATCAAATGTTGTGAAAATATTTTGGCAAATGTCATTATCCAGAGAGGAAAATGGGGACTACGTTTGTATGGAGAATGGGCCGTCCAGTTGTCTCTTAATATTTAAATGAGAATTACTTCCGAAAACAATAGACAACAGCCGCTAACACATTATCATTTCTTTGGTACAGTCACGTCTACAAAATACCCATACGAAAAATGTGCCAAAAATATGCATACCTTATAATATATGGGCAATAAAGTCGTGTACTATATTTTCGGCACTTTTTTGTATCGATATTTTCAGACGTGACAGTACAATACAGTGTGTCCCTAGCCATTGGATAAAGCCGAAATGTACATATGCATTAGGGTATTTAGAACCAGTGTACAAAGTATCATAACAGCGGGTGTAGCGGTTTCGAAGAAATTAACAAATTACCATTTTTTACTTTGGAGCAGGCTGTATGTGTTAGTAGCTCCTAAGGTAATATCCTCAAAGAATAGTATGGAAACTTCTTCGACCTTTTTGATATTTATATTATTTATGACACTAATAAGCTTCTGACTTTTGAAAAATGTCATCATTATCAAATATTTCGAACAAATTGTCAAAAACACTGCCAAAGATTAACACAGTGTGTTTCTTATAGCAAATAACTTTTGTCCGAAAAATTTAATTAAAAATATTAACGTCAGAGCATTACTGAGAAGTAACCCTACGTGGGATTTCAGGGTTTGTCCAATGGCTAAGGTCATCCTGTATATAATGTTTACTAGTAACCATCTCATTAGTTTCGTCATTACGTTTACTGTTCTAATCGATCACTCTTACGTAGAAAGTGGAGTTAGGGACAGATTTAGTGTTAGACAGATCGTTAAATCATTCTAGGCACGTTACGGGTAAAAGCTTGTAGGGAACGTCGCGTATGCCGTAAAACGGATGTAATAGATTACTTGCACAAAATAATACACAACAATTTACTTTTACCTTGGTTTATTCCAAACTATAGATTGTATAGAGTATGTATTTGATTAACGATGAAGTACTCAAGAACAGTACCCCTAGTGTAAATATTTTCGACAGCGAAACGTGACGTACGCGTTTGCGTTAAGTGTCATTTTGTATGAGATTTTTGACTTTCCAAAACGTCCCGCTTGGCGCGCTGTTTATAAACCCATACAAAATGAGACTTAACGCAAACGCGTACGTCACGTTTCGCTATCGACTAAATTTACACTAGGGGTACTGGTCTCAACTGCAAACTAGTGAAAAGAAAATTGTACCTAATTTTTTTTGTCCACGTATATTGGCCATTTTGTACAATCACATATTACGGTTTACTGCTTAACACATTATTTTACACTGGTCCAAGCTTGTTTTCATCCAATTTTAAAGTTTACGCTTTCCCGATAATGGCATGGTCTCTTCAAAATCTTACTAAGCTAGTGTACTTATAATCCCATCTTCCAAGCCACGGCTGTGGCTCGTGTCGTGTCGTGTGACTTAAATTTGCATTTCACGGTCACGCTTCGTTCGTAACGAGATTTATGAAAATTGCTTGCTCTGTTTATTGCCATCGCTTATGTCGCGAATTATCTTTTACGTCTCGCGTCGTTGTTCTCAGATGAAGAAGCTTCTCCAAGCACTTTCAGAGAAATTGTTATCGCTTGGCTGTGGCCTATTGAAACGTGGATAGTGTTGTTCCTGTCGAATTTTGGGGTGGTCGTGTACGGATGGCACACTGCATCCGATTCACACGCACATGCGCCTGAAATTCCCGTGCCTCAAGAGAAAATTCCATATCATATCAGAAAGAAGTGCAAAAGTGCGGGAAAATTGTATGGGAGATACGGCAATAGAACTACTGGCGTATGCCGTTGTTTTTGATGGAATGTACGTGCCGTTTTAACCCTTTTCCAGACATAGTATGAGTTATCGACCACATAGGCGCCAATAGAATTTCAACTTAAGCATTTCGATTTAAGGTTCAAATTAGATTTTACTTTCGGGAAATGTGACTTGTCTCATCAAATTAATCATCAAAGCTGGATTTATTGGAATATATTTGAATTTTTTGGGAAAACCTTGTAGATTGGTGCGGCCTGGAAAAGGGTTAATGGTAATTACCGTATCAGGAACAACACTGAACGTGGATAGGTAGTTATATCCGAGGCACAGTGAGATGTAATTAGCGAAATATATTGAGAATATTGTAAATAATAAGAAACAATAGAATACCTACTATTACGAAACTTGAAACTAAAGGTCTGTGAGCGCTTCCATTACTTGTTTAATCATTTTTTTTCTTTGCTAAACCTGTAATATTTCTCTTTATTTCATAATACATGTTTGTTAAAGACACGGTGTAAGATTGACGTTACACGCGGGTAAATCTTCTCGTAAATGAATACTCTCACTAACGATGTTTAACAAGCAAACTCAAGAACATCTGTTTCTACGTCATTAGACTTTTGTCTGCTCCTTTCCCGAAAAGATAAGTCGCGTACGTGATTATTTGTGTCATTTCCAGTCATAAGGTTAAGCACCTTCGTCATTTTTCGATAATGATGGTTTCTAGTTGTTTTTATATCAGTCTCATGTTGTTAGGCCCTTATTAACGACGCCAAAGTGGTACCGTCTGCTTAAGAATTACTCGTATGGAGGAAATTAAGAAGCATTAACCCTCAACTGACCTTTGACATCTGCTTTCCCATACAAATTATACCCTGTGGAACCCTGGAGAATTTTCCGCCATGTATTCAATGACAGAATTCTGCTTGCGTTGATACGAATCAATCTGTCTTGTCAAAACTGTCGCCAATTAGCGACTGTCGTTAGAAATGTCTGACAGCTGTCAATGCGTAAAGAAATGTCATTTGCGTAACAGACCGGATGTCTATGTCTCTATGATACTGCAAAGATATGCAAAACCGGTATGCATGCAACATGGCACCGGTAAAACACATGTCGCTATACGATATGTGCATCTATGGTCACGCTTTTATCGCCAGTCAATATGACTATCTTTTTCTAACAAATGTCACAAGTGTGTAAGTGCGAGAGTGACTCATGACAATAGACGACAACAGTTTAACCATCATCTTCTTACTCCTTATTCTTCATAAGTGGAGGGTGAAGGTGGTCCTTAATTATGGATTTCCAAGCAGTTCTGTCTTCAGCTGTGCGTAGAGACAGATAGTTTACATAGCCCATGTAAGGAGTTAAGGGGATTTCCTTTCAACTTTACATATTAAAGGCAAGATTGCTCTTATGTCTGTCACACAGTTTAAGTTAAGTAAAATTATCTGTTATTTTTCTATAGTTTAACATACTTTCTACATCTAAGTTACTGTAAATTAACCGCGTGGAAGAGCGGTGCTCTCTTAGCACAAGTGTTTTCTCACTTAAAAAGAGGCACCAGCGCAGATATTGTAATTTGTTTTTAAGCTACTGAATAAAAATATTTTATTTTATTTTTTTATTTTATTTAGTTTACGACGTATCTGCTATGTAAATTTTCTACGTATCCAATTTGTATACTCATATGGACGAGGGTTATTGATCTGAGCGCAACATCAAATTTGCATTAACCTCGCCGCTTGACGCTTCTTACGGTTTTTAATATGGCGGTTTTGAGTAGTTTAGCCAAATAAAAAGTATTTTTACAAGCGATTTCGTTTGTGTAGAATAATAATTACCGCGATAAAACTATTCTATATCCCTTCCTGGGATTCAAACTATCCTCATACCAAACTTTATTTTTTTGGGTGAATACGAAGAGATAATAGACAACAATTAGGTACTTTTAGATTTATATTATTAGTAGGATTAGTGTCTGTAAATATTTTATCTTATTATGATAAAATATTTCATTAAAAAATGTTGCAAAATATTAATTAATTCATTAGTTTACTTGCTACTTTATGGCACCATCAAGCCATTATGATGGTAGAGAGTTATAAACAAATACTAGTCAAGCGTGATCTGTTGTGCAAAGAAAGGTACCAGCAAGGTGTAAGCTCTTAGATAAACGTCAATGTTGACATAAACTAATTTCCCTGTGATTTTTTATAACTCAACGACAAAAAACAGGTGGTCAATATAGTCTGTCTGGTGATCCTGCGACTACATAGCCTAGAATATAATAACTCCAGATGTCACAACCATGTCTCCGACTCTTAAGCTCAGTTTATGAAAGGTTGAGTACAAATGCCGGTTTCTCTCTGTCAATTGATCAATTCAAATGAGTTTTGTTCAAACGATTTGAGATATTTGTTTTATAATACTATTAAATCTTTAGAATTTGACTTTATTAACGTGCTTATTATATAGTGTTAATACGGTCGTACGTCATAAACATTCATATTTATTTGCAATAAAATTCTAACAGCCTTTAAAACATTTCACATCCCTATAAACTTATAAATGCTTTGTGCAAAATGCTTTTCACGATAATCTGACTATATCAATAAATCGCAGAATACTCAGGAAATATTACTTGGAAATCTAGTTCCTCTCGCTTATTAGATTAACACCGGTTATGACCGAACGGATTCAGTTTATTGCGCAGTTATTTTAATAGATACTAAGAATAATCGTTTCAAGAAATAAGTCTAGGTGTAAATGTTTAGCAACACTCATGTTGCACTTGATCTTTGGAGTTGCAAGTAAATATTGGCTACTTTGTTTGTTTATAGTTAAACTTTGCCGTATAAAACAAGTTGACGGATGGAAGAAAGTATTATAGACCAGCGGTTGAACAAAAATGGGTTTCGATAATATTAAAGTTTTTTCTTTTTTGATATGTCATTGGGAGTATGTTAAATAATACTTTGGTAAAAAGTTAGAAATTTTAAGATTGAGCTTTCGGTTATATTTAAATATTTTAATTTTTGCTAATAACTAAGTAAATATAGAATTAAAGTTACAGAAAACTTTAGCATATCGAATAACACTTCAATTTATGTACAATTTTCAGTTTTTAGAAATCTGGAACAGCTGCTTTCTGGTAAACGTAAAAACACGAGTTATTTTGTAAATATAGAATTAGAGTTGCTGATATTGCAAAATTACGATATTATCGATCAACTTAGTATTCTAGTAAAAAGTTAGACATGTAGACAATGTGCTTGTCTAGATATTGATTTCAGGTTAAGCAGTATAGCTGATATTGAATTAAAGTTTGTAGAGTTAATAATAATCGATCATCAACAATGATCTCAGTTACTAAACAAAAATTTAGAAATATAAAATCACGGCGACACTCATTACTGATATGTATGCATTCCTTGTACGCACGCTGTTGTATGTACGCTGTGGCAGGAGGCAGCGAACAACGGTAGTGGGGAGCGGGGTGCCCTTGACTGCGTCTACGGTCCATCAAAAAAAATCCTAAAGCGTGTTTTAAATTAATAGCAATGGAAAATTGTTATTTTGTTGTTACTATAATAGGTATTGCCCGCGGTTTCGTTCACGTAGAATTCGTTATCGCGTTACATGAATATTATTTATTTATTTAAACTTTATTGCACAAACAAAAAAAAACACAAATGGCGGACTTAATGCCAAAAGGCATTCTCTACCAGTCAACCATTGGGTCAAATAGAGACAAAAAAACACATTCTCATACAGATGACCACCCTTCCTTGTACCATTTTAAAAGCCAGTTGCAGCTTTTCTTTCCCGATTTTTTTGATGTTTGGACTTGGTATTTTCCTCGCGATAGTTATTTGTTTTAAGGGGAATGTTGTTGTTAACCGCTAATGCTGATATTGATAACCGATAGTTATATAGAGATACGTTATAAGGTATATGCACCCTCATGTTATTTATTTCTGATAAGAAATAAATGTAAAACCTCCTCCTCCTCCTCATGTCACTCCTTATCTTAACAGTGGTAAGATGTTGAAAATGGAAGCACGTCGATCATTGCACTTTGCGACCTTACTTTTCGGTGTGGTAAATTTTCAACAACCCCAATACCTTTTTAACAAGTTGTCGTTCTCCTCCCGTCCAATGAGAGATGGCATTCGACTTCTCTGTCCGAGGCACGGCAGTTCAGCAGCATTTCGTGGCAGTTTTCGCTACTCTGCTACGAAATGCTGGAACAACATACCCCCTCCAATACGTAACTCTAAGACATTACTCACTTTTAAACTTAAATTTAAACAATATCTTTTCAGCTTCCAACTGCCGTGTTCTTCGCGTTCCATGCACCTTAGTTAGATTATAATTATTTTATGTTATAAATTGAATTATTTATCTATTTTTAACGAGTTGCCTTTTTATGTATATATGCTCTACTATATATTAAACTAAATACATGTCTGACTTTACCTGTTTATATTTTTATATATTTTTAGATATTCCCAACCCACTCACTTCCGCTTTGAAAATTTTTCCGTGCATTAGTTTCTAACTTGTGTTAAATATTAATACTTGCTAAATCACTGTCTGACACTGCCTTTACTGTTCCGAGCTATCTTCTTGCCCTGGGCTCCACGGAAGACCAGCGCTGTAGCATATATATGTTAGAGCATATGCTGAGTGGTGTCCAATTGTAGCCTCTATTACAGCATCATCACTGTAACTTTTGCATGTTAGTATAAGTTACAAGTAGTTATAACTGTTTAGTGTATTAGATCTTCTTTCTTACTTTTTTTGTTTTCTAATGTGGTGCTGTTTGTAGATGGTTTTGCAATAAACGTTTTTCTATTCTATTCTATTCTAAAACAAAATTCACAGTGATACATTTCAAGTAGGTTGCCTTGTAAGATTGCGTACGGATAGTTTTTTTGTTTGTTATTTCATCGTATGATATATCAAATGAAAGCTTATTTGAAAGTTGCCGTATTAAAAAAGTTGGTCCAGTTAATGGTCGCCTAGATTAACCGATTTTTATATAAAATGTAGGCAACCATGGACTGGACCAACTTGTTAAAAAGGCAACCTAGTACAGTTAGTAATATTAGTACCTGGGCGACCGAGCTTTGCTCGGTTATAACTATTTATTGTAATATGGTGGTGATAATCTACATAAACTTAAAAAGTAAAATGTGAACTGACAATTAGTATTATTTACAATCGATTTTAACCTTACAGCACTTGTCACAGAGTAACGCCATGTATTGTCGATTTTTCTTATTACATAGGTCATTTTTTTTTTTACTAAATTAAACTTGTGTAAAACAATAAAAATTAAAAAAATATATATAAACTTGAACATATAAAAAAAAAACAAAAGTTAGTCACCGGGCGAGATTCGAACCCGTAACACTCGTTTAGCAGTCCGCGTCTTAACCCGCTGGACCAGACGGACAGTGGCCGGCAACACGAAATTAGTCACCATATTCTGCGTCGAAAGAAAAACGTATGAAAACTCGAAAATACGCGTTTTCCCAAACATAAGACTAATCTAGATAGATTGTATACCCACAAAAACCCCTATATACCAAATTTCAGCGAAATCGTTAGAGCCGTTTCCGAGATCACAGAAATATATATATATATATATATATATATATTTATATATATATATATATATATATGTATATATATACAAGAATTGCTCGTTTAAAGGTATAAGATAAAATAACTTTTCTTTTGATATATCATGTGACGTTTTCGTTTACACAGTAAAAGCACAGTGTAAAAAGTAACAGTGGGCCGACGCCTTTGATGTTTGCGTAAATGCCGACACCGCTCAAGGTCTCCATACCTACCTAGGGTTATCACAGACTTACACAACTGCCCAAAAGAGGATGGAAATGTTTTTAGTTTTCATGTTGTATGATGTATGTGTACTAATTTTACAAATGACGTCTATTTTGGAAATAAAGATGGCGGACGTCACTTTTTTGAAAAAGTCGTCATGGGTGTTGTTTTCTGGGTTTTTAGGGGTGTGGATTTCAAAAATGGCATCTATTTTGAAAATAAATATGGCGGACGCTACTTTTTGAAATGGGTGTCGATGTGTGTAGCCGTGATATCAACCACCTTTAATTCTAAAATGGTCTCTATTTTTGAAATCTGCACCAACAAGAACCGCCAAAATTGACGTCATTTTTGTAATTGGAACCCCGAGGAACCTCGGAGATGACACCCATATCGATTTTTAAGAAAAATTAATGTCCGCCATCTTGGATTTCAAAATAGACGTCATTTTCGTAATCGGAATCCTGAGGAACCTCGGATATGACACCCATATCGACTTTTAAGAAAAAATAATTTCCGCCATCTTGGATTTCAAAATGAACGTCATTTTCGTAATCGGATCCCCGAGGTACCTCGGAGATGACACCCATATTGATTTTTAAGAAAAATTAATGTCCGCCATCTTGGATTTCAAAATGAACGTCATTTTCGTAATCGGAACCCCGAGGAACCTCGGAGATGACACCCAAATCGATTTTTAAGAAAAATTAATGTCCGCCATCTTGGATTTCAAAATAGACGTCATTTTCGTAATCGGAATCCCGAGGAACCTCGGATATGACACCCATATCGACTTAAGAAAAAATAATTTCCGCCATCTTGGATTTCAAAATGAACGTCATTTTCGTAATCGGATCCCCGAGGAACCTCGGAGATGACACCCATATCGATTTTTAAGAAAAATTAATGTCCGCCATCTTGGATTTCAAAATGAACGTCATTTTCGTAATCGGAACCCCGAGGAACCTCGGAGATGACACCCAAATCGATTTTTAAGAAAAATTAATGTCCGCCATCTTGGATTTCAAAATAGACGTCATTTTCGTAATCGGAATCCCGAGGAACCCCGGATATGACACCCATATCGACTTAAGAAAAAATAATTTCCGCCATCTTGGATTTCAAAATGAACGTCATTTTCGTAATCGGATCCCCGAGGAACCTCGGAGATGACACCCATATCGATTTTTAAGAAAAAATAATGTTCGCCATCTTGGATTGCAAAATGGACGTCATTTTCGTAATCGGAACCTCGAAAAACCTCGGAGATGACACCCATACCAATTTTTAAGAAAAATGAATGTCCGCCATCTTGGGTTCCATAATGGATGTCATTTTCGTAATCGGCACCCTGAGGACTTTCAAAAATAATGAAAACATCAAATACTACATGATACATATACAAACAGAAGCAAGAAACAATTTCTTGCTTTTTAAAGTCTTAAACTACTCATAATTTCTTAAAATAAGTTATAAAACATGTCCGCCATTTTGAATTTGAAAATTGATATCATAATTATGATATATTTTTGTTTACACTGAGACAAATAATTAGCACATGTCATATGAAATATTTTAATTGTGTGTGTTTTTTTTTATTTATTTTTATACTACGTCGGTGGCAAACAAGCATACGGCCTGCCTGATGGTAAGCAGTATCCGTAGCCTATGTACGCCTGCAACTCCAGAGGAGTTACATGCGCGTTGCCGACCCTAACACCCTCCCACCCCTCGTTGAGCTCTGGCAACCTTACTCACCGGCAGGAACACAACACTATGAGTAGGGTCTAGTGTTATTTGGCTGCGATTTTCTGTAAGGTGGAGGTACTTCCCCAGTTGGGTTCTGCTCTAGATCTGGAATGACATCCGCTGTGCTGTGCCCTACCACACAGAGCCAGATGACATTTACAATGCCCATACCTCTCTTATAATGCCTGTGCTAAAAATGTGATTGCGAACTACCTGCAATAACTATACAGTACCTGGGCGACCGAGCTTTGCTCGGTTATAATTAACTATTTATTGTAATATGGTGGTGTATAGGTGATAATCTTAACTACATTCTTTTACTAAATTAAACTTGTCTAAAACAATAAAAATTAAAAAATTATATATAAAATTGAACATATAAAAAAAAACAAAAGTTAGTCACCAGGCGAGATTCGAACCCGTAACACTCGTTTAGCAGTCCGCGTCTTAACCCGCTGGACCAGACGGACAGTGGCCGGCAACACGAAATTAGCGACCATATTCTGCGTCGAAAGAAAAACGCATGAAAACTCGAAAACACGCGTTTTCCCAAACATAAGACTAATCTAGATCGATTGTTTACCCCCAAAAACCCCCATATACCAAATTTCAGCAAAATCGTTAGAGCCGTTTCCGAGATCCCGGAAATATATATATACAAGAATTGCTCGTTTAAAGGTAATATAATAGATAATTAGGCATTAAAACACTCGTGTGATCTTTTTAAGAAACTCACTTCGTTCGTTTCCTAAGCCCACACTCGTGTATTTTAATGCCTTTTATTATGTAGCAGTAACATAAACTACTAATATATGTTGAAAGTAAGTACAGGCGGCTAACACAATGGTACCAAAAGACAAAAGTTTTGAAAATGTAATTTTCATCATCGTCACTTGGCTGTACATTTGAGGGCCTATCGCGAACCACGTTCGACGTGTTACCTCTCTGTCGCACTTGTAAATTCGTACGTAAGTATGACAGGGAGGCAACACGTCGAACGTGGTACGCGGTAAGCCCTCTGATGCCACCTCCATTAGTCTTTTGTACGCCGGTATAGCCTTCGACTCAATGTATAATCTACACTTTTTATGGAAACGTAGTTCCTCCTTCCCGTAGAAATATTTAACTTTCCCATCACCAAGAAAGATTATTTGCTCGCAGTTATTAACTGCTCAATTCCTCGTTTTTTCTCTGTTACTAAGTCAGTACAGTACACATATCAAACATTTTTCACTCATTTTGAAGTCATAATAACTTTTATTCTATAATTAAATTCATGTAATGTCCGCATCTAATTTATGTGCACGATAAACAAACAAATGAATGATTTGAAAGAAAAGACAAACAGCGCTTGCGAAGCTGAGCGGGGGGCGCGGGCGGGGCGAGGTATCTATCGCTCACCAGGTCGGCTACGATAGGCTCCCGCGCGCCGAGCCGACATGTTGAAGGACCAGCGCGGCGTGGTTATGAATTTCGCGCCTTTTTAAGTTGATTTTACTATTACAATGCAAGCTACACACAGATATTTCTACCTTTCCATAAAATGGCTGCATATATTATTTTATAGTAATAGACTTATCTCTACGGACTTTAATTCAATATTAGATCTTACAGGACAAAAAACGCATATTAATTGTAAAGCACATATCCTACTCTTCTAATTTTTTGCCTTGCCTATTAACTTAAGAATTTAGATATGATATTGTGGATTTTTCAAACTTTAATTCAATATTGACAAAATAATAAGCTAATTTGAGTTTGACAAAGTAGCACGTTGATTTTTTTTCTAAAAATTTGATAGCATAAAGCCTCATACATATTATAAAAGACGATGCTTAAATTTTGTACTTTAATTCAATATTCAAAATTCATCAATAAAAATACATAAATACCTTATTTAAATCTAACGCTCGTTCTAAATTTTCTTCATATATTACAAATATGCTTAAAAATATGTCCCATAACAGATAAACATCACTTTTCACTCTTTAGAATTATCGAAACTTATAGGGCAAAAATCCGGTCCCACTATTGGTCTATTACTTTGCTTACTTTATTTACAAGAAAATATTGTTGAAGCTTCACAGTTCCAATAATATGAGCTAGTTATTTATTCTTGAAGGCTTACCTGTATTGAAAATAAACATGTAATTCGACCACTGGCTATAATTAACCTGACGAGGCTGTTCGGACGTTCAAGGCTGCCAAACTCAGCAGAAACGGTAAATCGTCAATACAGAACCTATGTGTCAACTTCCTACATTGCGGATTTCTCGTGCCCAACCTGTTTGCACTTAGAAAAAAAAAAGAGAGCAACTAATTGATAACAAGCCATATTCACATGTAGACAGAGTTGAATTTAAGTTGGTATAAATATAGCGTTCGGAAAACAATTTCGCTCTCAACTGCCATCCAGTACTTGCATTAGTAATTCAGTATGGCGCGTGACCGCGGGCGCGATAGACGCGTGTCACAACCGTGGCGAAAGAATTAGCCGGCCGCGTCCGTGCATTTACTTTTCAAATTTCGAACAAAAAAAAAATTCTCAGTTTCGAATACTGCGTTTTCCACGGTTTGTTCAGAAAAATTCTGTGATTTTGTTGAACGTGTTTCGAAAATAAAACGGTGGTTGTTTGCGTGATAAGTGCTTGGTTTGAGTGTAGTCTGGATGTATGACCTTAGTATTTCAGGCGTGAAATATGGTCCGTTTCAGAAATAGGTCGCTTGGAACGAGACGTATGTTAGGTAACTTGGTAAAACTTCGTGTAAAGGCTGAAAATGTAGGTCATTTCAGTAAGAAAATAGTTAACTTGAAATTAGCTCATTTTCGAAGAATTGAATTTATGTAGGTAATCTACATTTCAATGTTAGTAAGTATTTTTTTAACTTAAAAATTGTAGGCTTTATTTTTTAGAACTCTACTTCATATCTTATCAGCATCTCCCAACGATTTATATGAATTAAAATCAAATACATCACTTATCTCACGTATATAAATCTTAAGTGATATAAGGAACTACCAACATTCAAATACCTAACTAAAATACTTTCCATACCAATAAAAACTTTCTCATTTCATAGCGAATTAGCTGTTATTGACATTAGCTTGCGAATCTAATGAAGATTAACGATGTGGTTTATGTAATGTAGCTGGTCGTAATAAGTAATTACATATATTATATTATTATTTAATAAACAAACAAGTTAGAATATAAAAGTACAAGACACATCGTAAGCAAAATTGAGTAGGTTTTTGTGCCGACGAAGAGTTAAAAAAAATGTGTTATGAGTTATCTATTTTTTTCTCAATTTTATCTTTAATTAACATAAATCACATTTTTACAAAATATCATTTCATATCAAATTAAACAAAAATACATAATGATTGAAAATAAATCAAAATTTACACCTAAAAAACCTACAATTAAATAATATGCTCTCTAATCTTAAATTACTATTACATCTATTTGCTAAACTGTTTGTTTGCGATTTACTGTTATCTATGGCATGTTTGTCACGCCAAGACATTAGCAAATATGCGGTAAGTTATTTAGCATTTGCTAATTATCTTAATCTATGTACTGAGTCAATGTACGTATGTTATTTACTGACGTGGTCTACGTTCATTCGACGATATGTGATAAATGTGATTATTATGTCGATCTCATGTGTCGCGTGTACTTGACGTTTGACGATGCGTGGGTTCTCCTAAAGGCATATCATCTATCGTTTTCTATGTACAAGGCTCGGCTTCGTGCGTCACGGATTTACAGATAATTTGGGTATAAATCGGGAAAATAGTGCTACGGCGTAGCACGCGTAGCGCTCTCTTCCCTTTAATGGCCGAATGACATATTTGTAAAATGGACATTTTGCGAAAAATTACGATATCGCCTAGCTAGAAAATTAAGAGGGAAGTATACCACGTGATCGTCCATACAAAAAGAGAAAACGTTTTTCCACTTCTAAATATTTTCCATTTTCTATTAGTTTCAATATGTTATTGACACAATGAAAAAATACGTTTATAGGTTTTCCATTTTTGAATTTGCAATACGAAAAAAGCGAAACCTATTAACAATAAACCTCAAAATCACAGTGATTTGTTAAGATTTAGTTAGTGGAACGGAATGGAGCGAAATCGAATTTAATAGAAAAATTACCGTTATTTCGCTAGGATCGTAAAGCTATTCTTTCCTCTTAAGATTTATAAAATCGGGTATAATTTTAATATTTTATTTTATTTACTTATTGGGAGCCTGTAGTGTCCCACTGCTGGGCCCCCAATTTCTCGATCCTGTGCAATTTCTGGTTACAATTATTCTTTGTGTCACGGTCGCACCACTCGCGCCAATAAATAATCGCAAGCAAGATGTAGTTACATCTTGGCGGGCTGCAAGCTTGGTTAATCGACAGTTTCAATTTACAGCTGTAATGCAGTCCTTTACACTCCTTAGAATAAGAAAAACTGCAATAAATTAATAAAGCTATACAGAACCTGGTTATACCTGCAATAACCGTAAATCCGTTTCCTTACACCGATTAACACTAAATGACATATTTGGATTGGGATTATTTTACAACCTAATTACCAATTGAATACTACTTTCCAACGCAATAAAAGGTAAAAGTTCCGAGGGGCAAATATAATTGTCGCTATTAACTGTCATAGCAACACTATGTCTCAGTAACGTAAATACTTTGACAGGTCCATTCTGCGGCGTCTTTAATGACTGCTAGTGTTAGATTGCTTAGTGTTATAGTGTATAAATTTATTAGACAGTTTTACTGGCGGAGAAATGGTACTAGATATTAGTGAAATCTGTTAGATAGGTGTTTCTTGTGAATAGCGAATGCTGCTGATTGTTAATTAGCTTCCAGCAGCTTTAAACCTTCTGATGTACTAAAAACCTGAACTTGTCCTATAGCTGCCAAGAATTGGAGTTGTAAGGTCCCTGAAATTGGCTCAAAATTATTACGAACGACGCCACAGTTTCCTTCGGATGTATTCCTTCACAAAAGAGGTACTGGCAAATTATCTATTAATTATTTTTCGTTCATAAATTCCGAAAAACATTAGGAACTAACTCACGCGCCTAAATCGTATACGATTCCACGTACTCTCAACATCAAATATAAAACCAGGCAAATGCGAGTCGGACTCGCGCACGAAGGGTTCCGTACCATTATAAAACGGCAAAAAATCAAGTTTGTTGTTTGGGAGCCCCCTTAAATATTTATTTTATTCTGTTTTTTTTTTAGTATTTGTTGTTATAGCGGCAACAGAAATACATTATCTGTGAAAATTTCAACTGTCTAACTATCACGGTTCATGAGATACATTCTGGTGACAGACGGACAGACAGACAGACAGACTTTTTACCTAAAAAGAGGTCAAAAACGCGTGTGTGGACAATAAATGAAGTCCTATAGTATCTGATATGCTGAAAGTTTTAACGATTGACGCTAGAAGGTTTGTCAGTTACTTATTCTGTTATCAATTATCATGTAATAATTTATATATTAAATTAAACTTTATAATGAATATTCCAAAATGACTATCGATAAAACTTAAAACGACCTATAAATATAGATTATTCACGACTACTCTTACACTTCAAATACTAAGTAAAGTAAGTAAGAAAAGTATAGGCTATAAATAGGTTATTAATGGTAGTTTATTTATTTTAATGTTCTCTTAATTTTATTTGCAAATATGTTTTTAACGATCAACGAATAGACAATGCCATAATGATATATTATTAATGGTATTTATCTTGAGCGTTTATCGCCGTCACAACCGTGGACGCATTATTGTAGATTTCTAAATATTTGCACTTAAATTTTGTTTATTTATTCATTTGAATCTTTGGGAAACAAACAGTCAAATAAAACACTCATAGTAAAATCAGAATACACATTGACAAGCCACAGTTTTCACAAATGAATAAATACATCTCTGTTGCTCTTAATTAACAAGGTTATGATAAGGTACAATTTACTACTGTTATTATGTATTGTTATTTCTATTTTTATTGTCGTTATGTCGTTTATGTTGTAAAGGCCAGAGTAACGGTTATGTTGCAAAATTCGAAAACAGTCAAAATTGTCCTGTCTTAGTCATGAATAATGTGGCTATGGTTGTGACAGCGATGATACCTCGCATGTGACATGTGCCTTAAAGGTCGAAGTAATCGAAGTATTTTTTGTAAGATTTGCTGTTGTTGTAAGGTGTGTGAAGCGCTTTAGCGTGTAATTCAAACAGGGAATACCTTTCGCCCTTGTCTTGTCGCGAAACCCTGATAGGGTTAGAATTATATTTTCCTTCCTTTTGTATGTTTCCTTTAAAATTACGATGCTCCTGAGAATTCCGTCCGACGTTACCCTCTACTTTGTCACGCGACGGTATAATAATGTGTATAGTCTGCTTCAAATATTGTTAGAGTTATCAAAATAGGTAAAGTTTTTTATATTACACCCCCATTTATCAGTATAGTAAAAAAACTAAGTTCGCAAGACTATCTAAAAAACATTCATACGAGTTCATTTTCGTCTGCAGTTTTGCCAAAGTGAATGGTCATCGCAGCCGCTATTAACTATAGTATTCATACGCAACCAAGTAAACTGTTTTTTTTTTTTTTATATGTTTTATTTAGGTATCAGAATTGCAGCGTATTGCCTACATAGTAGAATAGTTTTAAATTTTTTGGAGTATTCTATTGTTAGATAGCCTAGGAATAGTGTCCTAAGCCCTAAACTAGATGACTAGGTAAACCTGTCTTATAGGGATCAGGGGATAAAACTATAATGTACGAGTGCGCACGCGAGTTTGCTCTAGATTGCGCGCCTGATTAAGTGATTAGTACTAACTATTCATACATACCTCAAAATAAAGCGCGTAATCTACAGCGCGCACTCGCGACGCATTCGCTAGATCTGCACTATTCATGGGTTATCTTTATGAAACCGATACACTTCTTCCATTAAGAGCAATTCCTAGCTGAGCAACTTTTCAAATCTCGAATTTTTGAAGCTATGTTTCTGTCGCGCTGCGGTGGGCGGGAGCCGGAGCTATCTAAGTGTGAGTGCGCGCACACAGATACGAGACGCGAGCGCCCGCTCATTGCGCGCCGTTCCGTTGACATTGCCGGCGACCCGGCCGGAATTCATCCTGCGCTGCCCGACACAAGTTGTTTTTGATGTTATCACATTATATTGTTTTTAATTATTATTTTAACGACCAGTTTGGCCTAGTGGGTAGTGACCCTGCCTACGAAGCTGATGGTCCCGGGTTCAAATCCTGGTAAGGGCATATATTCGTGTGATGAGCATGAATATTTGTTCCTGAGTCATGGGTGTTTTCTGTGTATTTAAGTATTTATAAATATTTATATATTATAAATATATATCGTTGTCTAAGTACCCTCAACACAAGCCTTATTGAGCTTACTGTGGTACTTGTCAATTTGAGTAATAATGTCCTATAATATTTATTTATATTGATTATTTATTTATTATATTATACTGTATCTAGTAATTAATTCAGATAAAGACTATACGAAAAAGAATGAGGTCCTTGCTTCGGTCGTCGTACCTATCCGTGACAATAAGTTGGGTGTGATCATGGTGTGTTGTGAAATTTTGTAAGTAGGTATGGTTAACCTACAATCTAAATAGTAGTAGTAGTACGATGGGGCTAAACTTGTGCCGTCTTATTGAAGAACGTATCGCAATGACAATCTGGGTAAGGTATGTTGGGATTATGCCGGACAATTTTGGGACCAATTGAGAGAACTCGCGACTTTTTTTTTCTAGATCGTGTCAGATTCTTGAAGTACAGAGCAAATCGTTAAATAATAACCGTAGATTCAGCCTGAATTTTGGTAATCTTCAATATATAAAGGTTTTAGTTTTGTACACGTGTAAAGATGAAACATACTTTTTTTAGGGTAACGAGTGTTTTGCCATCAAGGGATAACATCGGATGGTGAATAAAAGTTGGTTTAAATGGAAAGAGAATAAGGTATCACAAAAAAATAGGTCCGGAGTTTAGCCTTCTCCTACGTATATAAATTGCAGCCAACAATACTAAAAGTTGTCAGCGAATGTTCGATTTTTCGTATTTTTGTATCCGATCTTAACCCTGATACAAACATTTGGTAAAATTGTGGCTCTCAAACTTTGATACTTATGTCATAAGGCAATTTGATAAGTAAACAATGTGCTAACAATTGCGATTTTGACGGTAAAATATTGCAATTATATATATAGTTGATATACAATCTTTTTTTGGATAAAATGTAAGGATCGTATGCAAAGAGTAAAGTAATAGAATAAAATATATAGGAAAAGAGAGCCCTCTTGAAGCATTTTAAGGAAACTAATTTCGAAGTGCTATCTCTATTTTGTATCCGAAACTAACTATATATGTGTGCGTTCACATCTACGTATGCATCCGTATGTGTAGGTACTTTCGTACTACATAATATTAGGTCTACTTCGGCGTTATACATGTTAGTTTTTTGTTTGATTTCTTGAAACTTTCATAGTTTTTCTGTTTACAAGATATTAAACAAAATACTAACTTGTAAGCCACCCAAGTAGACCTAATGTTATGTAGAAAGGTTTTAAAAAGAATGGAATAAAGAAAACAATACAAAAGAAAACAGAAACATAAGCACAGGTAAACAACATGCGGTCTAATCGCTAAAACGCAATCTCCAGGCAACCTTTGGGCAGCGGAAATTAAAAAAATGACATTGTCAGTAAGTAGGTGTACATACACATACATACAAAATAGACTACCTAAATCTTTTCCTTTTGATTTACCGTCGCGTTGGTACTGGATAATAATAAGGGTACGAAAGTGTGATCAAGAAAACAATTAATGTGATAATTAAGTAGGTAAATTGAAGAAAATTTAAAATTTGACCTACACTGCTGTTTTTTAAATGGGTAAAGATCGTATTGTTTCTTTCCGATCTTTACCTGGAAGGGTCAAAATTTGATATTGGTCTACAGCAATCCTAGGTCTGTTTTTGATTGGATTGTTTTATAAATAAACATCTAAAACGAAATTATACATTAACACAATTACAAAAACAAACACATTTTCATCACAATACACAAAATAAATTACAGGGCCTGGACCCGGGTATGTCCTTAAACTACATCAAAAAGAGAGGTATGGGCACTGTGAATGTCATCTCGCCTTGTGTGGTAGGGCACAGCACAGCGGATGTCATTCCAGATCTAGAGCAGAGCCCAACTGGGTAAGCACCTCCACCTTACAGAAAACCGCAGCCAAATAACACTAGACCCTACTCATAGTATTGTGTTCCTGCCAGTGAGTAAGGTTGCCAGAGCTCAACGAGGGGCGGGGGGTTAGGGTCGGCAACGCGCATGTAACTTCTCTGGAGTTGCAGGCGTACATAGGCTACGGATACTGCTTACCATCAGGCGGGCCGTATGCTTGTTTGCCACCGACGTAGTATAAAAAAAAGGGCGAAGATCGGATACACGAAATTTACCTTGCTCTATGTGATTGCGCATAGCACAAGCCCGATATCCTTGAGTGGCGCTGGGACACTGGCAGTCGAGGCAATGAAATGGCATCTTACACAATGTTGCCAACATTAAAAAAGAAAGCCAAATTAGGGAGAAATGAATTTGCTACGTTCTTCACCCACATCCGGTATAACCCCAACATACCTTAATCGTTGAACCGCCGCATTTCAAAATGGCCCTTATTTTGATATCGGCTAGCCGTAATGTAAATTTGCTATCTAGTGGTTTACTTGTGACGCACAAGTGTGAGCAATGCAAGACAATCAAATTGTTAATGGGTATTTATGATGTTTTAATCAAAATAAGCAGGTTGTACCTATTATCCTACTTAGCTTTGTTTACAGGCCTTTAATAGTAAACATAACTAAACATAAGCACTACATGACCTGCAATGTAAAAAAATACAAAAAAACGGTTTGAAGTGACAGACCATTACGGGTACATTTTAGAATAGAATAGAATATAAATCTTTATTACGAAACCATGGTAGGTACATAATAGTTGTTACATTAAAGAGTGTGAAAACACATGGCACCCTTTTCTTAGAACTACGTGGTATTTTGGTTATGTTACGGCGATCGACTGTTGGTTGTTGGTGTATTTTTTCTCATTTTAACCATTAACATGTTATGCCCATCACTATTCCTTCTGTGTACGTATATTTTGAAACTGTCTCCGCCTCTAATTCGTGCGATAAGGACAACTGCAGCTCGGACTAAAATTCACACGCAAAAAACTCAAAAATCGAGGTTTCGCTCTCGACTGTTTCCTCCTCCAAAACGCAATCAATCTTTATGAAATTTTGGAAACTGCAAGAGGAAGAAATAATCTATGCCGCTATGTTTTGATTTTTTGGATATTTTTTGTCATATTTGTATACTGTGCCTTTTTTTACAGCCAATTCAATTGAGCCGTTTTTGCGATTTTCGAGGCGCTGTATTTTTCTTCAAAATAAAATAATCCAAAAAAGCAAAACATAGCGGCACAGATATTGATGATATTGGTCTTATTTGAAAAAATCACTGCTCTAGGTTGAAAATCCAGGGAGGAATCAGTCGAGAGCGTTTGTATGGAAAAATCGCAACTAGGAATTCCTCTTAAGGAGTGTAACATCAAACCACGACAGGAAGCTCTGCTCATTCCACAGCGGGAGCGATCGCGGCCGGAAATTCCTTCGAAGTCGCGTGACGTGACATGTGCTACTCTTCGCGACGCAAGTTTAACCTCCTATTTACGTGGATCTATATATTATCAATTATATACAAATGCTTTATTTACATAATAGATATATACAGAGGTACTACTATTAATAACTAGCTTAAATCTAAAATAGGCCTCGTTGTATCGCAATGCTGATACGTTGTGCGAGGAAGCCGCCAGCTCTTCGGTCACCAGTTACGTCAACCAGACGCTTCGCGATTTCTGCAAAATACTTGTGCGCGCTGGGACTCCATGGACGTAGATTTTCAATTATATTAACAATAAATGCACATACTGCCTGATTCTAGTTATGTGCATAATGTAATGTGTCCTAACTAGAACGATACCAGACTGTCATACGGTCAAGGAATTTAATTTCAGTCCTGTGACAAGGTACGAAATTGTACGAAAATATTTTTTATGTGTACTAGGCAGTAGGCAGTCGTCACTAATATAGCAACATATGTAATTTTGAGTTTATGTTCGGTTTAAAACTGCAAAACCTTTCGGCCGCGTCGCAACTGTATTTTCATTAGTGTCGAACCAAAATTTCAATTTCGTTAGAATTAGGCATAAAAATGATGTCTCGCCCGTAGGTTCGTTTTCGGGCGAAACTAGAGCGAAACGGAACCTTCGGTTTCGGCAAAAAAATCGCTTTTGGTCGGACAATAGTTCTGATAAAATGATTTATCTAAATATGACGATGATGATTACTTTACTTGCGGATGATTTCCTAGCAGGAAACCGCTTCCACTCACAAAACGATATTTTTCCGTCACTCAATCTTGGGGGACACCGATATGTGGACAAAAACATAGAAATTTTAATTCATATGTAGTAAAAAGGTGGAAATATAAATCGTGCATGATAGTGGAAGTGTCGAGTGCGGCTTGTTTACGCTCTAGTTCCTTCGTTTCTTCAATGAATGCTATGAATGCGTTCGACTTTGTTTTGACGAGATCTCGTTTCATATAACTACTATAAAATACTACCAGTTTTGCGATAAGTTTACGAATGGTATAATTGTATATGTTAAAGAAGCCATTGCATGGTCCCTAGCTGTTTAACCCTTTGAACGCCAAGAGCCACTAAAGTGATCGTGTGCTGTCGTGCCTACCATGCGAACGACCACTAAAGGGGTCATGGCAGATGCTGTCAAAGCAATTTTACTGTTGACAGATAAGGTTGAAATTCGTTTCTCACTAGTTGAGATGTTGGCATGTATGCCACATTTTGATGGCAGATAGAAAGCGTTAAAAACAATGAATTTCGCTCTTTGTTTGTCGGTGCTAGGTTATGTTACCTCCTTAATTTTACAGAGTCCGTAAAAATCCTTGATTATTATCGAATTTAGTAGGTATCACTATTGAAGTATCCACTGATACAACAGATGCTTTTTCCGTCTTTAACCTCGACGCTAATATATTGGAATTGGATCTCATGACCAATTACAGCAATAGAAAACCTGCTATGTCCTTACTTAGACTCATACAATCATACAAACCTATAGCCTTCCACGGAATGATTTAGGACTATGAGTACTATGGCACTTACAACGCACTTATATTATTCAATTCCAATACCCTTTGAATTCAAATGAGTTTTGCAAATATTCCGTCAAATCCCTGTCCATTCTGTGCTTCCGTTCATATCGGTCGGATTGACACTTGAATTTACTTGTACGTCTTTTCCATAGCACTCCTTATAAATCTGAGGTAATTGTTGACCTGTCTACGGTTCAAGCTAATTTGGTTGTAATACTAACGCTATGACATCTCAAATGTAAAGTGAACCCTAAATAGCTCAACAATTAATGTCCGTGGCTGTACCTAATAGTTTACCTGATTCTTTCCTTTCTTATCAGGGTACGTTATCTATATATGTTAGTTTTTAATCAATTGATCAATCTTGAGTATCACAAGGCACTTTTTGGTTCCGTCCGTACCCGAAGGTTCATAAAGGAAAATTTTGGACAAAAAACTTATTCTAAATTGGTGTGTTGGTTGTATTATTTCTAGTTAGCATAACAGAGACAAGCTTTTTATAGTTATGAAAGTTGTGTGATAAAGTAGCTGCTGTAGTTTTATGATGTCATTGTTCTATTATCTTAACATGCATGAACAATTTTTACACGTGAATACGATGTTTTACTCAATTCTGACCCATATTACAACTACATAACTTATATTGTTCCTTACAAGTCTCAGCCTCGTAAACTGCATTAGTATACAATTGGCTCCATCATCACTTGGTTAATTCGTGTCAGATTTATCAGCAAAAAGTACAATTTCTGCGAGATTAAGTATTTAAATTAATTGGACGCAAATGCTTTCTATTAATAATCTTTTAACGCGTGCAATTTTTCTTTAAATGATATTTACTGATTCAGTTGCCAGCCGCTTTACGGTGAAGAAAAACATCGCAAGGAAACCGGACTAATTCTAATAAGGCCTAGTTTTCCCTCTGAGTTGGAAGATCAGATGGCAATCGCTTTCGTGAAAACTCACTAGGTTTCACCCTAACCTGAGTCAATTCTTGGGATTAGTTGCCAAGCGGGCACCAGGTTCCCATGAGCCGTGGCAAAAATCCAGGACTACGCGAAAATAATGTCTGATTTAGTTGCCTTCAATTGAACTGTAGTTTAAAACTTCAAATATCTACATTAGAAGATCTAGCTCCCAGTCCTACATCAGGTTTACAACTTACGAGAAACATAAAAGCATCGTAAAATTCGCCAACGAACGCGGGTTTGTTGATGCATGCCTGGTGTAAACGTACATTTGCAGAAAACTGGGTCAATGTTTGCATTACTGAAATGATTCTTTATTCAAGTCAGTTTGTTGCATTTTTCATTGTTTGATTTGTTTCAAATGATTATAGTATAAAAATCATCATTATTTTCATCAAAGAACCATCATCATCAGATCCACTTCATCAAATTGATGGTTTTTGAGAGAAAATGCTCGAGTTGCTTAAGAAAACACCCAAATTACCATACACGTGCTTTAAAAAAATGAGGAGTTCCATCAATTCCTCATTGATCCCATCATCAGATCAGAACCAAATTAATATGGGACCACTTTGGAGGTAATTTTGAACTCCTTTCAAACAAAAAATAATGAATCAAATCGAACCGGATCGGATGTCGGATTAATCGGTAAACGTACATAAAAATTCTATGAAATTGAAATCGGTTAATAAATTGAAACAGATGTTATATACGAAAGAAAAAGTGACCAGAGCTGGCAAGGCTTCCAGTGCCTTGGGCTGGAATCTAACCAGCTTCCTCTGCATTCGCGGCAGATGTCTAGACTGCTCGGCCGATGCCGAGTGCTTCATCATCACACACCTATGCGCGGCATACAACTGATGGTGTTACGTTCACAATTTCATATTCTTGACACATTTTTTCTCTCTATACCGCCTTTCTTTCAACTGAATTGTGGAATTCACACCTCCACCCATTGCGTGACATGTGGGCATGTGACAGTTACGCAACTCACGGAACCGTTTAATTACATTAAACGTAATTAATGTAACTAGCGTTGTACAAGCGTTAATGGACAGCGTGCAGGGAAACCTCGTTGAACATAAGCAATTTTATAAATACTTTTCTGTTATTATACAGTAATAATTCCCATTGTAATTGTATACTAATTTGCCAAATCGCTAAGTGGATAGATATTTTAGATAACTTCGTCGAATGTATAGAAAACGAGGCGTAGTGAAGACTTGATGAGTTTTTTAAAATTATGTTTTCTGTAATATTTCAGTGATGCTTCAACCTATTTAACTCTCTATAGGACTTACTAAGATAGTATATATACATATGTATATGGCAGTAATAACCACACATTGTATTTTTGTATTTTTAGGGTTCCGTACCTCAAAAAAAGGAACCCTTATCGGATCACTCGTGAGTCTGTCAGTCCGTCCGTCCCTCCGTCTGTCACAGCCTATTTGCTCCGAAACTACTAGACCAATTAAGTTGAAATAAATAACTTTATGATGAACTGTTTCGAAGTTATTCAAGAAAATAGGCCAAAAATAACCATTTCCCCCTTTGTCTCCGAAACTACTGGATCTAAAATTTTGAAAAAAATACACAAAATAGCTATTTACCTAAAGATGTCAGGAAAACTTATTAGAAATCTTCAGTCAAACGTGAGTCAGATTTGAGAACAAAAATGCGGTGAGGCTGTTTTAGGGACACATTTGCGGGTTTAGGTACGTGAAACGTGGTGTTGTAGACAGCTATTACGAAGGCCGAGGGCAGAGTTCCGCGTAGGGCCGAAGGCCCGAAACGTCCCGAATAGGCGTGTCTACCCGCGGCCGAGGCCAAAGGTTGAGCTACGAGAGGTTAGGCTCAGACAAAGGACAATATTGTCTGAATTCGATGACCGATCGCCCAGCCCCGCATAGAGCCGAAGACCCGGAGCGTCCGACCTTTGCATGCTTCCTGAAAATTACACAAGTATCTTAAATGCGAAGGCTGAGCTGCGGGAGATTAGTGCTTAAACACAGAATAATGATCTAAGTACCTTAATTGCGAAGACCGAAGCCCGAACACTGCGTAACGCTGATGACCAGAAGCGCCGCTTTCGGTTCTGTTCGGTTGAGTCGGTCTGAAAAATAAATATGACTAGGCTGTATCTGGTACATAGCCGCAATGGTACTTGTACTATTGATTGATTAGATAAGTGAGCGATTGTTCCGTGTTTGAGTACTACATTCATACAGCTCTCTTCAGCCTTCGCTATAAAAATACTTGGGTAAGTTTCGGGAAGCGCGCACCCGTGGACGCTCCGAGCTTTCCCTACCCTACACGAAGCTCGGCCTTCGCATTTGGGCACTTGTACTGTATTTGATCATGCTATCCGAGCTACTTTGCTTCAGTTTTGTACATTAATGTTCGCATACAGTCAAGCAAGAAGCAATCGTCACTGTTTTCTAAATACGTCCATGCATGGACTTCAGAGACGACTAAGTAAATACCGCGCATAAGGACATCGGTACATTATATTTCAAGTAATGGCTTCTTTCCTAAACATCGATATAGAAACGATGCATATAGCGATTATAGTTGCAGATATGTATATATAAACCACCGCGCCATAATTCTTTCTGTTACATGACATCTAATTTTTGATCCGATCTTGAAAAACCTGAATGGGTCGGATTCGGGTTTTTAGAGACGTTCTAAACAAAAAAAAACATTGTTATGAATTGTGTGATACACGGAACGCTTAAAACGCGAGTCCGACTCGCACATGACTGGTGTTTTTCTTATGCAGAATTTTTAGGACTTCAAAGAATCACGGTCAGGCTTTATTCGTGTATTTTTCTGCCCCGTTAAAGGGTTAATTCAGATGGATAAAGTGTATTTGAGTAATTCCTAATACCTTAAATTGTCGAGTCATTCCGGAAAGAACTCTAATATACTTATATTTATCCTTATATGAAACTGTACTTATTTGAAGCAGGAATAGCACGATCAATGCCCTCGAACTCCGAAGATATTCATCCTATAAATAAATCAGGTATACCGACAGATACGCCCGCGGGATAAAACGTACATCCTTTTATATCCTTTCCGATTAGTTCATCTTTAACTTCGTCGTCATCGTCGTTTCTGTTTTTTTTGGAAGCCGATGGTCCTGGGTTGCTTTTGCTATTTTTAGAGACAAACAAGGGGCTAGCTTTGTATTAGGTGGTGTTACAAATCACTGAGCGTCATTGAGGTACTGTTAAAAAGGGTGAAACAACTTTTTCTTGTTACTATTTGCTATGGTTACGTTCCCCTGGGTCACTCTTAAAACCCGGGTTCTACGGTATTGTAGTAAAAAATGAGACAAACCAGTTTTTTTTGTAATAGTAATAAGTAGTAGTAGTAGTAGTAAACTCTTTATTGTACAAAAACACATAATAAAAGGAACTTACAATTAGGAAAAGCTAAGTACAAAGGCGAACTTATCCCTTCAAGAGATCTCTTCCAGTTAACCTTTGAGTACATGAGAGGACAGAGTGAGAGGAGAGAGTAGTGCTTATCGCATAAGTACCTGGGCGATCGAGCTTTGCTCGGTTATAACTATTTATTGTAATATGGTGGTCTATCGGTGATAATCTTAACTACATTTTTGTACTAAATTAAACTTGTCTAAAACAATAAAAATTAAAAAATTATATATAAACTTGAACATATAAAAAAAAACAAAAGTTAGTCACCGGGCGAGATTCGAACCCGTAACACTCGTTTAGCAGTCCGCGTCTTAACCCGCTGGACCAGACGGACAGTGGCCGGCAACACGAAATTAGCGACCATATTCTGCGACGAAAGAAAAACGCATGAAAACTCGAAAACACGCATTTTCCCAAACATAAGACTAATCTAGATAGATTGTATACCCCCAAAAACCCCCATATACCAAATTTCAGCGAAATCGTTAGAGCCGTTTCCGAGATCACAGAAATATATATACATATATATATATACAAGAATTGCTCGTTTAAAGGTATAAGATTAGTTGAACGTTGGAACAACAGTTCTTTAACAAACTGACATTATTGTTCCCTGGATGATGGGACAGAATAACAACAAAAAATAGTTGATCGATCCAAAGACGTAAAATAGGAAAGTATGTATGTTATCTCTTTAGAGCCACCCCACACTAGCGTCTCCCGAGCGTCGGCGTCTATTCAACTCTATGGCCCCTGCTCGACGCAACGTTGACGCAACTGCGCAGCAGCGACGCCATTTTCCATAGCGCTGACTAGACGCTGACGCTCAAAAGACGTGTGGGGTGGCTCGTACAGCCACCTCACGCTAGCGTCTCCCGATCGTCAACGTCTAGTCAAGTCTATGGCTGCTGATTGACGCAACGTTGGCGTAACTGGGCAACGACGCCATTTTCCATAGAGTTAGCTAGACGCCGACGCTCGGGAGACACTAGTGTGGGGTGGCTCTTATGCTCAAACCGCTGAAGCAATTTACATGAAATTTGATATCCAGATATTTTCAGTCTGGGGGAAGGGTATAGGATAGCTTTTATCACGGAAATCAACATTTTTATTCATGTAACTTAGTGCCATTTATTTAAGGCCATACGATAAATAAAAAAATAAAATCATTCTATATACTTTAACTGCTATAAACTAGCTGCATATATAAATACGCATCTCACTCGTGTACTTGAGTGAACATAAAGTACTGAAAATAAAATCAAATTGCATTATATTTTACGTATCCCTCGTAAGCATGAGTCATCAATGGACAATAAGAATCGGGTTGAGGTAGGTCAATAGGCTTGGTCTTGGTACATTCACAAAGGTCTTTGCATCGTCGGCCATAATTAATATTTTTGTTATAATGATTTGCATAGGCAAGGGTACTTGTGGACACCATTGATATGGTGCAAAATAAAATCCTGAACACAACGACTAAAATGTATCCGTTAAATCTAACAGCAAGTAAGTGTTGCTACACATCAAGAAAATTATCGGATACATTTCATTCGTAGCGCTCAGGATTCTATTTTACAAGATATCAGTGGTGTCTACAAGTAAAACCGTCCGTCTACAGATACAACACTCGCCCGGGACTTTGAAAATTAGTAACCTAAAATTATTTAAGTAAATCTGAGTTTTAGCGTCTATCTGGTGGTTGATCCCATACTTCTCAGCTCCGCTCCGCCTGAGTGGGCAGGTAACTTAATCTTTAAATTGCGACTTATACAACTGTCGACAGAAAACTATTTATAGTTAATAATAAATACGAGATAATCTCGACGATTGCGTTATTAATATCCATTACATTTTATGACCGCAATCAGTGTCAGATATACGTGTTATCTAACTCGCTTGCATTTGCGAAAGGGGGAAGGAATAATAAATAAACACCGTCATTGGGAGTTTTTATAAAATAGTGTACCCAATTAGCGTGTGTAGTTACAAAAAGTTAATCGCTGTCAGTTTTGTGACGACAATTAAGCGTGAAATCTTTATGGGAATCAACTTTTTGCCTTTTATTACATATATCGCTTATGGTTTATGAAATGAACATCAAAACCTTTTATTTATTGAAATTTAATGGGTAATTATCGTCACTAAACTGACAGTGATTAAGTTTTCTTTACGCTATTTTCTTAAAAGGAGTTTTAAGAATTTATTTTTGCCTAATAATTTAAATATATTATTGTATTTTTTTAGGCAGTTAATATTTTTGTCTAGCTTTACTGATAATAAATAAATAAATATTATAGGACTTTATGACACTAATTATTAAAATTAATTTATTTACTTTGACTTAGAATTGTATTATTGAAACCTAAATAGGGGGTTTTAACAAAAAATAATGTTTCAATTCGTCTCGGGTTGTTACTAACTATTCCAAATTTCAAATCGACAGCGTAAGTAGTTCTCGAGGTATTTAATAGCGATGTGACAGATAGATGGACAGAGTCGCACCATAAGGGTTCCTTTTTACCTTTTCGGAACGGAACCTTAAAAACAACACATAATATGATTTAATGTTCCATAGTGTACTTTTTAGAGCCACCCACAACTCTGT
Organism: Cydia pomonella; assembly: GCF_033807575.1. Classification (NCBI taxonomy): domain Eukaryota; kingdom Metazoa; phylum Arthropoda; class Insecta; order Lepidoptera; family Tortricidae; genus Cydia; species Cydia pomonella. The sequence continues at coordinate 3,318,319 of NC_084707.1, read as the reverse complement.
GGCTGTTGCTCGAGGCAACGTTGGCACAACTGCGCAGAGACGGCATTTTCAATAGTACTGACTGACTAGAAGCCGACGCTCAAAAGACGCTAGTGTAGGGTAGCTCTTACAGTATGATTTCAAATCGACAGGAATTTTAATTACCCTCGACGACGACGACGTCGAGGGTAATTAAAATCGTCGGTCTCGACGTTGGACGAATATATTTTGATTTGATACTAGACTTTCCACAAATACAATTAATTTGAATCCGTAATGTCGAAACAAAAGTGCGATACAAACATTTATCGATATAACAGAACAGTCGATTAAGTTGCAACCGCTAACAATGTCTGCGAGCATACTATTTATGACTCCCGTTTCCTACTACTTTCGCAATTCCATATTAGCTACACCTACAATGATATCGCATTGGTAATAAAATAACAATAAAATATGATTATTAGTTCTTAGGTCCACTGAGTCACAGTCACTCATACCTTGTTTCTAAATCTCAACACAACTTTAGTTGAAATTCAGAGATTTTTAGTCTTAATAGCATTATAACAATTGGTACTATAATCGCATGCACTTAAATGAGTTTATTACGCAACGCGCATGTAACACCTCTGGAGTGGCAGGTGTCCATAGGTTGCGGAGACTGCCTACCATCAGGCGGCAGCTTTTTGTTAAAGCATGTGATGTGCGGATCATTTTGATCACTTCACCCGCTTTTAGCAACGTCTGCTCCTGATTGTACCTAATTCTGCTACTGAGTGTACCAAGTACATCCTAAAGTAACATTGCATAAGGAGACAATGGCAAATAAATAGGTGCAACGGTCCTAAGTTCGTTACATTTCGCCCACTCGGCTGTGGGCGATATGTGGGTTTGATCTAATACTGGTTGCCGTTCTGCTACAGCGGTACCAGATAGATTAGTCTGGGATCTGTAATCGTTGTTCGTTTGTCACACATAGGTCAGATAATGTTACGAAACTTTCGATATCAAACCAGCCAAGTAGAACACTTTTCGGATCCCTTTGCACTTTGTTTAACATAATTATTTAAAGTCGTAATGTAATGATTGTCAGATTATCATTAGTCATAATTCTGAAACTGTTAACTTCTCAGGATTTTTGTAAGGGTATCCTATAGATAGCTTATGTTAGGTTAGGTTTGTTTTATGGCAATTCTCAAAAGTTACGCGTTTCTGTGAAAAAGCAAATTATGACTAACAAAAATGCGGACATACAATATATTACGACTTAAAACTTTATGGGAAATAATAGAAACCCGACTTTTTTAGGACATAGGTACGGTGAAATACGGAACCATGCTACGCCCGCCACCACCACCACGCTACGGGTACGGAGGATCAACGCTGGCTTTACAGCTAGACTTATGCTGAATTGGGTCCATTTCGTGATGCACACTTTATGACTTCTTCTTTTCTTGCTTTTGTTGTCTGTACATGTTCGTACATGTTTTGTGATCGTCACGAATAAATATCTTTTATCCTTTTATCTTTATCTTTTGAAATTGATCTTATATTATACGGAATAGAGAACACTATCCTCCAAATTTTATCGAAATATCGTAACAAAAGTCTGCCCTAAAAACAAATGAAAACATATCCTTACTAAACTTCAAACAAACCTTCATATGTGATCACTTGATCACATGTATTTATCTAGTATAACGGTCTAAGTTAGTATGCGCCAGACACAACACCACTTGTCCGGTTTTAGCACCAGCCGTCCTTTTCTCTCCCCGTGCTGAAACATTGGCTAGAGAGAGACAAATTTTAAAGTCACTTGTTCCGTTATAGGTTTTCAGAATCCCTTTGCATTCTGTGGCTTTTGAATTCTAATGAAGTTTTATTAGTACGTAGTTACATCTAACAAACTAATTATAGAAAAAAGAGGTTCTCAATATCTTGGGTTATTTTTTAAATTTCCTTCGTTGGATCTATTTATCGAAAACGGCTGGATCGTTCCTATTTAATAGGTATACTTTGCAGTTAGTTCCATTGTCATCGGGTCCTGATGATGGGATTATGGAATCTTTAAAAAATCGAATAAACGCGAAAATAGCACACCTACAGTGATGTGGGTATTATATTCGGAATCTGAGGTTTGGTGAAATGGAACTATTGATGATGAAGATGATGTACCTAGTGTGAGGTCGGTTTTTTTGGTTAATAGTTATTTACAGCCGGAAAGCATCATTTGGTGAAATGGAACTTACCCACTGCTGAAGATCAGAACGGAACTCTATGACACGTATTTCACGTTTGACAATTCATATCACCGCTTTTGTTTGGTTTATATAAATAAACAAAAGCGGTGATGTGATGGAAATCAGTAGGATTCGTTATTTTGCTAAATCTAAACGAAGCAAATTTTACGTTTTAGAAAGAAATATAATAAATAAATCTTTAAAATAAAAAGTTCTATATATAAGTTCTGACTTTTAGAGCAGAATGTTGTTTTGCTGTGCAATGCGTCTTTAGGTTCGGTTAGTATTTTTTTGCTGATCGTTTAAATAGTAGCGTTTTAGAAAGCTAATATATGTTTCTCTTCCTCATTCCTCATGGTTCATGGTCTTACTTAAACCCACCAACTTTAACTGAACCAAGTTCCTCGTACATGAACGTAACCTCACGATTCTATAATTGTGTTATCCAACAGATTTAATCAGTGTCGCTGTTACACTTAGCTAAGTGTCATTATATGCGCCGTATATGGATAATTACGAAATCCTAGATCAGACTTCTCCAGGTCTAGCACCAGGTTAAAACCTGTTAAATGAAATTACTTTCTAAAAGTCATATATTTTGTGGTTAAATTCAAAATACAGCCTTATTTAAAGCGGAATACAGTTTGAAATCTAGAAGGTACGAGTTATTGAAGCAAAGAGCACTTGCCCTATAAATAAAACATGCAACTTATAAGACAATCCCCGCTCACTACGCGTGGGCGATCCGATGCAATATGTACATATTCATTGAATATGAGAGCGAAACCGTTTTTTAGTTGCGTGCATTCGATGTGTGCATGCATAAATGAAGTTAGTAAAAAATGTAAACTGACAAAAACAAATACGGAATGTTGTAGGATACAATAATCAACATTCGCTTGCCCATGTCTTTTTCTTCCATACCTCTCTGTAGCCCGTCATTTCATCACACATTTGAGTTCGTTTCATATCATCTCCCATACAGTCCATCTACAATTATCCTCCGTGTGCCTTTCCTCTTATCTTCACATTATTAGGTAACGTGGCTCTTTGTGTATCTACTCGTAGGTAGATGCTTTTGGTTTACATACTAGTGTGTACATTGGGTTATTACAAGCTCATAATCCCAAAAGACAAAAGGAACGAAAATACTTTTGTCTCCATGCAGTTCCGTTACTCATTGCTCTCGAATTTCGTATTTGATCCCATATGAAAAAAAAAATAGTATGGTATCTTCTTCTACTTTCCATCCTATTACCCTCTGTTGGGGTGAACCATTTCGAGCTATAGTATAGGGTTTAAAACATGAGTGTAATTTTTTTCAAGAATTGAAAATATGGTCGTATGTTTGTTTGCCACAGACGTAGTATTTAAAAAATGCGGAGTTAATAGGAGTGAGTAGTCTGTGTGTTGAAACGGTTTAAATGACATCGGTATATCACGGGCAGGAACTTGTTTGGGATTAGAAATGCTATTAAGCTGCTTAAATGCCTTCCAGGCAGGTTTCGAAAGGTTTATTCAGGCATATATTTGTATATAATAAGTCATCCTATCGTTCTCCTTCTTCTTTGACGTCAAACTACTTTCATGTTGGTTGGTATTGGTATTCAGACTTTAGACCATGCCTTGCAAAACGATTTTTTAATTGCGATGTTGCCACAGTATGGTCTAGTCTACAAATACTTGACAAAAACTACGAAACCCTAAGTGGCAACCATTACGAGTACAACTTCCCCAGGACTTAGTTTTTTTACTATCTCTTTTCGTATCACTATCATTCCAAAATGCTCAGCAGACCTGAACAAATGTGCTTTTACTTGTACACCTTCTTAATTAAGGTTATGTTGATAAATAACGTTTCGCTCAATGCCAATCCTACTCACACGGTTCCCACGCAAGGACAATGCACAATTTAGACAACGAATGCACATGCTGTCTTTAAATATGATCGGCCGAGAAACTGATATTAGGTATCCGTGAACTCCAACTTCGAAGGAAATTCAAACCCTTTTAATCCTTTGATGCCTTACCATTTACCTTATCTACACGATGTCTTTTAATGGAGAGCCCTGTCAAAAGTAGCGTTGAATAGCCAAGTATCTAATTATTTAAGAATGCCAGCGTTCTATATTTGAATACATTTCTTCGTAAATTTAAAATATTGCCTAGAAAATCATATATTGTCAAGATGCCGTTGGAAACATGCCAAAGGCTTGGGAAAAGCTATTACTACTTGAAATATACTATTTGAGTTGAGGGCAATCTTTTCACTTGATGATGTGCAAGCTAAGCTTATACTCGTATCGAGATTCTTCAAAATTGCTGGTGGTGCTTTGAACTTGTTTAGAAGTAAAATGAAACTATCGATAGATCTAAAAGTCATTGATTATGATTATGTCTATGACAAATCCGTTTTTCAAATTTAATAGCTAAATGGCGCTGTACAAGCGTACATTATGCGGTAACTCTGACAAAAGTAGACATTTGATAATTCAGTTACCACAAGAATAATGTCGCCCTACAGAGCCGTTTTCTCCACCTGTCAAACTCGGGTGCACATAATCTTTAATACATACAATCAACGAGACGATGATTATAGTCTATTCCATATGGATCTCAAAAAATGTAAATAATGAAAAGGCGTCACTCAGTCGTTCCTTCAGTAACTTTATAGATACAAACTGATGTAGGTGATGTGGTACCTCATTGGGACTAAAATAAGTACTTAAAACTGTTATTGCTTCTTTCTCCTTCCGTTTGCAATTTATTATATTAATAGCCAAGTTAATTGCTATTGGAGGTCCATTCGTTATCTCTTTACACGGTTTCGACGGAATGCCGTTTAGTATGTATTGGGGCTGCAGTAAAGAATAGCTATAAATAGTTTTAGATAGGTTCAATTGACTCATAAACAATGTTTCTCTGTAAACTTGTCTTGCATATATCCGATCTTAGAATCACTACACTTTCTGTTTCTGATGTTTTTCATTCCTGGTTTGATGGAGTTTACATACGGGACCTCAACGCAATTTTCTTTTTCTTTGTCATACGGTTGCGAACTCCGGCTCGCCTGATCGTAAGCCTATGGACACCTGCAACTCCAGGGTACATGCGCGTTGCCGACCCTTTACAAATCTGCACACTCTTTTACATTTATGAGAATATTCTGTATGTGCATAAAAATATTGCCGATTTTAAGAAAAATTGTGACATTCATAATATTAATACTAGAAATAAACATAAGCTCGCCGTGCCCTTCACTCGGCTCCATAAAATTAAAAAATCATTCATGGGTAATTGTGTGAGATTTTATAATAAACTTCCAAACCATATTACTGAGTTACCAATTAATAAATTTAAGAATCATGTAAAGCGTAAACTTATTTCTAAAGCTTATTATACCACACAAGACTACATGAATGATAAAACAACGTGGGATTAATTGTGATTCGAAATTATTAATTATTTATTATATTTGAATAATGATGATGAAATGGATATTCCAATGCATGTATTTCCTTTGTTGTTTTTATTATATTTGTTTGACATTTAGAATTTATTCTAGAAACAATCTAGACTAGTATTTTTTATACATTTTTTTTGTATGACTGTATTTTGTGAAAGTTTTAGTATTAAATTTGATCTATGAATTATATTCATTAGTATTATATATGGAATAATATTTACAACATCAATAAATTGCTCTGATAATTATATTAAGATAATTATATGTAATACTGTCTTACTATTCATAAGTGCTTGTTGCTAGGCCTACATGAATAAAGTATATTTGAATTGAATTGAATTGAAAATTTGAAGAAGCCTATAGGCAGTATACTGTAACCTATCGAGAAAGCTGGGATCTCATTTCACTGCTGGAGGGTCCGCGGGAGGAAATTCCTCCTAAACTGCACAGTGTGTGACCATTTAGGTTCGGGGGTGTGAGGATGAACACTCTGCTGACGGCGAGCGGTGCGGTGATAGAAAGTGCCTGTTAGCACTATGTCAAACTAATAGTTCAGAGCAGTAATCGGGTTATCCTATATCCTTATTTCAGCTTATAAAAAAATAATATTTTGGGCAATGTTATACAGATCGACCTTGCCCCAAACTAAGCAAAGCTTACTTATACAGATAACTCAGGAAAAATATTTGTGATAAACACACAAATAAATGCTCTTACCGAGATTCGAACCCGGTACCTCTTGCTTCGTAAGCAGGGTCACTCTAAGCTAGGAGGCCGTTATGATTTATTGCTCAGAATTTTCCCATTCTGCTGCATCTGACAATGAACTGTCACAGCGCCTATAATTGGCATAGCGCGAATTGGCCAATAGAAGGCCGAACCTGTCTGCCCACGAGGGCCGTTGCACTCGAGAAAGCTAGCCCTGATATGACAATATGGCGTCGGAAATGTGGAGGGAGTTTTGATTAGGTTTCTGTTGGTTTTAGATATAGCCTGTCTTTAACATGTCGGTAGATATTTTATGATATAGGAGGAAAACGAACAGACGAATCGCCTGATGGTAAGCGATTACCGTCACCGATGGACACCCGCAACACCAGAAAGATTGTACATATTACTTAAGTGTGTGTGCCTTTAAGATGAGAGTATGGTCTTTTCTTAAAGGTCGTATCGGTCCGGAAATGCCGCTGGCGACAGTTCATTCAACAGTTTAGTAAAATTCGTAAAATTAAAAAGCGAATGTCGCATGATGTTTGATCTTTCTTTTTTATTCAAATCTAAGGAAACAGTGTCCTGTGCAGGTTTTCGCATTATCCATGTAAGTCCCAGAGTCGATATAGCAGTTTTGAATTTGGATCCTTATTTTAATCCTTTCTAGTTCGAAAATCGATTTGATTTTATCCTTTTAAAAGGACATCGAGATCTGGACTAAGGAGATTATTAAAAAAAATTGATTGGTTTCGATCATAATCGTTATCCAATCGTTCTTGCGTTTTATGAAAAACGTAAGACGGTTACATGTCCTATAATTTTGTCTGAACTATGTAGTTAGATACCTATGCACGAAGGAGTTAAAAGCAGTTAGGTTAGCGGTCATTTAGCTGGAACGTGAACGTAACTCATTAGCGCGCTAAACTTTAATTACTTAGGCCTTGTCCATGTTTTTTGGTGGCCAATTAAGCTGAGGTAAACCTTTTGAATATAAAATATATTAAAACGGATCGATCGCGTAGTTTTAATAAGTGAGCACTGAGGTGAGTTAAGTGAGCACTGAGGTGAGTCTGCATCGCTCCGCCACATGGTTACATTAACATTTCGAGCAATCTTTGACTCACGGAAATTTTATTATTAAAACGTTTGAGTGTTTGACAGCTAAGTCCTATAGGTAGTTTGTTTGTATTGGCAACTGTTGGGCTAGTATCAGACGCAAAACTTAGCGCTACCCGTATAAAATAATCGATACTATCCTTATTAGGTACGCTGTTGCGTAGACAAGTGCGTACATATCCTGATATTACTGAACAGTCTGTAACAAAAAGATGTTTCTATAAAAAAAATTGCAGTGATTCAAATCAGCTCACAATTCAATAATCAACAAAAATCGTGGGTTCAAAAATCGTTATCGAAAAAATGGAATAAGATGAATAAAATATGGTCTGGATACTTATCATGCACAGACAAGATAAATCAAATCTTATGATGGCTATCCAACAAAACACAAGTGCATGATTTAACTAAATCGATACATTTAGTCATGTATTGACCGCTGCGCTTTGGTCACCATTATTATAATCACCATATCGACATGTGTAATGTCGGCTATTGGCATTTATTATCTTATCGATAGCCGTTACTAACAATACTTAATTGCAATTAGAACATTAGCTAGCTCTGCGTGATTAACATTGATAAGCTTATTAGTCTTAGACCTAATGCAAAAATGCATATCTATGTTAGAGGTTGTATGCCGCAAAAGCTCTTTTAGAACTGGCACGATTATAAGTATTCTAAAAATTCCTAGTTATTGTCGCATTTGGTCTTGAGCTTGACTTTGTGGCTATTAGAAACCAAATTTTATCAATAAGTTTTAAGTGTCTATAGTTTTTAACACTACGCTTTTAATGTAATTTTAGATTTGTTTACGATGTGACATTTATTTTAAACTATAGAAGCAAATATTACAAGTTAAATTAGTTCTTTTTCACTTGATTGCTACTGCTTCCTTCTCTTTTATTCATCACATTAAGCTTGTCCTCGAATTTTTTTTTCATCACTAACTCTTAATTTTCTATCTATTTATTAGCATCACAAAGACACAATATCCAATAGTTTCCTCTTCTTTCTCTGCTCTCCCTTATTCTTCTCATTTCTTAGATGTTTCACTTTTATGACTCTATCTGTTATATTTAAGTGATTATTTTAACCTCGTAAGGCCCAAGGTCCTACCTATAGGACTTATTCAGTTCGATGAAATTTAAATCATATTCAATTAGGACAGTTGCATTTGTTTTGTTTCGTGCAATTTTCAAACAAAATAAAATCTACTGTATTCCCTGCACTATAGGTTCAAATTCCAGTGGCAAATTTTGGATTTTTCATTTCTATGGCTGGGCCTTAAGAGGATACATGTAAAATAAGTATTGGTGTAAATAATTGTTTGTAAACCTTAAGTACATAAATAAATTAGCGCAAGCAAATTCCGCACATTGTCAGTATCGTTATACATACGCTGTTCTGAATTCAGCATGATTTATTGCGTAACCGCAAGGCATGCGCAGGAGTCAATGCGCGCACGAGTGAGTGTGACGTCACGTGTGGACGCCGGCGTGTGTAGCATAGTGTAAACAATGCGAGAATTAGAAATAGATAACGTATAACGATTAAAGAGCAATGTCCCGTTTATCGCATATAATATGTCTATTTTATATCTTTGAATGGCCCCCGCGACTTTTTATATTTGGAAATTGGTTTTTGGCTCCTGTGTATGTATATGAAGAACAATAATATAGGTACACACTTGTACATTTCTATGAATTAACATAACAAAGGGTGTAGCTTTAGGGTGGACCCCTGTACAGATGTAGTGAATAATCCTTTCCCATCGTTTTTTATAGAAACGTATGAACGTGTTATGCTATTTCAGTCAGTCTCAGTACAAAATGTACTGAGGTTGACTGAAGTAGTATGACAAATACGAACGATCCCGAGAAAATACGATAGGAAAGGATTATTCACTACATCAGTAGGGCTAAGATGGTCGGCTCTTTATCATTTGTCACCATGCCTGTCACATTCTAACAAGTATGTAAGTGCGAAAGTGACGGGCATAGTGACAGGCGATAAAAATGCGACCATGATACCGTTGCTGTACATTATATATTCTGAATGTCAGGTCTATAGATCTAAATGGAGGCTGTTTTTTCAGCCAATAGTATGTTATATAGTAGTACATTCAGGTCACAAAAAATCGAATGCAGTTGTATAATCTAACCTAAAAAATTACAAACGTAAATGGAAAATAATATGAAAGTAAACAGTTATTAGTTCGAAATAAACGCAATTAAATGTCGATTTTTGAAGTAACGGTAATAGAGTTGTATAATTCTTCGACTTTCGCGATTTACATAATCGAAATTTCATTGAAAATGGCGTAAAAGTTTGAGCTGCATTACTTAGTGACTATTCGATTCGGTCCAAGCCACTTATATGTTTAATTGATAATGATCCTAAACTTAACATAAAAGCACTAGCTTAATTTTTATGATTATTAAGAACTATCATATATATATATCTTTCTTCGGGATTAATTCCATATATACATACATACAGTTTAATTTCGCATTTATAAGATTAGTAAGGATAGGGATTATAAAAGCCAACAAAGGCACACCAAGATTTTAACGAATAATCTCAAAATAATTTTTAATGTCAATAAAAACTTATCTAAAATGTATCTGTCCTAAAATTACTAACGAAAAAGCTTGAACCAAGATTCCAAGAGTATTTATCTTTGGCTCGCAAACAAATCTTATAAAACTACCTTAAATATGTACGTGTTAAGTCTTATTACACACGGTTGCGTCGCCAGTTCCTTTTTCTTTGAACTAGGGTGGACACGCTGCCGCGTGTCTGGATAAGAATCCGATGTCTTATACGCTTGGTTATTCCATGTTATTATCCAAGATCTTGGGAAACACACTTAATAACGATTAATCGCTACAATTCAACTGAATCAATGCACTCTGCTTACGTAACTAAACATAATCTTTACAAATTACATTTAAAGAGTAAAATGTCTTATGTAAATACTTGAACACATTTTTGAGCTTTGTCGCAAAGCAATAGGGTTAAAAAAAATTATATGTGGCAGTTAGGCCGCTTGTTCTACGATGCGATCGGGCCAATGAAGGCAACAATTGAATGCGACGTGCAATGAGATCATTCATTCATTCGCTTACAATTTAATGAATTGGCGACTGTGCCTATCAAGTCCGGATTCTCTGGCTCACGCTTTAAAATAAACAGTTAAGTGCGAGACGAAATTCGTTTAACGTATTATAAGATCAGAGAAGCTTCTCGTTATATTCAAGCCGAGTATACCCTATTAATTATTCTTATATTGGGTATCGTTTTGTCTACTATCTATGTCTATATCACCGGGGTTTTGTGATGGATCAAATTACGCGACATGTGGCATTTCTACGGCGACGACACTCGTTTCTAGTCCTGAAATAAGTAGGAAGAAATAAGTTATAACGGAAGTCGTTCAAATTCTCTTCGGGTCCCTGCTAGAAGTAAGAGTTGGGTTCAATATCGGTCGCGCAGATATTGCTGCTTATATGCATCACTGCTGTGATCGCTGTTCCTCATATGTACAGCTACAGCCAGCTGCAAAATTGAATGGACACATTGTTAATGAATTTATTCAAAATCGGCATGCAATTTTGTGGCTGGTCGCGAAGCGATGCCTTCGCCACTTTGTCGCCTAAATTTATTGTAGCCGTAAAGTATTCTATTCCTTTTCTAACAAGTATGAGAGATTTGTCACGTTTGTAAAACCATGTGCGCGTCATAAACGCCACACTGGCACATTGTTCAGCCGGCACAGAGTGAATGGGTGAATGTTACAAACAACCACCTCATTGTTCCGAAACACGTTCAGGGAATCATGCCATTGTTTCCACAGTGTAACTCTACAACGTGAAAGACATTTTTATATTAACCACAAATTTGTGTTTTGAAAACTTCTTCGTTCCCTGAGAAACAAAAGTTAAATATAATAAACATAAGAATATATCGAACTTATGACAAAAGTGAACACAAGATTCGTATTGGAATATTTATGAATTTGTTAAATCCTGTTAAAACGTCATATTAAAACGAACGTGAGCAATATAAGAAAGGTAACATTACGAATTTCAGCTTATGAAAGCATTTAATCTGACAGAAAGTCATTCTAGAAAACAAATTGTGGAGAACGCCCGCACGAAAATTATTCACGAAACTGACGTCAAAGTACGAACCGGTGACCCTGGAATTGTCGCCGACCCTTTTTGTGACGTCTACCTGAAGATCATTGTACTCACAGGCCAACTAAGAACCCAAGAACCGGGTTATTAAGTTCCCGAACTATAAGACTACGAGCTACCTTCACAGATTTGAAGCTGATTCACAACATAATAGAAAACAAAATCCTACCATAAGTAAACAAGTCATCGAATATTCGTACTTCGATTAGAACCGTCGAACGATACGGGACTCTAAATAGCCCCATAATTGAGGCATAGCATAGAGATACCTAGTCTGTTTCGGGTGATAAGTGCGTACTGGTGCCTAGATTCATAGGCATAGATTCGATCCACCACTTACAGAAGATAAAGAGGTCCTACCATAACTTAAGATCCCACTGCTATCACTTGCCACTCAGCAAAGCCACAGAGATATCCAGCAGTACTGAGCGATAGGCGCAGTGCGTGCAAACACACTCACGGGTACGATTATATCGAGCAAAAAAATTGGTCCTACCATATCAATACGAACGCCATTGAGCGCTCCTGCTTCTTCGATTGGAATCGTCAAACACAGGCCGCTTAAGATTTGACTATAGCGCTTGCCAAGGCCACGGAGCATCGAGGATAAGCAGTCGGCTGTGTGTGATAGGTGCACGGTGGCGCCAATGCGGCGGCGGCGTGGCGATGTCGCCGCCGCGGGCGCTGCTGGCGGGCCTGCTGGTGTGCCAGCTGCTCTCCTACGGCGGGCACCAGGGGCTCACCAAGATATTCTACACGTAAGGATTCTTCTACTTAGCCTTGACGTCCCATCCAATCACGTAATGGCTTAGCTTCATTGGTCGATAACTCGGTGGGTATCGGCGGTGTAACGACTAGTGAAACTCATAATGGTAGTGAAACTCATAATGGCACCCCGCATACGGACCCTATGAACCAATGAAACTGAGCCTTAAGGATTGTTCTGGCCCTTTTTTAATCCACGCACATAGCGAAGTTGGTGGTTAAGCCGAAAGGGAACGTAGTCATGTACAGTCAGCAGCAATACTATTAGCTTAGCACCTTCGCATACAGACTTCTATGCAGGGGTGGTACCTTTTCTCTGCAGCTGACTGTACGTTATGACCGCCTCTCCATACATATATAGTCCCCATTTTCCTATCTAAATATTAACATTATAGAATTATGCGTTTTATGCAATTTGATATACAAGGTGGCCAAAAAATATGTGCATTCCCGTTGCCAGGGAGGTTTTTTATACTGAGGTAGGTAGATTATACTGAGCAACTTTGACTATGGGACCAAATTTTACCCTCCCATAGAAAATGGACCAGCTAAAATGTATGAAACAGCCAGAATTTTTTTTCGCGATTCCTATAGTCCTATAGTCTATCAGTTGCTCAGTATAAGCCCAAAACCTCCCTGGCAATGGGAATGCACATATTTTTTGGCCACCGTGTATATAAACCACAGCAGATTATAATTTTTCACATTTCTTTAGCACCTTTTAAAAAAATCCGTGGAATATGTTTTTTCCTTCTAAAATCGAAAAAAGTCAAACCATAGGGCAAAGATATGGTTAATATACAATAAATCGTGTAAAAATACTTTCCATAATGTATTTATCCAGGGAGGAAAATGGGGACTACGTTGGTATGGAGAGTTGGAGACGCAGATGTTCATTATCGTCTTAAAAGCATATGATTATGTTTGAGCGGCGTGTTTTGAATATTAACTTAGTTTTATTTGTTTAAGTAGAACATTAAGTAGATTAAAACCATGTATTCATTTCAAAATTTGAAATATTTGCTTATCAAAAAAATGTGTAAATATTATTATTTTCTAATACAGGTTTCACCACTAATTAATATGACTTAATATATTTAAATAGGTTTCCGATCGTATTAAATTCAATTGTTTAATGATGTATGAATAATGAACAATTGAACATGAATGCAGTATATTATATATGTACTTTAAAAAAAAACTAATTTAATTATTAAACTTCCTAGTTACTTCACCATTGCGTGCAATCAAACAAAAAATATTTTTATATATTTTGCCTTCATGAAATGTCGAAAACATAGTTTTTATATTATTTGTCTATTAAAATTGTGCATACGTACTGTTTAAACGATTAGAAATTGACAGGCAATTATATCGTTTGAAATATCCTCATAACGCAAACTCGCGTGGTAAAAATAGATATTTAGCATAATTATATCGTCACGGTGGATTAGGTTTGGGACATGAGCAATTATTTATGCCTGATTTAAAGTTGCGCAATTGTTGCGTTTGGGTTTGCATAATGTTCGTCATCCCCTTAAGGCTACTGCACACTCAAATAGCCTTAACATGACTAAATTTAGCTAGCTGCTTAAAAAGACATGCGTTTACAGTTAGGCTTAGGTAGGGTGACCAGTACCCCTAGTGTAAATATTTTCGACAGCGAAACGTGACGTACGCGTTTGCGTTAAGTGTCATTTTGTATGAGATTTTTGACTTTCCAAAACGTCCCGCTTGGCGCGCTGTTCAAAAACCCATACAAAATGAGACTTAACGCAAACGCGTACGTCACGTTTCGCTATCGACTAAATTTACACTAGGGGTACAGATATGATTTCCGGATTTACGAGAAAACTGCATAGAAAATACGGAATTCGAGGATAAAATACGGGAGAGACCGTTTTTGTTATTAAAAAGCAACATTCATTTTTTATTACTAAAAATGAACGTGCTCGGTTTAAAGCAAGATTAAAATGAAATACGGGACATCTGGTAACCCTAGGCTTAGCACAGGAGCGGCGAGACAATATCTCGCCCGCGGAATAAACTACCCGTCCCTCTCTAATTTATGGTAAATAGAAAAAGACGGCTAGTGTATTTCGCGGGCGAGATACTGTCGCGCCGTTCCTGTGCTAGGCCTACTGATACGTCTTCTTGCTGTATTTTCCAGGCAAGTAGCTAAATTAAGCTATGTTTTGGGCCGCCTAAAGATCATGTATTTTTGCGGTCTTATTCACAAGCAGTTAACTAAATTAAGCCATCTCGAAATGCCGCTTAACCCTTTGAACGCCGCGCCTGCGCGGCGCGTCATCGAGAAACCTTATCGGAATGCACGAAGGTTGATATTGGGTTGAAGTCACCTACTCATACCTAGCCCCTAGTCACAGTGTTGTGTTCCTGCCGGTGAGTAAGATTGCGGAGTGTTAGGGTCGGCAACGCGCATGTATGTCTTCGGAGTTGCAGGCGTACATAGGCTACGGAAACTGCTTACCACCAAGCGGGCCGTATGCTTGTTTGCCACCGACGTAGCAAAAAAAAAGTCGCGCCCGTCAGGTAGCGTCTTTGGCAGCGTTGAAGCTCGGGTTTCCAAACGTAGTTTCGCTCTTATTTTAAAACGACTAGCTAGATTGCTCTGAAACTATCTATATTATATAAGGTATATCTAGTCCTGTAGGGCTAAGATGGTCGGCTTTTTATCATTTGTCACTATGCCTGTCACGTTCTAACAAGTATGTGAGTGCGAAAGTGACGGGCATAGTGACAGGTGATAAAAATGGAACCATGCTGCCATCGCTGTAATTAGTTTATGTGGCTCTAGATACCATAGTTATAAAAATACAGCGAATTATTTTTATTAATTATTCATACAAAACTTGTTTTTGCTCTATTTCGTTTGTTTTATACACTGGAGCTATATAAACTAATTACAGAACTAGATATTTGCTTTGGCTAAGAGTGTAAACCTGCAAAATCCATTTTTGAAAACAGATAAATTTGTATCTATTTTTATAGACATTAAAGTCAAAAATAAATAAATTTCAAAAATGGATTTAGAAGGTTTACACTCTTAACCGACGATGTGCAAAGTTTCATTACAATTCAACACGTAGTTATAAAATGAGAACGAAACTCCGTTTGTACGGGAAGGTGAAATTTAGCCGAGCTTGCCGGGGCCTCTTAAGGATCTTGTTTATGTTCAGACAGATCGCAGAGGCTCGTCCGGATCTCACGGCTTGTAAATTGTAAACAAGTATAACCGCAGTAATACATACATACAAAACATTAGTCAACAATTTGTTAACGTGTATTGTATTGTGAGAATGTTCGGTGCGAGCAAACTGAGTTTAAGTGATTTAAACGGAACATATGTAAACGTAGATAGAACGTCCTTCAAACTGACAAATCTTTTAATAGCCTGAGCAGGCGGGCTTTCTTTGTTCTTGATTTCAAGACATAATTACAATTTCTACAAATAGCATAGTCGGAATAGAAAAAACCTCGAGATCTCTTGGACTGTCCCGAAATTAGTTATATATGTAAATTAAAGGCCCCTTATTCATGTCTATACCATTTGACATTTGGGGACCTCGAGGAATCGCAGCCATCTTGGAAAATGTGTACCATCCTGGACAAATTCACGTTTTACTCAAAATATACGTTATCTAGGAAAATATGGTGTAAGACAACATTATAGCTTATTAAATTCTACACGAAAAAAAATCCAGATATATTTGCGGAAAAACAACATTTTGTTATAGAAAATACTTGCTGAACCTAGGTTTAGCGCTTATATGTACATGTGTTTTTGCACTAACGATTTGAGCGTTTTAATTGATTAAATATAAGCTTATAAGCGTGCTTTTGTGTGGAAACGGCTCTTAAGACCAGTTATTTTAGTGAGTTTATCGCACTCATGCGTGCAATGCAACTTATACATGCAACTAGCCGTGGATGAGCATGTCAAGAATCCGCGGGAATGCACGGTCATGACTTCCCCATGGTCGTTCACCTTTAGCAGCTCAGCTACAATCTTACACCGTTACTGGGCTGGGACGATAACTTTATCATAATCCTTCCTGAAGGAAAGGGGACGATCGATTCTCCATACAAATGTAGTCCTCATTTTGCGCCCTGGTAAATCTTCTTCTTCTTCTTCTTTCCGTGCCTCTTCCCATTATTTGGGGTCGGCCCTCCTCGTTCTCATGCACCAGATCGGTCGATCCTGGGTTGTCTCTTCGTTCAGCTGGGCCTGTTTCAAATCCTTTGATATAGTGGACCTCCACGTAGCAAGCGGTCGTCCTCTTCCTCTCTTGCTGTCTGGTAGTGCGAGAGCTTTCTTGACGACATGATCTTCATCTCGTCTCATGACGTGTCCGTACCATCTCATGCGGGATTCTTTGATCTTGTCAGTGATGGGGGCTACCTTGTAGCTTCCTCTGATGTGTTCGTTGTGTACCCTATCGAGTCTCGTTACGCCGGCCGCCCACCTCAGCATCTTCATCTCACAGGTATGGAGTTTTTGTTCATGATGTTTATGGATCGCCCAACATTCGGCACCGTACACCATTTTGCGCCCTGGTAAATATTTTTACACAATCAGACTTTGAAGTTTCATAAACAAATAATGTATACAGGCAAAGAGTCATCTTACCGAGTATCTGGAATAGATTTCCAAAGGACAACATACGTAACATACGTGAATACAAACTATAGATCGTGTCATTCATGACGACGCGGGCCTTGACTCGTAATGTCATGTCATTAAAGGTTACATTTGACAAATCTGCGCGTCATCGTGGATGACATGAACTATTTTTTTTTTTCTTCTGGCTTTTACTCCCTGCTAATTTGCACAGGGTGAATTCGCCAATGTCGGTGTTGACTTTCACACGAGAGGAGAATGTTCGGTAATATTTTGAGCTTGTGGACACGAACTATAAGATTTTTAAATGTTTAGAAAGACATAAAATAAGTATATCTTTGAATCTTCTATTTTAAAGGATGTTTTATGCTCGAAACTTGATTCCCTTGCATGTCTAAGTAGTGTCTACATAGTGGTTATTACGTTAACCGAAATACCTAGGCAATTTATTTAAACTCGCTCGAATGCTGCACATTCTTAGAGCTGACAAACTAGTTCTCTTAGATTCTTGTTTTGATTGAAGCCAGACGACTTATGTCTAAATAAGCCACTTAAGTAATACATACATGTAAATAAGTTTTTAACACTCATAAATAAATAAATATGTGGGTAATAAATCTTACACAGATCAACCTGGCTCCAAAATAAGCAAAGCTAATATGGGTACTAGGCGGCGATATACATACGAACTTATATTGATAAATACATTAGATACTCAGAAACGAATATTCGCGATAAATACACAAATAAATGCCCTTACCGGGATTCGAACCCATTTTTACAGCATATAAAACTTATGTTATTGAAACCGTGGAGATTACAGACAGCTTTTAGAGCTGATAAAGGCTGTTAGGCAAGTGTATTGGCATTGGCCCCATACATTCCACGACTCTTTCCGCACAGACTGTATAATTATTGTTAGGTTTGCATTTATTCATTCACATTAGCTTCCGCACATCATAGCATCGAGATACCGAGGTGGTCTCTGGTGGTGGATACTGTGGATAGATCTCTTACACAATGCACATCCGCCAAAAAAACTTATTCTAGGTCTGTGGGTGAGTCCGTTAGATCTGCCTGTTAGAACACAGGGGGGATCATGGGGGTCCTGGGCCTTGGCTGGGTCTAGGACCCCCATGATAACAGTAGATATTTTTCTAAACTGGCGAAACCCCCTGACTATAAAGCTGGATCCGCCCTTGAGAACAAATCTGTCAGTGTTTGGCGGCAATCAGACAGATCTTATGGACTATTTTGTGGTATTATATGAGCAATGCTATCTGGCGCGGACGCGTGCGACGGATTTCACCTACAAATCTACAATAGCACCCGTGTGCGTCCGCCCGCTCCGTGCACCCGCGCGAGCCAGCGGACGCCCTTATTGCTAGTCCGTGTCGAATGTTTTAAGTCGGATATAAACACGAATGTGTCACAGAGACACAGACAGACCTAAACTCAAGTAACATACAATAGCCCGGACGTTGACTCCCACGGGATCTAAATAAATTGTCCGCCTGTTCATGAATATGGACGTGATTGTCTCAATTGGGAACTGTTTGCTTTGGTTGCGCGTTATTTAATTGATTGATAACACGAATTGTATTACTATTGCTAATGGTTGCAAGTGAATTGAAGATGTTTACTTTTGTTTGCGTTGCTAGTTAAATAATTGGGATATAAATTTAAATATTCGTAAGTTAACAGTGCCTTGACATGAACTTTTGAATTCAGTACCCCTAGTGTAAATATTTTCGACAACGAAACGTGACGTACGCGTTTGCGTTAAGTGTCATTTTGTATGAGATTTTTGACTTTCCAAAACGTCCCGCTTGGCGCGCTGTTCAAAAACCCATACAAAATGAGACTTAGCGCAAACGCGTACGTCACGTTTCGCTAACGACTAAATTTACACTAGGGGTACAGACGAACCAGCCGCCAAAAAACTGCTCCCATTGCTATAGAAGTTACTTTCTCATTTTAAAACATCATGTTCAACATTTACGGAACAAATGTATTATCTATTAGGGTCGATCATTTCTACTTTATTTTAGCATATTAAGAAGCACGGTCAAAAAAGGTGCCATTTAGTGATAAATTATTGCCTATATTTTTAGCTTTAATCTTACTTCCTCCGGATTTTAGTTGAGATTCTCGTAAAATGTATGGATACAGTAAAAAAAAAATTGTTGTCATTTTTTTTCCTAATTTATTGGTTCTGAACCTTTACCATGCTATTTAGAGCCAATAATGATGGTATATATTTTTAACTAAAGTTTGAATAAAGAGACAATACATATACTCTGGAGACCATACAAAATGTAACAATAATTATATGAAAACTTTGGAATGGATCCGGATTCAAAAAATGAATTCGTATTGCAAAATAATTTGAAATACTGTTTATTGGCATTATTACATAACTTTTTATAAACGAAAGGCAACTAATACTTTTTTTTCTCCATACATGAGTCACCCACCCTCTTGTCTATGCCTGATACCGGTTTTCGTTCCTAATAATTGCTAGAAGAATCTGAAAAAGTCGAGTCTTAAATCAGAGGCACAAAGGTCTTGAGTATTAACCAACACTAGAGACACCCATGCTAAATTTTAGGTAGACCGGCTACTCAGGCTCTCAGGTGTAACCGTCACAATAATGTACATTGTTTTGTCACTCAACTCTGTCTAGACTAAGTTATTGCATATTCAACACTTTTGTATGGAAAGTGCAAGTGTCACAAGATGCTCGTACTTTAGAAATTGCAACTTTCAGTTCTATATTGCATGTTACTAATAGTATGAACTGGAGAATTGTATACTCGTACCGTAGTTTTCTCTCGTTCGTTCAGTAATTTCTGATATAAATGCAGGAATATGCAACACAAGGCGTAATAGAGCGTTAATACAGTTTAATTATATGTAAAATTAACGTACCTACATAAGTTAATTAGTTAATCATATACATAATTAGCTCTCTTCTCCGCGAATTTATCGGGAAGTGTGAAAGGTGCCAAAATGGCTACGAATTTAGAACTTATATCAAGAAAATAAGATGCACAATTGTTTCCACATCGCTTCTACTAACTTGAGTCGATATCTTCATATACAATAGCTGTAACGAATCGTGTGAACGTTTTCTTACCAGCTACATCTGTTGCAGTTGCCGATAGTATTGGTTAACTCGATTATTTTAGTCAAACTTGACTCGATTTTTCAGACTCAAAACTCAAGTTGCTATTAACTTTTTAGAGATCAGTCTAACAATGAAAAAAAAAAACAAAAGTTGTTTTCATGTAAAATTAATGGGTTCTGTCTATTTTCTTCACTATTATTTAGTTACTAGCCATAAAATTATTGACGGAGGTTATGTTTGGAGAAGAGTCCTTTAACTCAACGTTATTAGAGTTACGCTTAAAAAATACTCAATACTCGACTCGGTATTTAAAAACTCTGAAGTTTTTGCTGTCTCGTAAAACGACTCGTGTTCTACAACACTAGTCATCAGTCACGGATGGAAACTTACCTATATAAACCTAGTTATAAATACTTGATTTCTATTTCAAATCATAACTCAATGGCTTCCGTACAATCATAATATATTTCGATATAGTTAACTTATAGCCCGTATTAAACCAATTGCAATAAAGCACGTATCCATCTCGAAGGACCATAATTGTATTATTCATAGAAATCGATAATTGTTTCCGCTCTGATGATAGAGGATGACGTTTATAATACTTTTCGGCATTTATACATCCTATTTTTATTTGCCTAGGATATATAAAAAAATGCATCCGTTTACTACGCGTATTTATACTTAGTTACTTACGCGTTTTTTTTACCTAATTTGTTTTTATCTCTTCTTGTAATTATTCATGATACTTGCAATAAACCCAGAATTAATCTCTTTATAACATTTTTATAATGTTTGTTTATCTTGTTTCAGATTACCTGACACTGGACAACCTCCAATTCTCATCTCGCTAGCGGACAACGCTAAACTAGACTTGAAATCTCCCGAGGAACTGTTGTTCGTGAACGACTCCGAGCAGCACAACGAAACCAAGACCTTCACCATCATAGACGGCAGCGAGGTCTTAGAAGAAAAAGAAGTAGAAAAGGATGCCCCGGAATCACACCTCGTTGTCAAAGCCAAGCCTATGCACGAGGTGCGGCAGACAGAAGATGCATTTCACACCACACCACCCCCTGAGGAACCCGCAGAATCTCAAACGGAAGACAATGAGGAAAAACCAAACATTCCAGTCAAACCAGAAATGCCACAAGAGGACATACCCTCGTTCTCGGAGTGGGCGCAGAAACAGCTCGCAGAGGCGGAAAAGAAAGACACTGTCCTGAACCACTCGAGTCAACCTAGTCATAGCAGTACTAACTTTAGCAGTAAGAGCACAAAACTGCGGTCGAAAAACTACGCTTCGCCATCGTGCGCGGCCAAGGTCGTGGCCTGCAACCCCGAGGCTGGCTCCGCCAGTTCGATCCTGTCCCCCAACAGGGATGAATACATGCTCAACACTTGCAACAGTCGCATCTGGTTCGTAGTGGAGCTCTGTGAAGCTGTTCAAGCGCAAAAAATAGAAATAGCCAACTTCGAGCTATTCTCGTCGACCCCTAAAGACTTTGCCGTATACTTCAGTGATCGTTTTCCCACGCGCGAATGGGCCAGCGTTGGACAATTCACGGCCAAAGACTTAAGAGACGTTCAAAGTTTTGATTTATATCCGCATCTGTTCGGAAAATTTATCAAAGTCGAACTCCTGTCGCATCACGGCTCCGAACATTACTGTCCCATTTCCCTGTTTAAAGTGTACGGGACCTCGGAGTTTGAGGTTTTAGAGAAGGAGAGCTCGCAACACGCCGCCCACATCGATGACGACGACGATGATGACGAAACCATTGACGTTCCCGCTGTCCCAGTAGCAGAAACGGAACCGTCAAAAAACCTTTTTGGCTCCGCGAGAGACGCGGTCATGTCTATAATGAAGAAAGCCGCACAAGCATTAGTCAAAACAGAAGTTCCTAAAAACGTTTCAAGCGAACACAACGATACGTCGACGGACAAAATGTACAAAAGGTGTTGCTCCCCCAGCCATATAATAGTTTGTGATAATTGTAGTGAATCGCTCTACAATGAAGTGTATGATCTGGTTAGTTGTAGTTCAGATAAACTGACTAATTTAGTGCGTCAAGTGTTCCTCCGTGAGACTCTGAAGTGCACCAGTATATGCCAGCCTTTCGGCTTAGACTTTAAAAGTACAAAGACTATCGAGTTTGCCGAAGAGCGCGTGGCATATATGAACGCATTGTTTCCTCCTAAGTATTTAGCCGCGTTGTGTAATATTCTCGCTATTAAAGAGAAAAAAGTAGTTTTAAACACCAGTTTCGAAACCGAATTAAATGTTACCTCTAATTTGACCGTTGACGAATCGCCACAGAACGTCAGCAGTGAAACGAACTCCGAACAGGACGTGAAGTTAGTATCGCTCAACAATGCTTCGTCGGACGAAGCCAACGAAACAGTCGAATCTGAAGAAAAACCTATTGTAGTCGAAGAAACCGTTGAGAGACCAGTGCCAGTTGAAATACCTAAAGAGGATGAAAGTGAAAACGAGCCGGTAGTCACGGATGATAAAATCATCCAAGAAAAACCCGAAGAGAAACAAACAGAAAACATAGAAATCAAAGTTGATGATAAAGATTATTCTAAAGACAGCAAAAGCAAAATTGAAGTGACTACCGAGAAAGCTAAAGAGATGATAATTCCATCCGAAGAAGGGAGTGAGGGGTTGATGGAGGACGCGCTGTCGGACTTCGATCAGATTGCGGTGGACCCGACGCCGACGTCGCAGAACCAGCCCCAGACCACGATCCAGAAGGAATCTGTGTTCCTGAGGCTATCTAATAGAGTCAAGGTGGGTTTTTGTCCTTTCTTCACTTAGTTGCCCTAACGTTACAGATCGAAGGGAGTTGAAACAATTTAGGCATTATGTGTCATACTCAAAAATCTAGCTTGCTAGAATTCTACAAGTTTAGTACCAATCGCTAGCCCATTTCAGCGTCGACGTCTGAGGTAAATAACTGTTTAGGTTCTAATTCATTTTTGGTATTATTGGCAACTAAGCCATATATGTATGTAGGATATACCAAATTTCATCTAAATTCGGTGTTTATTGTTTCCCCTTACAAACATCCAGCCCCATTTCACAGCCTTAGGTATTAATGTGATACCATAAATGAATTCTGCATCCCCATACGAAAACAATACCAAACTTAGCCTTGTAGCCTTAATGATGTATATATCAAGATAAAGTTGAGAGTAGATTTAAAACAGTAATTTATTTAGGCAACTAAGGCTGTAACTGTATTAAAAAATGTGTAGCTAATTTAAAGAGTTATTTTTTATTCAAAATCAAAATGAACAAGTATGAATTCTTTTAAATATTATCAGACTATTCTCAAATATTATCAGTATTATCACTATTAATTTGTTACGTGAGATCCGAATCAACAATTATAATATTGACACTTAGTTATATAAACGCAGAGATTACCTCCCTTTTTTCTTTGTTTTTTTTTTTTTTCATCTATGTTTAGCGTGTTTTGTTCCCATTAAAGTATGGAGCCTTGAATATTTTTTTGCTAACCTAGCTGCTTCAATAGCAGATAAATGATTTTTAATTTGAGTAATACTGGTTACAACCTATTAGTCTAATCTTCTTTCCTTGGCGGAGCCTTTGGCATGGTTTTGAGAATTCCAGGGTGTCTAGCCAAGATGCCAAACGTTTGCACCGTAGAGAACAATACGGTCATCTTTCTCTATCACTTTTCCATATTAGTGCGACAGAGACATCAGCGTTTCGTTGGTTATGGGGCGTAAACGATTGGCATCTTGGCTAGGCAACCAGGTGGGAAAAGAATATCAAGAGGCGTAATATACCCTACATTACTCGATGCAAATTCTGTAGAGTAAATATAATTCGTGGTGGCCATACGTCTGTCTCATTTTCTTTGGTAGATACTCGGTAGGCATGCTAAAATAATATATAGTACATGGGCGACCGAGCTTTGCTCGGTTATAACTATTTATTGTAATATGATGGTGTATAGGTGATAATCTACATAAACTTAAAAAGTAAAATGTGAACTGACAATTATTATTATTTACAATCGATTTTAACCTTACAGCACTTGTCACAGAGTAACGCCATCTATTGTCAATTTCTCTTATTACATAGGTAATTTTTTTACTAAATTAAACTTGTCTAAAACAATAAAAATTAAAAAATTATATATAAACTTGAACATATAAAAAAAAAACCAAACGTTAGTCACCGGGCGAGATTCGAACCCGTAACACTCGTTTAGCAGTCCGCGTCTTAACCCGCTGGACCAGACGGACAGTGGCCGGCAACACGAAATTAGCGACCATATCCCGCGTCGTAAGAAAAACGCATAAAAACTCTAAAACACACGTTTTCCCAAATATAAGACTAATCTAGATAGATTGTATACCCCCAAAAACCCCCATATACCAAAGTTCAGCGAAATCGTTAGAGCCGTTTCCGAGATCACACAAATATATATATATATAAATATATATACAAGAATTGCTCGTTTAAAGGTATAAGATAAAAAAAAAACTTCACCTTATTATCAATGCAGCCATAAAAACAATTTGTTTCAATTCCTCTCAGTAGCGAAACACCTCGCATCTGATATACAATTGTATCCCAAACGCACACACCTAGCAATGACTTGCACACAGTTAATTCAATCTTTAGCTATTGAGATTTTGAAACATACATAATACAAGCCT
Source organism: Cydia pomonella (assembly GCF_033807575.1). NCBI lineage: Eukaryota > Metazoa > Arthropoda > Insecta > Lepidoptera > Tortricidae > Cydia > Cydia pomonella. The sequence continues at coordinate 3,293,367 of NC_084707.1, read as the reverse complement.
GAACAGTAACCCCCCTTTTTACAAGCCTCAGTTAGGTAATTGACAATTTGATGCAAACGATTAATAACTAGTTGGGCATTATCAAGAAATAATTACCTAACTAAAAGCGAATTAAATTTACATTTTGTACTTTTTCAATGGAGCGAAAGTGTAAGATATTTTTTCAGGTGACTGTACTCGTAATTTACTGATTGGCAAAAGTGACGAAGCATGATGGGTATATGATGCAATACAAGTGAACTTTTGTGAAACCAGACTTATTAATTTGATTGAGACTTACAGATGTTAATCTTATCATATAAACACGATCTATTTAAATATCACAATACAATATAATGAACTTTGATTGTAATGATAATGATATCTACAATTCTACACGTGTTTCTTCTGGATTGATTATTTTCATGTATACACGTCCACTACACAACCCATTAAGACAATTTTAAAATCCTAGTATACCTACTTAAGTTCTGTTGCACACTGATTTTACATTCCAAAACCAAGATAGACGCTCACCTGGAATACAAAAATAAACAATAATTAGAGAAGTTGTTCAGCGTAAACACTGAAGTTAACCAATTCCTTCAACGATACTAAGGTGACGTGTTCTCAATTACAGACGTTGGAGCGCAACATGTCTCTCTCCGGCCAATACCTGGAGGAGCTGAGCAGGCGATACAAGAAGCAGGTCGAAGAAATGCAAAGGTCCTTCGAGAAGACCATGCTGCAGATGTCAGAGGAGCGTAGAAAGAGCAACGAGATCGAACAGAAGTATCTAGAACAGATGACGAACCTCCAAGACCAACTAGCGCAAATGACCATTGCCATGAAAATCCTAATGGAAGAAAGAGACAGCTGGTTCGGTACCATGACCGTCTTCAAATTCATCATTTACCAAGCCATCCTCATCGCGGCTGCATTGTACTATTTCAACAAAACACGACCAGAACCTGTAGTAGTACACGTACCTAGAAAGGTTAATAAGAAAAAAGATAAACCAAGAAGGAAGTCCGTGGAGGGAGTCAGCGGGCACCAAACCCCATCTGCAAAGAAAAGACGTCCGAGCGAAGAGGCCTTACAAATAACAAGGCAAGCTGTAGAAGAAGCCAATGATGATGAAGGCGAATGGCAAGTTGCCAGAAAGAACAGAAGACGGAAAACCTCAATAATACACAGAGCTTTAGAAGAGTCCAAAGCTCAGTACTGCAGACAGGATAGCATGGGTATGCTTCAAGAAAACCCGATACCTTTAGACGAAGAGGAATTCACTGCTCCCGTACCAGAGCCAGTCAAATTCAACGAGGTCGTCCACCCGAGACATAAGGTCAACGGGTCTATATTCAATAATCTAAAGAAAACTAGTAAGCGAAGATTATCATCACCCGCTTTCCTAAAATCCCTATCCAGACAAAGCATTAGAAGTACTCCCAGTCCTGTATTAAGAAACGAACCGGTGTTTAACGGATTAGGGAAAGTGTCTTCGGAGTCTCCGACTGGTAGCCTGTGGTCCGAGTCGACGGAGATGTCCCAGAATGGACAGGCGGAAGGTGGGAAGAAGAAGAAAAGTTTAAAGAACATTATTAAGAAGTTGTTTTGAGACATTAATTGCTTAGGCGGCGGGTCGGTTTCAGATTTGTGATGAGAGTTTACTGTCATGGAAATTTGTGGAAAGGAGTACCTATGTAATTTATACATAAATTAAGCTATAATATATAATCAATGTTATTTATCAATTCTACGCGACATTTTAGGCTTTATTGTACCCGCCTAAGAGAATCCAAAAGTAAATGTTAAATTTTTTAGGCAATAATTTCTATGTTATGAGAAATATTGTGTATCGCTTTTAGGAAATTGTTATTAGCGTGAAGGATAATTATCATTTCATTAATGACGTCACATAAGACTATGTGGATAGAAACATCACAACTTTGAAACCAAATCGCGTAATTAATTGTGTATATTTTTCATTACTATGAATCAGCTATTGTAATTTATTTCCTCGCATTGTTTTTAAATTATTGTTAGACCTCAATAAGGTGCCAATGTGATAAAATTAGGAGCCTAATATACCTTTAGCCTGTTGCTATATGAGTACGCTTGTGTTTAAAGTTAATTCCAGTAGTTACCACCTTGGCCTTGGCCAATTTGGCTTCGTAAAGTAATTATTGAGATTTTTGAATGGTAATGTTATTGTAACCATTTCGATTCTTGTAACTCGTCGATAAATAGTTTTAGTGTTTCTATTCTGCATCCTTTTCCATATAATCTTGCATGTCGGATAAATATTTGTTAAATTATTTTCCAAACTTTTTCCTAGAGACCAGCTAACTGTGCAACGATTTTCATAGCACGGAATGCGCCAGCGTCTATGAAATTATGACGTTTAAAATAACACTTGCACAGTGTGTGCTATCAAATTTGCTGCAGAGTTAGCTTGGTCTGACTCTAACTCTGGCAGTCGGAGAGTGTAGCAGTGCCACAAAAAGTCAAGTTACTATAGAAATATGACGTTTCAGTTTCTATTTTTACTATCTTCTTACTTTACCTACTTAGGTACAGTCAGCGTCAAATACTTTGTAGCAACCAAAGTAGCCAAATAGTTCGGTACACCATATATCTAGTATGGTGTACCGAACTATTTGGCCACTTTGACTGCTACGAAGTATTTGACGCTGACTGTACCTACTCAATAATATCAACATTACCAAAATCTAGAAAATGACGAGTGTTTTTTTTTTGTTAAAGAAAGGGCCTTATGCCAATGGCATATAGTTGACAGTGGACTGTATTGAATGCCGGTAACTACTGGGGTCAACTCGTGTTGTTTGGACAATAATGAGTGAGCTAGTCGCATGATTGGAGTTCGTAAACAAAGAAATTGCATTAAATGCATTAACTTTATTCAGTTTGTTTTATTTATATTCTAAACTATAAGAGCTGCCTTTACACCGTGGTTAAATCGACTTTCAATTATTACAAAGTACGGAATCCGTTGCTAAGCTAAAACCCACGTCAAACGCCACCTTTTTTGTTGACGGAGTGGGAATGCATTTACGCACGGTTTGTGGGAATCGCCGCTCCTTTTCCCTCTCTTGGCGAGAGGGGGGGGAGAGAATTTAGCCCTAACCACTAAACTAAACAGTGAGGGCGCACTGGGATCAATACCGGCTTATCACCAGGGCACCCTGACTATGGGTACAGCGCCATCTGTTTTTTTCTCAAACTTTACCTCTCTATTACCGTCAATTCTTTTGCTAGAATTAATCTCTAAAGCCCATTTACTCGGCGGGAGAACTTGCATGCAATATTCCATACTAAGAACAGAACAGAATACAAATGAATTCAGATGATAACTCAATACCGCAATATTACGAAAATCGAGTCACTGAGCCCTCTAAATGGGGCTTAAATAGATCTAGGTTGCCCTGCATCACTTTCAAGCTCAAGTAAGTTTGTCAGTATCATCATGTCTCTTGAATCATGATGCTATCCTTACGCAATGATTACCAATGGTCAAGTTCTCTTATGTCTCACTAGATGGCGCTAGTAGTACATCTAACCAAAAAGAATTTGAAATAGAGATGGATTGTCAAAGTAAACTTTGTAGCCACGGTCAATTTGCTGCCACCTTTCGACGCACAATTAAAACTTAGAACGACGACGATGACGTTGATCCTTATAAGAAGGTTGCATGAACTATAGGAGGCAGCACAAGAGCCGTCAGATTTTTGGCGCGAGGCGTAAATGTGATGTTTTTTGTTCCGATGTAGCCCACAAGATGGCAGAACCTAATATGCACAAGAAAACACTTGACGTGTAAATGTGCCTGTTTATGGTTCCGATTCAGACCACAAGATGGCAGACCCTCCAACTCGCACGGTCCCTATTCTTTCAGTGATGTGTCACATTTGTTAAATACTAGTAGCTCTGTGAGCTGTAGTCCTCGCGAGCATAGCTTATGGCTCCTCTACACGATGGCCCAGCGTAGGCAAGTCCTATAGTCTGTATCTTTAGGTATTTAAAAAAAGGTAAACAAAATCTACCCTCAAATGGATCCTTAAGGCAGCTGAGGGTAGATGAAAACATTACATGATCAAATTATGTAGGTTTAAAGTCAGGTCGTTCAGTGACAGATCCAGGCGGTTTTGTATTTGGTTGATTAACCAATAAATATTAAAACTACCCGAAAATTTACAAATTGTTTGTTTACCTTTTTTTAAATACCTAAAGATACAGACTATAGGGGCGCATTTATGCGTTAGAGCAGCGGTTCCTAACTTGAGGGTAATTACCCCCGTAGTGGTAAATCTGGTATTTTTCGGAGGTAATAAGCTCAATTAAATATAACAGAAATTAGACCTGTAAGAAAGAATATTGATATTTATTGGGAGTAGGGGTAAAATCGGGTTCCCTAGTTAGTCATAGGGGTGGCAGAACTGACAAGGTTAGGAACCACTGCGTTAGAGGGAGCAAGTGATATTGCTATCTCATTTCACCGCATAGCTGCGTCCTACGCTAGGCCATGGTGTAGAGGAGCCCTTAAAACTGAATAAATGTACCTATGGCTCCGCTGTTTAGAAGAATTTATAAAAACTAAATTGACAAAAAAACATAATTATCGAATAGGATGGTCCAACTTTGTATGTAGAGAAAAGTTGAAAGGATTTTATCTTCACATGGCTCCCTTTATAGAACAGTAATCTATGTGCCAAATTTGAACTCATTGCGAATGATTAGGTGGTCGCTATGATTTTGTGATTTGCAATATCCTCATACAAATACAAAAATGCAAAGTTACCTAAAACAAAAAAAAACGATCGCCATCTTTTTAAGCATACTTATAAATAATAAATAAAACGAATAAAGAGCCCTAAAAGACATTTCCAAAGCAGATTTATTGATTGGTCAATTTATTTTCATACTATTTTGTATAGCAGTATTGTTTCATTTATAGCGACCTCTAAATAATGTTAATTGCTCTTAATTTTTTATAGATGCTTTTTCGTATATCAAAATTTAAAAAGCCTGCACGGAAAAGGAATTTTATATTTATTAATAACTAAGAAAACTTTGTAGACACGTATATTTACTGCCATCTTTGGACATATGATTAAAACTTTTGGAACGTTATGGTGCCATCGCTCGAAACGATGCTGTCAAACATTTGGCCTTTTATCTATTAGATGGCGCCACTTTTAGGTCTTTAACAATTTTAAAATATATTAGTAAACGAATAAGGATCAAAAAGATCATCAAGGAAAGGAAAGTCAAATGGTGTTCTACAATTTTTATCATGTATAATATATATAATATAAATTTTACTGTAGCAACAAAATTTTGTTTGACAGTCCACCTCCATTTCAAATTCTCTTTGCCAACGCCTACAAAATGGGAAGGAAAGAGAAAATACTCCCTTTCCCGTTTCCAAACACCCACAGTTAGTCGGTCATCCCCTGAATGGTAAAAGTAGAACCACCTCCATCTTCGTCGGCAGAAGAAGGGCCATCAGAGCTTCACTCTGTAGTGTTTTATCTCTATAGGATTTGGCAATTTAATCCGCTATAACATCATTTTGCTACATCGAATACCTTGACTAAAATATCAACAGAAGATATGTAATAAATCTTCGGAACATTGTGTTCCTGCAAATTTGTGGCCTGAATTTTTATAGACAAGATTATAGCAAGCATCGCTGGCTCTTAGTAATCTATATGCACCAAAATTTTCTAAAAGAATGCCACGAACCGTACCGAAACTTTCTGCGGCGACTGCACGCAGGAAATATGTTAGAAAACCATTTACCTCTTTTAGCTATGATATATATTTTTTATTTATTAAAGCAATATAACATACATTTACGTTTAAACTTCTATTCCTAATATAATATCAATATTCCAATCTACAACTACGTCTCTATAGCAAAGCCAAAGTTGATAAATTAATCTAAATGTAAAAACTGCTCAGATTTTTTTAAACATGAACCCGTTTTCGCCTGCGCAACTGTCCGTCTCCTTGAACTTTAACGGCTGTAAAAAAAAGTTCAGACAATAAAACTGAAACGAATACGCTTTGCTCGCGCTTCGTGCTCGCTTGATCAACAATACGAAATTTAAATACAAAAAAATACAAAATGTTACAATTCAGGGAATAGATCCAGGGTCCTCTTCTCTCTCCCTGTTACAAAGCTAAGTCAATAAAAAATAGGAAATTAAAGTGCAAAAAAAAAAACAAAAAAGATTTCATTGTTTGGGATTTGAGCCCGGAACCTCATGATTGTAAAGCTAGTGCTAAAGCTAGCCAATTGAGCCACGAATGGATATATGTGATACGGTGAAATTAGGCTACTTATTCTCGAGTAAAACCTGAATATCTAAATACCCCCTAAACCAGCGTTTTAAAATATCTGAATTTTTCGCAAATCACTCTGTAACCATGTCTCACAAGGAGGAAACTCTTATGATATCGATACGGCTATTTGTTTAGGCGCGACGTACCATGACTCCGCCATTTTGAAAAAATTCCAAAAACTGGATCGACAAAAAAATTCTATTTGATCATAGAATATGGTCGCAAAATTTCACGCGAATCGGTTGAGAATTGCGACCTGTAGAGGAGAACATCCGGACATACGAAAGCAGATTACGCGAGTCAAAACGTAGACCTACGCTACGCTTCGGTCAATCAAAAAGTGGCGCCATCTTACCGGGCATAGGACAAAGGTTATGACACCATCGCTCGAAAGGACCCACCTATTGTATTATATTGGTTATGGCGTCACTTTTTGACATTTATAACGTATCAGTAAATTTTTTAATAATGTGTTGAAACATGGCAGTAAATTTATTAAGTCTACAAAGTTTTCTGTGACAATCCACCTCTATTTCAAATTATCTTTGCTAGGAGATAGTTTGTGTACTACTAGCGACATCTAGTGATGAAGAGATAACGTTTTAAACGCCGTTAAATTAATTGGTATAGTTGCGAATGAACTGGCAAATATAAACAGCATTAATGCATTAACTTTATTATACCTATATTTTACAATAATTTTTTTTTATTAAATATGTAAATATTGCAGTTTTTAAGTAGGTACACTACGATTTAACTAAAACAAAGAAATCTGATATAGTTTGCGTACTGCTAGCGACATCTACAGGTATACACTTAGTAACCATAAATACTTATCGACTGCAAAACTCACTTTAATCTATTTAACCTGTTCTGTCTCCCAACAGCGTTCAACCATATCGTTGACAAATTTCGTTGACTTCTTCATATAAATTCACGGTGACGATATCGATAGGGAACGTGCGCGTTGGAGGGTCTGCCATCTTGTGGCCTGAATCGGAACAATAAACATGTAAATTTACACGTCACGTGTTTTGTTGTGCATGGTAGGTTCTGCCATCTTGTGGGCTACATCGGAACAATAAACATCACATTTACGCCTCGCGCCAAAAATCTGACGGCTCCTGTGCTGCCTCCTACAGTTCATGCACGCTCCCTATATCGTCATGCATATGCGTGAAGTGTTGTTTTAGGTTTGTATGATGTACTTAGTGGATGAAATAGGAATAACAAACAAGAAATAGCATTAAATGCACTATTTTTTTATTAATTATACTTATATTTACAATAACAACATGATTAACGTAAACATTCCTAAATGTAACTTATATACTACTAGCGACATCTGGTATTATCACTACGAAACTATACTAATCGATTGCAAAAAGTCCTTCAAATCCACACACTTTATCCTATTTAACCCTCTCTGCCTACAAACGGCATTCAACCCTTTCGCTGCCTCCTCTAACTTCTCAATAGAGTATGCTTCGCCGTTGGTCGCGAAGACGATTTCGTTGACTTCTTCGTACAGCTTCACGGTGATGAGATGTGTGAAGTGCTGTTTGAGGGTTTGTATGATGGAGTCGTGAAGTGTGTTGTCGCGGCAGACGAGGTTGAGGATGAAGTGGCCTGGAAAAAGGTTTGTATATAAATAGGTAAGATTTTAGCATCATAGATGCATGCAGAGACTATTTAAGAGTCCTTATTCCTACAGACGAGCGTATTTTGTAAAATGCTTCCTTTTTCATTCAAGATTACGACGTAACTATTAGTATTTATTCAAAAACTGATAACGTACTTAAATAATCGTTTCCTAAACTAGGGGCTCCAACAGTTCAAATTTTCATTTTCTCTTTTAAACCTCTTTTTTAATGAGGTTTTTTGGGAGTCTTTTCCAAATTTTGCAGTGAGATGTGGCGTTTCGGTTCTCAATTTTGCTATAAACAAGAATCATTTGGTACATGAATGACTACAATTTGATTCAACATATCTCGTACGAGGGGCTGGAATGATTAACAATCGAAGATTCATTTGAAAAAACTGATAAAATACCTTCCGAGTTTTCTTCATTTTTTTGGCGAAAACAGGGTTTTATTATATTTTATTTCCGCAAATTGTACGCATATTTTGCTATAAAAATAATATTATAGCAAACTGTAACTTTATGTTAACCTATATAAAAAAAATCGTAACTATGGGACCTACATTGCCGTAAATTTATATTTTTTTAAAACAAGTATAAATCACGCAGCAGCGACGCCCCGCTCTCAGTTCACCTGCCTGGTACTCTTTCTGTTCCAGGTCAAACAAGGAGAAGATGAGGCGCCAGGAGACCCTCACACTGAGGACCATCCTCAAGTGCCCGCGGTACGTCAGCAACGCAGCCCTCACCGAGACACTGAAGTGGCGCGGCCTGGAGGAGTTCGTCGAGATCATTTGGTACATGAATGACTACAATTTGATTCAACATATCTCGTACGAGGGGCTGGAATGATTAACAATCGAAGATTCATTTGAAAAAACTGATAAAATACCTTCCGAGTTTTCTTCATTTTTTTGGCGAAAACAGGGTTTTATTATATTTTATTTCCGCAAATTGTACGCATATTTTGCTATAAAAATAATATTATAGCAAACTGTAACTTTATGTTAACCTATATAAAAAAAATCGTAACTATGGGACCTACATTGCCGTAAATTTATATTTTTTTTTTAAAACAAGTATAAATCACGCAGCAGCGACGCCCCGCTCTCAGTTCACCTGCCTGGTACTCTTTCTGTTCCAGGTCAAACAAGGAGAAGATGAGGCGCCAGGAGACCCTCACACTGAGGACCATCCTCAAGTGCCCGCGGTACGTCAGCAACGCAGCCCTCACCGAGACACTGAAGTGGCGCGGCCTGGAGGAGTTCGTCGAGCGTCTCGCGCGGGTCATGTTTGACCGCGCGGACAACGCCGGCCTGGACCATCTTCGGGACATCGCGCCACACCACAACACCAGACCTCCGGAGAGGTGGGCTCGGGACTTGCCCCGAGCCATTCTACACCAGCAGTAGCTGACAAGCACTGCTCACCACACTACATTCGGATGCAACACGCCACACACGCCAGCTAAGCTGCCGGTCGCCTTCTCCGCGGCTCCATAACCTGGCCCCGCTCAAACGGTATCACCAGGTTAGGGGCCGTGGGGTTGGATAACGATCGGTAGCGAAGAGCTGGCCTACACCAGCTGCCCACACCGTCCTCAAAATGACGGCCACCAGACCACCCCACCAGTCGGTGGGGAAGCGACCCGCAACAGCCGCCGCAGCCATTGTGCGGTAGCGGCCCCTCATACCCCCCTGACGGGGGGTATCGACAGATCACTCACACACACCCGCTCTCAGTCCGCGCGGAGCGCGCTTAGAGGACGGACCTGTGCTCGATTGTCAGGCATTCGTTGCGATCGTAATCAGCTACGGAGTTCCGAGAAGTGCTATATACTGCGATTAGAAAATCTTAATAAAAGTTCATTTTTTACAGTATGCCTAACAGACTCGCTTATTGATGGATTTTCAGTGTTACTTTTTTTTAAATACTAAGTCGGTGGCAAACAAGCATACGGCCCGCATATGTACGCCTGCAACTCCAGAGGAGTTACATGCGCGTTGCCGACCCTAACCCCCGCCCGCCCCTCGTTGAGCTCTGGCAACCTTACTCACCGGCAGGAACACAACACTATGAGTAAGGTCTAGTGTTATTTGGCTGCGATTTTCTGAAAAACGCATTTTCACTTGAAATTACGTTAGGGTTTGCATTATTATTTTTGACCCGGATGAAGTCCAAGTTCTCATGATGGAGTCAGGAGTTGATCACCAGAACTCCTAATCTACTAATTATAATCCCATCGTGTTTGGGCTCAAAAGATTTGCCCTGACGAACACCATCGATCTAGATGAGGTCCAGGGTCTCATGATGAAGTCAGGAGTTGGTCACTAGAACTCCTAATCTACTCATTATAATTCCATCGTGTTTGGGCTCAACAGAGTTGCCCTGATGAGCACCTTCAATCTAGATGAGGACCAGGGTCTCATGATGGAGTCAGGAGCTGGTCACCAGAACTCCTAATCTACTCATCATAACTCCATCGTGTTTGGGTTCAATAGAGTTGCCCTGACGAGCACCATCAATCTAGATGAGGTCCAGGGTCTCATGATGGAGTCAGGAGCTGGTCACCAGAACTCCTAATCTACTCATCATAACTCCATCGTGTTTGGGCTCAATAGATTTGCCCTGATGAACACCATCGATCTAGATGAGGCCCAGGGTCTCATGATGGAGTCAGGAGTTGGTCACCAGAACTCCTAATCTACTCATCATAACCTCATCGTGTTCGGGCTCAATAGATTTGCCCTGACGAGCATCATCAATCTAGGTAAAGTCCAGGGTCTCATGATGGAGTCAGGAGTTGGTCACTAGAACTCCTAATCTACTCATTATAATTCCAACGTGTTTGGGCTCAAAAGATTTGCCCTGATGAGCACCATCGATCTAGATGAGGTCCAGGGTCTCATGATGGAGTCAGGAGTTGGTCACCAGAACTCCTAATCTACTCATCATAACTCCATCGTGTTTGGGCTCAATAGATTTGCCCTGATGAACACCATCGATCTAGATGAGGTCCAGGGTCTCATGATGGAGTCAGGAGTTGGTCACCAGAACTCCTAAACTACTCATCATAACCTCATCGTGTTAGGGCTCAATAGATTTGCCCTGACGAGCATCATCAATCTAGATAAAGTCCAGGGTCTCATGATGGAGTCAGGAGTTGGTCACTAGAACTCCTAATATACTCATTATAATTCCAACGTGTTTGGGCTAAAAAGATTTGCCCTGACGAGCACCATCGATCTAGATGAGGTCCCGGGTCTCATAATGGAGTCAGGAGTTGGTCACCAAAACTCCTAATCTACTCATCATAACTCCATCGTGTATGGGCTCAATAGAGTTGCCCTGACGAGCACCATCAATCTAGATCAGGTCCAGGGTCTCATGATGGACTCAGGAGTTGATCACCAGAACTCCTAGTCTATTCATCATAACTCCATCGTGTTTGGGCTCAAAAGATTTGCTCTGACGAGTACCATCGATCTAGATTAAGTCGAGGGTCTCATGATGGACTCAGTAGTTGGTCACCAGAACTCCTAATCTATTCATCATAATGGTAATTTGATGGTGCTTGTCGGAGTAAATCTATTGAGCCCAAACACGATGGAGTTATGATAAATAGATTACGAGTTCTGGTGACCAACTCCTGACTCCATCATGAGACCCTGGACTTCATCTAGATCGATGGTACTCGTCAGGGCAAATCTTTTGAGCCCAAACACGATGGAATTATAATGAGTAGATTAGGAGTTCTAGTGACCAACTCCTGACTCCATCATGAGACCCTGAACATCATCTAGATTGATGGTGCTCGTGAGGGCAAATCTATTGAGCCCAAACACGATGGAGTTATGATGAGTAGATTAGGAATTATGGTGACCAACTCCTGACTCCATCATGAGACCCTGGACTTCATCTAGATCGATGGTACTCGTCAGGGCAAATCTTTTGAGCCCAAACACGATGGAATTATAATGAGTAGATTAGGAGTTCTGGTGACCAACTCCTGACTCCATCATGAGACCCTGGACTTCATCTAGATCGATGGTACTCGTCAGGGCAAATCTTTTGAGCCCAAACACGATGGAATTATAATGAGTAGATTAGGAGTTCTAGTGACCAACTCCTGACTCCATCATGAGACCCTGAACATCATCTAGATTGATGGTGCTCGTGAGGGCAAATCTATTGAGCCCAAACACGATGGAGTTATGATGAGTAGATTAGGAATTATGGTGACCAACTCCTGACTCCATCATGAGACCCTGGACTTCATCTAGATCGATGGTACTCGTCAGGGCAAATCTTTTGAGCCCAAACACGATGGAATTATAATGAGTAGATTAGGAGTTCTAGTGACCAACTCCTGACTCCATCATGAGACCCTGAACATCATCTAGATTGATGGTGCTCGTGAGGGCAAATCTATTGAGCCCAAACACGATGGAGTTATGATGAGTAGATTAGGAATTATGGTGACCAACTCCTGACTCCATCATGAGACCCTGGACTTCATCTAGATCGATGGTACTCGTCAGGGCAAATCTTTTGAGCCCAAACACGATGGAATTATAATGAGTAGATTAGGAGTTCTGGTGACCAACTCCTGACTCCATCATGAGACCCTGGACTTCATCTAGATCGAAGGTACTCGTCAGGGCAAATCTTTTGAGCCCAAACACGATGGAATTATAATGAGTAGATTAGGAGTTCTAGTGACCAACTCCTGACTCCATCATGAGACCCTGAACATCATCTAGATTGATGGTGCTCGTGAGGGCAAATCTATTGAGCCCAAACACGATGGAGTTATGATGAGTAGATTAGGAATTATGGTGACCAACTCCTGACTCCATTATGAGACCCTGGACTTCATCTAGATCGATGGTACTCGTCAGGGCAAATCTTTTGAGCCCAAACACGATGGAATTATAATGAGTAGATTAGGAGTTCTAGTGACCAACTCCTGACTCCATCATGAGACCCTGAACATCATCTAGATTGATGGTGCTCGTGAGGGCAAATCTATTGAGCCCAAACACGATGGAGTTATGATGAGTAGATTAGGAATTATGGTGACCAACTCCTGACTCCATCATGAGACCCTGGACTTCATCTAGATCGATGGTACTCGTCAGGGCAAATCTTTTGAGCCCAAACAGGATGGAATTATAATGAGTAGATTAGGAGTTCTGGTGACCAACTCCTGACTCCATTTGAGACCCTGGACTTCATTTAGATCGATGGTACTCGTCAGGGCAAATCTATTGAGCTCGAATACGATGGAATTATAATGAGTAGATTAGGAGTTCTAGTGACCTACTCCTGACTCCATCATGAGACCCTGGACTTCATCTAGATTGATGGTGCTCATCAGGGTAAATCTATTGAGCCCAAACTCGATGGAGTTATGATGAGTAGATTAGGAGTTCTGGGGAGTTCTGGTGACCAACTCCTGACTCCGTCATGAGACCCTGGACCTCATCTAGATCGATGGTGTTCGTCAGGGCAAATCTTTTGAGCCCAAGCACGATGGAATTATAATGAGTAGATTAGGAGTTCTGGTGACCAACTCCTGACTCCATCATAAGAACCTGGATGGACTTCATTCGGGTCAAAAATAATAATACAAACCCTAACGTGATTTCAAATAACACTGAAACTCTATAGCACTAATGTGCGCAAACGATTGGCATCTTGACTACGCAGCATGGGTGCGTAGCCACCATGCCAATCGATACGACAACGAAACACTATCTGTCTCTCTCTCGTACTAATATGCACAAACGATTGGCATCTTGGCTGGGCAGCATGGGTGCGTAGCCAACATGCCAAACGTTTACGATACGACAAGGAAACACTATCTGTCTCTCTATCGCACTAATATGCGCAATCGATTGGCTTCTTGGCTAGGTATCATGGGTGCGTAGCCAACATGCCAATCGTTTACGATACGACAACGAAACACTACTCTCTCTCTATCGCACTAATATACGCAAACGATTGGTATTTTGGCTAGGCACTAAGCAAGTGTGTGGCCAACATGCCAATCGTTTACGATACGACAACGAAACACTATCTGTCTCTCTATCGCACTAATATACTTTATTTATACCTGCAGTCATTTAGTAACTTCTTCATTTTCCATTGGTGTGAAAGAGACAGAATAAAGAGCAAGGGTTATAGTACACTCTGTAGTCTGTACACTTAGTAGTAGTGTACATTAAAAAAAAACTACTGTGCATATACAATAAAATAAAGAGTGCCCATATGATATCATATGACACTAAAATTAATGTTGCTTGAAATTATATTGAAAACTATCAAGATTATTCTAGTCTGCATTGAAACGCGCGTCGCGTTGCCGGCGCTCGCGTACCGAGCGCCAACGCCATCTATCGAGCGTTATTTCGTGAAATCGGAGAACGCTCCAAGGATTAAGGGCTCTTAACCCCTCAATGTCAGGTATTACCTATACAGGGTGGAAGAAATTAATGGGCCCTGGAGGCAAAGTGCCTTGAAACCTTGAGCTAGCTCATTTTACTTAAAGGAAACATTTTATTATTTTTAAAAAGAAACAAAACTGCATTCAATGATTTAGTACAATTTGCATATCTAAAAATAATCTTGTGTATTAAATATTCGATTTTATGGCTGACCAATGTAAGACCTAATGTTTCTTAGAGAAAATTTAACATTAACTATATCGACTAGCGGAAGAAAATAGCGAGTGTTTCTGTTTTGGAGTTCTTAGTCGGTTCGGTTCCCGGGCGAGACAAGCTAATTAAAAAAAGCGCTTTTATTTCTTAAGTAAAATAATGTTTCCTTTAAGTCAAATGAGCTTAAGTTTTAAGGGCACTTTCCCTCCAGGGCCCAATTATTTTTCACACTGTATAAAGTTGTGTTATAATGATTATCTCTTCATTTTAGGTAGTTTCAATCCTTTCAAGTAAAATTATAAAAAATGCTGATAGTTTATCGATATCGACTTTATCGACATGCATGGCCACAACGTCTGGTTCCTCATTCTAAATCGTACATAAAACTGGCTGTGTGTGTGTGTGGCTATGGTGACAGCTAGCTTAGACTCCATCTTTAGGAATATTATATATAGATAAATAATGTAATTACCGTCGTTAGTAAGTATTTGTTTGACCCTCGCAAGTTGCTCATCATGGAGGAACTGTCTCGGTGGACACGACAGCCCCACCGTTCTGTCCTTGCTGTCCATGTCGAACATCACCACCGAGTACTGGGTACCTGGAATGGGAAATACATAAGATAAATATGTTTCTGTCGCGCTGCGGTGGGCGGGAGTGCATGCGTGCGATAAGGACAACTGCAGCTCGGACTAAAATTCTCACGCAAAAAACTCTAAAATCGAGGTTTCGCTCTCGACTGTTTCCTCCTCCAAAACGCAACCAATCATTATGAAACTTTGGAAAATGCAAGAGGAAGAAATAATCTATGCCGCTATGTTTTGATTTTTTGAATATCTGTATCCTGCGCCTTTTTGAAGCGCTGTAAGTTTCTTCAAAATAAAATAATCCAAAAAACAAAACATAGCGGCACAGATATTGATGATATTGATCTGATTTGAAATAAACATTGCTCTAGGTTAAAAATCATGCAGGAAACAGCAGAGCGTTTGTATGGAAAAATCGCAACTAGGAATTCCTCTTAATTAAATACTTATGGATCTAACACTGTCCGTGTAAATAAAAAAGTAAAAAATCAACATGGTTTTAAAAATCGATCAACACAAAATCAGTGTTTCAAAAGTTGATTCACCCAGATATACATAGAAAACATCTATATCTCAAAAGCAAATATCTCTTCTAATATAATACATACGCAAGTACCTCTCTGTCTTTTAACTTTTCACGATTATAGTTCGTGTCATCCACGGTGACGCGCAGAATTATCAAATCTAACCTTTGATAACATGACAATACAAGACAAGGCACGCGTCTTCGTGAATGACACGATCTATAAATGAAATTCGGCGCTTATTCTTCAGCTTTCGGGTTCCGCGGCGCCATCTATCGAACGGAAGTTGAGTTATTTTAAAGTCATTTCAACTGCATCCATTTTGTTCGACGCTTAGGATGGTATTCCACCTGTCCAATTTCTTGGTCCAATGTGTATTTGCATCAGGGATCGGAACCGGTTTTTTGCAAAAACATCGAAATAACCATATAATTCGGTTTATTTTATACTCTAAATGTAGGACTAGTTGTGTTTTCAGATAACGACTTCGTATTATTAGATTGCCTAATTAGAAATGAAGTAATTAACAAAGAACGAAAAAATACCGTTTTCGTTCCCATACAAAAAATACCGGTTTCCGATCTCTGATTTGCATCTCATATTTACTTAATGAGAGAGTGAGACGCATTACACATCAGAAATCAGAAATCATTTATTGCGAGCCATGGTACTATAGTTATGTAAAGGATATTGCAAGTATTCTTATATTATATAGCTTATATTATAGCTAGGACTAAAGTTATTTAATATAGTAGTGCCCATTTATGAACATTATTTTTAAATATACAATTTATAATTAAATACATATAAGCATAATATATTATAATATTATTATAATTATAATTTTACTCAACCCATGGAGGAGATCAAAGTTAGTTTGTTTTTATATTTATGTAAAATTATCTATCACATTGGACAAAGAAATTGGATAAATCGAATACCATCTTTAGACCTCTTGTTGAAATAACTCAGTTTCCCTTCAATAGTTGGCACTGAATATCAGTGGCGGATCGTTCAAAGAACTCGATTCCCACCGGCTTGTCTAATTTCAGTACGTTGTCCGTCCGTCCGTTACTGTCACAATCGGTTCATGGAGAAAAGGAAAGCAAAATTAGCTCCGGGTTCCCTACGAATATTTGTGACGCGCCGCCACTGCTGAATATTAAAGAAAAACGACTTTGTATACCTAAAAATACTGTCAGCCTTGTTGTTTAATTCGTTATGATAAAAACAAACCTTTCTCAGCTTCGTCCTTCAAGAAATCCACACCATCTTTGATTTCCACCTTCATTCCGTCATCCAATTTCAGCTCAAAATGCTCCTTCGCGATCTCCAGCATGCTCGGGTCTATCTCCACAGCGGTCACTACAGTTTGCAAGCACTTCCTGAGGAACATGCAGAGTCCCCCCCCTCCCAGGCCGAGCACCGCCATGCTGGAGGGGCGGAGGAAGGCTCCCACGGACATGAAGGCGTGGTAGTGGGACAGATGACCGAAGTCAACCATTAGTTTAGTTTTGTTCTTCTTTTTCACTGTGAAAATAATACTTCTGTAATTTATTTACAAATAAGAACACTTTTTTCTACGTTTTGTCGAAGACAGCTGATTTGGAAAATTTTTGCTTGGCTTAAAATATTTCATATGATACGATCTGATGATATTCTGGAGAAATTGAAGGAACTCATTATAGGTAGGTATTAGGTATTGAAAATGCCTCGTTGCGGCACGAATAATAGTAAAAATTTAACCTAAGCTTTAAAAAAGCGGCCAAGTGCGAGTCGGACTCGCCCATGACGTATAAAAAAAACTACTTACTAGATCTCATTCAAATCGATTTTCAGTGGAAGTTTGCATGTAATGTACATCATATTATATTTTTTTTAGTTTCAGAAATTAGAGGGGGGAGGGGATACAAATTTACCACTTTGGAAATGTGTTTGTGATGTGTTTAGAAAAAAATGATATTAGAAACCTCAATATCATTTTTGAAGGCCTATCTATAGATCCCCACACGTATGGGATTGATGAAAAAAAAATTGAGTTTCAGTTCTAAGTATGGGGAACCCCCAAAATTTATTGTTTTTATTTTTTATTTTTGTGTGAAAATCTTAATGCGGTTCACAGAATACATCTACTTACCAAGTTTCAACAGAATAGTTCTTATATTTTCGGAGAAAAGTGGCTGTGACACACGGACGGACAGACATGACGAATCCATAAGGGTTCCGTTTTTTGCCATTTGGCTACGGAACCCTAAAAAAGTTCCTCAAATGAATTGCTCTCTAAACATCATGCCATTGAGGTTGCTTGCTACGTCTAATATCATCTAATACCCCCAGAAGACACAAGAACAGATGATTCAATGGAGCCCCGCTGTCTAAATATTGTTTATTTTTACTTAATTTTATGAAAATAAATCACCGGACACTACGAGATGCCGGAGTGGACACGATAATTATATATTATACATTATAATTATCATAATATCGGAATATGTTTATCATAAAACCGTACTTACTAGATTTTAGTTCCGCTTCGTTTTGCACTAAAAAAACTGATGGTTGACCAAAACTACGTAGACATTTAAAAACAGCTGATCCATTTATAGCTGTAAAATGAGTCTTCAATTATTTATTAATAAGATTTAAACCAACCAGATTTCAGCTTGGCCTCGCTCTGCACCAGGAACTGGTTGTCCAGGAACACCAGGCGCCGGTGCGGCGCGCCCTCGACGTGCACGTCCTCCACCACGTAGGCGCCGGACAGTTTGGACGCGCCGGTGTGGACGGTCACGCGGCGGCCCACGTCGCTGCCCAGCGAAAGGAACGGGATCTGGAATATTCGTATTTAAAATGATAGCAGACCGACACTCCTCCTTTCGGCTTTTTCCGACTACTTTCGGCTCAGCATTGCTCCGAGCAATTATTAGGGTCGGCACAACTTGACGTCCACGACCACAGATAAGATAATGACTTGAATTTTGACAAATCTAAATGGCCGAAAGGGATAGTGCCATACATTAGAAAGGGACGGCATAATTCGTCCCTGAATCGCTGTCAAACTTCGGTTTTGTAGAAAGTGTCATTTCTGTACGGTAATACTATTATTTATTCTGCAATTATAGTAAGGAATTAAGGCGGGTGACCTTCCCTTTTGTCTCTATTTCTCGGCAGCTTTGGGAACTGAACTGTTTCCGCGAGGAAATGTAGGAAATTATATCTATATTTTTTTTATTATTACGGTTTATAAACTGAAATAGATATCATACAATAAAGAAAAAAGTGAATCATTCATCCAGTCTATTAGGAACCAATCGAAGTGCCTGGCAATTCAGAAGTTGTCAGATTGGAACAATTATTTGATGATATGATATGATGCCCACGTTTAATTTCTATCACCACATTGCTCACTTGATACGGCGAGCGGCACGGGTGTTAAGTCTCCAAATGGTCTAAGAAGACGCACTGTAAAATTAATCATAGTTCAATCAGGCATCTGTTAATTATCGAAAATTTTACCTGCTCACTAAACGTGTGTATTATTGTAATAACGGCGAGGTTGCTAAAGGTATTAAGGTGCGACCAGACCGCAGCTTAAAAAACGGTCACGATACGGAATCGCAGTGACGCGTCGTATGCGTACCGTTTTTGACGCATGCTCCCCACACCGCTGCTTAAAATACGCTGACGCACCGTAAATTGATCTGCGTAAAAATCGCAAAAAATATTACACGGGGATCTTATGGCAGACACCACACCGGTGACGTAAAAGACGCAACTGTTTTGCGAACAAAAAAGATTCGCGTGAAGCACGTCACTGCGATTCCGTACAGTCACCGTTTTTTAAGCAGCGGTGTGGGGAGCATGCGTCAAAAACGGTACGCATACGACGCGTCACTGCGATTCCGTACCGTCACCGTTTTTTGAGGAGCGGTGTGGGGAGCATGCGTCAAAAACGGTATGCATACGACGCGTCACTGCGATTCCGTACCGTCACCGTTTTTTGAGGAGCGGTGTGGGGAGCATGCGTCAAAAACGGTACGCATACGACGCGTCACTGCGATTCCGTACCGTCACCGTTTTTTAAGCAGCGGTCTGCTCGCACCTTTAAGTGGTCCACTGATTACGATATCGGCCTGTCAATTATTTGCAAAAGCTGTCAATTGCGATAGGCCGATATCGTCCGGCGAACTGGTAATCAGTGGGCCCCTTTGGTTATTATCTCACCTGTCCACTAAAACCGTGCGGTATCAGCATTTTAGCGGAATGCGCTAGTTCCTCTTTAACGGCGTCGAGGTTGCTGAAGGTATGGCCGCGGCGCAGCACAGCCACCACCAGCCTCGCGAAGCGCGCCGAGTCTTGGAGCTGACGACGACCTTGAGGGGTCCCGAAGAGCCAGTCGGATTCTCTGAAAAATTATTTTTTGGCAAAAATTTCATTTGTGGTACAAACTTTTATCGCTGACTGTACTTTTCTTTGCACAGGCAACTAATACTCATCGAGACAATTCTATAAACCTCAATCACAATTAGGTTGCGTTCTTTTATCACAGAGTTCCTATGGCTACCTCCTGTCTTCATCATCAGATCAGCTCGATGGTACCATAATATTGCATTGTCACCGTACTTGCATATGCATGTAAATTTTCAGCTTGATCGGAAACCGGGAAGTGGGTCAAATTCAACTTGCAAGATTTGACCCGTACATACATAATAAAAGCTTGTAAAAAGCGTTTACAATTATTTTAGTCAATTTTAGTCTTCATCACTGTTGTCAGTCAAGTATAAAGAGAAGATTTTGAAAATCGGCACCTCGGCAAGTCCCCGCATACCGCATTCATACTTTTTGAATGAATTAATTTCAAAAGAAAATTCTAGGAATAAAAGACGGTTCGAAATCAACAAGCGAAATAATTGCCCTGGCTCTTACGAGAATAAAGACGATCGTTTTATTTTTTCAATATTTCTTACATAAATCGAACCCCAAACTAAGCAAAGCTTGAAGTACTATGGGTACTAGGCGACGATACACATGCGTATATAGGTAAATACATACTTATATACATAGAAAACACCCATGACTCAGGAACAAATATCTGTTTTTTTTTTATATTCTCTTCTCTTCTTTATTCAGGAACAAATATCTGATTTTTTTATATTCTTAATTATTTTGACAAATATTTCTATTTATAGAAAGTGTTTTTATAATTTTTTGTATTTTTTTTATTTGTTTACTGTTTTATTTTATTTTTGCTATTAATTAAGTGGTCTTATTATTTCTATTTTAAGATTATTATTCTTTATTTATTCCGATTCGTAGTTATTATTATTGTTGTTATTGTGTTGTGACGATCTTTTTGTGAATGCATTTTATTTTGACATGTAAAATATAATGTACATTTCCAATAAGAAATAAATGTATCTATCTAAACATGAATCTAATCTATCTGTGTTCATCACACAAATGCCCTTGCCGAGATTCAAACCCGGGACCATCGGCTTCATAGTCGGGGTTACCCACTAGACCAGACCGGTCATCCTTCATAGGCAGGGTCAGTAAAGGATTTGACACCACATTCATCAAAATATCCTACTGTTTCAATACTTTCAATGTACGAGTATAAATAGTGGAATACACAATATAAACGTCCAAACACACACATACTTAAACAAAGTCATAACACTCTGCACTTTTTTGGCTTTGAAATGGAAATGCATATAAGATGCGTCATATTTTGCTAAAACATCGGCGTAAAATCTTACGCCGGTGTATTGTTTACCGAAAATTGAAAAACAATGTTTAAAGGAATTTACGAGAAAAAATGGCGTTGAATAACATGTTTATTCTGTTGCACCTGTGGGCGTGATAATTCATGTTTATGACGCGAGCCATCATATTTGGACGCGGTCATATTTTAGACCTGGCCCGAAATAGATGGACTTAGACAAATTAGGCTATTCATCTTCCAGTTATTTCTCACCTCGAGACCTTTAAACGGATCAGAGTAATCGATGTAGTGCGTTTTTGCCCGACTTTTTTTTTTTATACTACGTCGGTGGCAAACAAGCAGACGGCCTGCCTGATGTTAAGCAGTCTCCGTAGCCTATGTACACCTGCAACTCCAGAGGAGTTACATGCGCGTTGCCGACCCTAACCCCACCCCCCTCGTTGAGCTCTGGCAACCTTACTCACCGGCAGGAACACAACACTATGAGTAGGGTCAAGTGTTATTTGGCTGCGGTTTTCTGTAAGGTGGAGGTACTTCCCCAGTTGGGCTCTGCTCTAGATCTGGAATGACATCTGCTGTGCTGTGCCCTACCACACAAGGCGAGATGACATTCACATTGCCCATACCTCTCTTTTGGACGTAGTTTAAGGACATACCCGGGTCCAAAAAGCATAAGGCAAACAACTTTTCAGTGTTTGTTGTCTAGAGTAATAATAGCAAACGGAATCCAGTTTTTGTCAAATCGTTATGACTATATCTTTGAGAAACAGGAATGGGCCGAATTTTTATTTGGATTATTTGGTTCATTTACATATATTTAAGGACGGGCCTTACAGGCACTAAGAATGGTGCTAGTTCAGTGGTGTCGCTCACGAAATAGAACAATCGTGCAGTCTAACGCAACTAGTTGCGACCAATCGCGCGTGTGATGCGAACTCATCAACCAATCGCGTTGTGGCGTTGGGTCGAATTCGTGTGCGTGACTCCGCTGTACTGGCCCCATTTTTATTGCCCGCAAGGCCCGTCCTTAGATATATGTAAATGATTTGGGTAGTTTGAAGAGCTCCACATTTTGGGTGGATTGAAATCCCAATATGGAACAAAACAATGTATGCAATTTTCCGTTAATTTAAGAAAATACCATAACTGTTCATAGCAGCGTTGGTGTCCTAGTGGTAAGGGCGTGCGCTTGCAATCAGGAGGTCGCGGGTTCAAACCCCGGCTGGTACCAACAAGGTTTTTCGAACTTATGTACGAAATATCATTTGATATTTACCAGTCACTTTTCGGTGAAGGAAAACACCGTGAGGAAACCGGACTTAATCCCAATAACGCCTAGTTTACCCTCTGGGTTCGAAGGTTAGATAGCAGTCACTTTCGTAAAAGCTAGTGTCTACGCCAAATATTGGGATTAGTTGCCAAGCGAGCCCCAGGTTCCCATGAGCCGTGCCAAAATACCGGGACATCGCGAGGAAGATGATGACCATACGTGTTCGTAACTCTGCAGTGAAAGATTAATTAAATGAAGATTAAAGGACATACTACGGTGGGTTTGCGCTTATTGTGTACAGAATAGGGAAATCTATTCTATCCACCAAATTATATCGAAATCTGACGAAAAAAGCCTAGCTAGAGTCAATAATTGATTGACTACTGAGGGCGTTTCTCACAAAAAATATTGAAAACCTGAGACTCAGATCCTGATTCTTTGGGGTTCTTTCAACTCGTAATCACTAGCATATTCAATCTTGATAACAAAAACAATCCCAAAAATTTGTATGAAAATTTTTGTTTCCACTACGTCACGCACATACAAGCGAAAAATATTTTCACACCAAAATGTGGCGTAATGGAACGGACATTTAAGGACATCATTTTTAATGGTAGGAGAGAGAATGCTCACGATTCTGAATAGAAAGTCCCGATTTACAACAATCAGTGTTTCAGTTTTTTTAAACGCTTAGAAATAAAATATTCCAGTCCAGTATATCCAGATAGGTGGAATTCAGAATAGGAACGCACTAATAAAATAGGATTACGTGCTATATCAGAGATTACAAATGTATAGATCGTGTCATTCACGAAGACTTTGCCTTCACTCGTATTGTCATGATATACGTTAGATTTCCCAAATCTGCGCGTTACCGTGGATGACTAGAACCATGAACTATGACGACCGGTTTGGCCTAGTGGGTAGTGACCCTGCCTATGAAGCTGATGGTCCCGGGTTCAAATCCTGGTAAGGGCATTTATTCGTGTGATGAGCATGGATATTTGTTCCTGAGTCATGGGTGTTTTCTATGTATTTAAGTATTTATAAATAAATATTTATATATTATATATGTATATCGTTGTCTAAGTACCCTCAACACAAGCCTTATTGAGCTTACTGTGGGACTTAGTCAATTTGTGTAATAATGTCATAAAAAAAAGAAAAAAAAAAAACCTAAAAGTGCCATAGGTAGAGGGCTAAAATATAAGTATGTCATCAAAATTTACTTAGGTATATTTATTAGGGATTCCGGATAAAGCGCAAAGTTATATTTTAAAGTTATTTAGCAAGTTACACTCAATGCAACTAAAATATTTTTAAGGAACATTTCCCGCAAGTACAATTTATTTTATTTACGAAATTAAATAAAAAATGCTTACTAATATACTTACTGGTATTTATAATATTAACTGACGTTTAAAGTTATTTTATATTCACAGATTTGTGACCGTTAACTCCTTAAGTTTCTCAATACAAATATCATGCACTTAGAATACGAATACACTAGTTCAAATTAAGGTGTTTTGAACGAAGAACTGGAGACGACTGGCGCGTGAAACCGCACAACGCGTGTTATATAGGATTCAGGATACGCGTAGTACGATTCGCCTTTACACGTGCGTCCTGTACCCCTAGTTTAAATTTATTCGATGGCGTAACGTGACGTACGCGTTTGCGTTAAGTCTCATTTTATTTTGTATGGGATTTTGAGTTTCCAAAACGTTCCGCTTGGCGCGCTGTGTCTAAATCCCATACTTAACACAAACGCGTACGTCACGTTTCGAAATCGAATAAATTTACACTAGGGGCTCTAATGTTGTCGCTTTCAGATTTACGTTTCTCATTAATTTGAAATAACTAATATGTATTTAAAATTAATGTATGAGGTATATTTAAAGTTATTACGGCGAAGCTAAATCGCACGTTTATTGACCGAAGCGTTAGCGAAGGTCTTCGTTTTGAGTCGGGCAAACTGCTTTCGTATGTCCTGATGTTCTAAACCTTGTGAACTTTGGTGAGCAGCTTCAGTAGGAAAAAAATAATTTTCAGCACACTTGCTCGAAAAAGATCTTATTTCATGCAGGTATACTGAAGGACAAAGGCCTATTTTGTTCCAGCGGGAGTTATAGATTGTGAAGAAGAAAGCTTTAACTCCCTAGGGAGTTATGGGTTTTTCTTAATTATGTCACTTATACATACAAACCTAGTAGCATAAATGAATTTTACTTTTAAAATACTAACGTTTATAATTTAATCTTTTTGTTTATGTTTGAAAATATTTAATTTGATTAATATAACAGCCGTTAAAATTTTTTACATAATTTTCAATCGTGGCTGAGTGCCGAATACATAGGTCTGTGCCTTCGATGCCTAACCTGTCAAGAAATTACAAAATGGCGGACGAATGTTTGATATGTCACCGTATTTAAGAATTATTTCGCTTAAAATTTAGTTTTTTCTTCGCAAGTGTGATGGATGAAAAACATTGTAACTCCGGAGGTAACAATTACCTGCGGCTGTCGGGAATTACCACCCTCGGATCCGAAATTTCATTTACCCCCCTCGTTGCCCAATGTACTATTTTCTGTCATTTCTTTTTTTTGGGAAATGTTCAAAATGGTGGAAAGAGGCAGTGACTTAAGTTCCATTATAGACCGTGTCATTCACGAACACGCGTGCCTTGACTCGTAATGTCATATTATTAAAGGTTAGATTTGACAGATCTGCGCGTCATCGTGGATGGCACGAACTATAACGTCTATGGCACTTAAGACCATTGCGAGTAGGCTGTGATTATGACTGAAAGAGGTAAGTATTTTTAGTTTTACATTTTTTAACCTTATGAATCTTAACGCGACTTGTTTTAGCTAGTTTGTTTTTAATACTGTTTGGGTGGCAAACAAGCTTATAGCCTACTTGATGATAAGCGGTGCGGATGTTTTTTTTATGTGTGGGTCGATAGGGATTACAAAGCCAAAAAAAGCGTACGCGAGAGGAAATTCCTCTGAATCCGCAAAGTGAATAATTTGTCAATGGCAGCGCGATGTTCGAATTTAAAAAAAGAAGTAAGAAAGAAAAAGGCGACCTTAGACATCATATAAATAAATAAATATTATACGCCATTATTACACAAATTGACTACGTCCCACAGTAAGCTCAATAAAGCTTGTGTTGAGGGTACTTAGACAACGATATATATAATATATAAATACTTAAATACATAAAACGACTTACAAATTATATTAAACTATTCTTCAGAGCACAACGAATAAATAAGCGGTATAATGGTTATATGATGCAACTTCATTTATTATATTACTAACTAATTATGTATACGTATGTATGTTGACTACGTCCCACAGTAAGCTCAATAAAGCTAGTGTTGAGAGTACTTAGACAACGATATATATAATATATAAATACTTAAATACATAAAACTACTATTAAATTATATTAAACTATTCTTCAGAGCACAACCAATAAATAAGCGGTATAATGGTTATATGATGCAACTTCATTTATTATATTACTAACTAATTATGTATACGTATGTATGTTGACTACGTCCCACAGTAAGCTCAATAAAGCTAGTGTTGAGAGTACTTAGACAACGATATATATAATATATAAATACTTAAATACATAAAACGACTATTAAATTATATTAAACTATTCTTCAGAGCACAACGAATAAATAAGCGGTATAATGGTTATATGATGCAACTTCATTTATTATATTACTAACTAATTATGTATACGTATGTATGTTGACTACGTCCCACAGTAAGCTCAATAAAGCTAGTGTTGAGAGTACTTAGACAACGATATATATAATATATAAATACTTAAATACATAAAACGACTTATAAATCATATTAAACTATTTTTCAGAGCACAACCAATAAACAAGCGGTATAATGGTTGTATAGTTGCAGGTTACTAACTAATTATGTATTACATATGCCTGTGCCGTGTGATCCAGAATAGCACCAAAAGTACGAAGCTGATTTTAACTAAGGAATTATCTATTCGTTTTCATGAGCGTAGGCAGGTACAGGCAGGAGGCAGCTTTATAAAAGTAACCATAAATGCATCATGATTGCATCTCAATCGAATCGAAAGCTTCTTCGAAATTCACTCTTTCAAAGTTTCTGGAAAAGCTCTAAACACATCATATGACGGCCTTGGAACACCTACTCCAGGTGTAAACACTAGCGAGATCGCGGGGCGTTGCCCGTAGGCGCGGCTGGCACCAGTCCAGCTCTAGTAAAACATAACCTAAAAATATTGCGCAGGATTTCGCGCGTAAACAAACGGAACTAGGGAAACAGGTCGCTCGTAGAACTGAAACGACCTATGTTAATAATAATTGGAAGACGCAATTTAAATTTTAAACCATCATTTTCCTCGGGTTTCCAGGCATTTTGCCACGGCTCATGTGAGCCTGGGATCCGTTTGGCAACTAATCCCAAGAATCGGCGTAAGCACTAGCTTTTACGAAAGCGACTGCCATCTGACCTTCCAACCCAGAGAGTAAACTATGCCTTATTGGATTTGTTTCTGTTTTCGTTCACCAAAAAGCGACTGGTATATATTAAATGATATTTCGTACATAAGTTCCGAAAAACTCATAGGTACAAGCCGAGGTTTGAACCCGCCACCTACGGATTGCAAGTCGCACGCTCTTACCACTAAGCCACTAGCGCTGTACAGCTGCACAAAACAAACGGAACTATTGAAATAGATCGCTCGCAGAACTGAAACGACCAATTTATATAATATTTGGCTGACGCAATTTGAATTTTAAGCCCTAACCCTTGGCGAACTCGACGCCATCGCCTGGACAGAAACGGCTTTGGACAGAGAAGTATGGCAGTCTTTAGTGCCGGAGGCCAAGATCCACTTCGGGTCGCTGCGCCACAGCAGTAAGTAAACCCTTGATGGCTCCTCTACACGATGGGCCATCATACTGGCCCACTAAGATGGGCCAGCGTGTAGAGAGGGTAGTGGGGTCGGATAGCTTATGGCCTGGCGGAATGGCGATGGGATGGTCACGGTGTCGGTTTTTTGGTATTTTTTTTTTTATCGAACCAACTTTAACCTTTTAAGGATTTGCTTGGACTCACGCATATAGTCTATAATTTCCATCTGAATTTTATCGTCATTTGGCCTTGATTATATTATAAAAATTCAATATAAAAAATACAACTTTGCGTTAGAGGTTGTTAAAGCAAAATTTAAATAACTAATAAGTATAGTTCGCGTCATCCACGATGACGCGCCTATTTCTCAAATCTAACGTTTAATAATATGACAATACGAGTCAAGCAACGCGTCTTCGTGAATGACACGATCTATACATATAGTGTATTAAAGCACAATATCTGGGAGACCGAGCTCTGAGGGCCTACCGCGAACCACGTCGACGTGTTGCCTCTCTGTCGCACTTGTACATTTGTACGTAAGTGTGACAGGGAGGCAACACGTTGAACGTGGTTCGCGGTAGGCCCTTTGCTCGGAAAACATAAAAACTCAAAAATGCGCGTTTTCTCAGACATTTTCGCCCCCTAAAACCCCACCATAGAGCAAATTTCATCGAAATCGTTAGAGCTATTTCCGGGATCCCCGATATATATATATATATATGTATATACAAGAATTGCACGTTTAAAGGAGTTAGATAAGATTGTACGGCGGTTGGCGTCAGCGTCGAGCGTGCGTTCCGAAACCCACAGTTAAGGAGATTCTCTCACTTACGCTCTTTAGTCATTAATAATCATTTTATATACAAAGCGTATTTTTGTAGCAGCTATTTCTGAGAATATATTTTGATAGTGTTGAGCAAATTATACGCGGTGAAGTGGGTGTGGGGAAGTAAACAAGATTCGCGGCGGAAGTGCGTTTACAAACGATCAGGAGGCCTACCGCGAAAATCGAAGTTCGTCAATTTTCGGGCATTTTTCTCCGTCACTCTAATTACGTCTTAGTGAGAGTAAAAGAGAAAGATCCCCGCAATTTGCGAATTTCGATTTTCCCGGTAGGCCCTGGGGTGCTGTATAAGTAGTGATATGATGATATCACGAATATTCGAATATACAACGTGCTCACAGCAGTCAGCAGTGGGGTGACACTCGACCTTTCGGGGACTCTCGGCTCAGAACTGCTACGAGCAATTAGGGTTGGCAACCACAGATAAGATAATTACTTCAAATTTGACAAGCCGAAATAGCCGAAAGGAATAGTGCCATAGAAAGGGACAACATGATTCGTCGCTGAATGGCCTAAATCGGTGTCAAACTTCGGTTTTGTAGGAAATTTAATTTATGTACAATAGTACTATGTATTATTTATTGCGTCGTGTATTTCTGAGGCCTAAAGAAGGAAAAAATGACCGGTGAGTAGGTACTTTCGGAAATTCACATAACAACATGTTTTTGTTGCTTTCTTTTTTCCATTTTTAAAATGTTTTTGTGCATAAAAAGTCAATGTTATAGGGACCGTGCGCGTTGGAGGGTCTGCCATCTTGTGGCCTGAATCGGAACCATAAACATGTACACTTACACGTCACGTGTTTTCTTGTGCATAGTAGGTTCTGCCATAGAGTGGGCTACATCGAAACAATGATCATCACATTTACGCCTTGCGCCAAAAATCAGAGTTTTAGTGCATTTATACCTAAATTGAAGAATAAAGAACTTACCTGCCCTGTGGCACGATGAATACGGCATACTTGTTGACGGCTTGTGACCGTTTCTGGTCAACCACGTAGAGAGTGTACCGCGGGGAATCGTTCCCGGGCTGCATCAGGTCCAGGGATACCTGAGAACATGTCTTAGTTATATAACGTGTAACAAAAATAGTGGGAATGTGTTTAAGGGCATATTTGATATCGTGTTTTGATTAGGAACAAGGAGAAGAAATAAAATACATATTTGGCCTTTGTATGGAGGGTTTGCCGACTTGGGCGACCTGCCCAGCACCACCATAGCATACCGGAACAGATGGCCCAACAGGAAACTCCGACGCCAAAATGATTTTTAGATTTTTATTATTATATGTTTGTTAGTTCGTAAGGTATATATATATATATAGGCCTTAGTTGCCTGAAAATAAATGCTATTTAATTTATAGAAAAAAATATTTTTTCACGTCAAAAATATTAAATTACATAAGTCGTTGAGATTGTCACTTCACGCTAATAAGCGGGTACTATCCTGCCGTCCCCTTTGGATCACGCACGCTCCCATGCGTTGTTGGGTAGGATCTACCATCTTGTGGCTTAAACCAAAAGCATTAACTTGACGTTCACACTTCGCGCTAATAAACAGGAGATACAAGAGGCTCGTGTTCTGCCCTCTACAGTTCATCTTTACGGGTCATACACATTTTATTGTATGCTTAACCCGTTCGCGTCTTTTCAAACATCACAAAGTTAAGAGAATCAATAGCTAATTTTTGAACTCCACCCTTATGCGTGGGATAGGTACATTTTTCAGTAATCGAAGCTCAAATACTTGGAGGATTTAACAACTGGAAAAGCCTTTGCAATTTTCTGTACAAAACAGTCTGCCGATTTTCACGAGGGACGGGCACGTCAAATCTAAGGCTATTTACGTAACGTACTAATAGCCATGTCAGATAAACGTGAGTCCATACAATACATATGACCATTGGCCGAGGTTTTCGACAGAGGGTTTAAGCTCTTAAAGGCGCCTCCAGTAAATATGAAAAATCGGTCGTTAACTTTTATGCTTTGTCCACAGAAGTGGCCTTCTTCTGAAATGTGTTGGACCCTTCTACATAATTTCATTCATTTTGAAAATATCTCCTGCAAAAGCTACCGAAGTCGTAGAAAAAGATGCAACCAAAATGCATACACATTCCCTTATTATTGCGCCAGTGAGAGTTCAGCCAAGGCTAATTTTGTATAGACTAGATATAAGACTTTGATGTTACAAGGAATGGGCGTGCCATATTGTCTGAAGAATTTAAAGATTTAGTTTATTACACCATTAATAGAGCCTCACGATCGTGAGGCCACAAAAAATTGAGTTAGACTCATTTGAGTGTTCCCCTCCACGGAAATCTTTAGTAAAAGGCGAAAGATTTATTCGTTTTGAAGGGAAACCAGAGTGACATTGCAACGCTGAGCGTCGGACCCGACCAAACCGAGAAAAATCTTAACAGCGCGAACTAACTTCGCGGAGCGCTACGTGATGGCGCCATCTCTAGGAATACAGCGGAACTAAATAGAGAAATAGAAGCGCTGTAGGATGGCGCCATCTATGAGAATAGTGCAGAACTAACAATGGATGTCATTGCCCGGATGTTTTTTTATCCGACTAAAGGAGAACAGGTAGAGTTACGAATTACGATACGCAGTCTATTTGTGTTGTATGTAGATATGTATTATAGGTGTTCCAACTAGCGTCAAAATCAGCTCATAATATTGAATGAATATTTTAATTCATTTTTATGCTACAGGTTATAACAACTACTTACAGGCTATACAAAATAAATTGTAGTTAATTATTATACTTACAATTTGCTTGTCTATATTGTATTGTGTTTTGTTTATAATGTTTGTTTATTTGATTTTTATATGAATAAGATGAATAATTTAGTCAGACTGCTGCTGCAACTGCTTGCAGTTATCAGAAAAAAATGTATTAATTTCACCATGTTATCATCAACATTATCTTTGAAAACTATCCAGAATCTAGGTAATCAGAAATGACAACTCAAAGCATAGGATAGAAGGAGTTACAACCCCTGCTATATATAACAAAAGAATGGGTGAAGGGGAAAGATTTACCTCTTCATCATCAAGGCTAGTTTTGGCTAGACCATTGGTCACAAATGCTGTGTCCTGTACGGATTTTACACACTCACGGAGATCCTCCGCTGTCTTCAGACGTAGCATCTTGTCTCCA
This sequence comes from Cydia pomonella, assembly GCF_033807575.1. Taxonomy (NCBI): domain Eukaryota; kingdom Metazoa; phylum Arthropoda; class Insecta; order Lepidoptera; family Tortricidae; genus Cydia; species Cydia pomonella. Next base: position 3,261,673 of record NC_084707.1, on the reverse strand, counting down.
GCCAGGCATACCTCTGCTATCTGAAATTCATTTTTTTATTATATTTCGCCTGCAGTAGACTTGTCAATATTCATACAAGTTAAATACTCATCTTATAATGTATGCACACCTTTTTGTATTAAGTCCTTTTATTTCATTTTTTTAACATGAAAACCAATATTCTGAGATGGATGAAAAACTTAAATTAAATATGATTGTTGTAAAAGAACAAGGAGCTTACCAATTGTGGCATTTCTTTAAACTTTGTAGCTATTATAACAAATACAGGCAAAGTGGTTCCATCTCCATTTTCTGCATTTTTCTCCTCTGCCTCATGGCATCTCACCACTCTAAACATCCAAGATTTATCACAGAAAGATGCCAACAACTTATTTAAAATGTGACTTTGCAGCAAAGATATGCACACAAATCGACCTCCAAGCTTCAAAACTCTTTTTATCTCATTAAAATACTTGTCTATGGTCTCATTTGTTTCTTTTGAATCATCAGGCATGAGCGCATCTAGAGTTCCTTTATCTAAAACAACATTAAACTCCTCATTTTGAAAAATAGTGTTCAGTGCATCCATGCAAAGGAATTTCATCTTAGCTCTCTGTGCGTTGATTTTGTTCATCTGCTTTATGACGACTTCCGAGACGTCAATGTTGGTTATGTTCGTGAATCCAACATCATAGAGATCAGCACTGAGACTCGAGTTACCACATCCTGTTATAAGAATGTTATCAGTCTGTTTCATGTACTTGTGCAGGTGAGAACACAGTTCTAGGTATTCGCCGTACCTGGATATTAGAACAAAAGATACTTTAAACACCTTCTTATGGCAAATCTTGATGAAAATGTGCAGAAATTTATCCTAAAACCTTTCATATATAACCTACCATTCAAATGCTTTGTTGCCGCGTTTCTTGAAAAATTTATTCCAGTAATCCTTCTCACTGAATTCCTTGTGGCTTTTAGGTAGTAAATTCATGTTTATGTGTAGCTTTTCAGTGAATTAAAGGGAGGAAATCTGCACGCAGAACACGAGTTAATATTTTTGTTTTTCTGTCAATCTGACAACTGAATGGTAATGAAATGACGATTGACAAGTGAAGTTTATGTTCTAAAACAAGTTGAAACAGAAAATAATCACGAGCATCATGGCCTATTCTTTTAAAAATTCCATGGTTTATACAGATTTAAATGAAATCTTTCAAAATAATTTGCATTTTACATTAGTTACGAACAGCTGTTGAAGACTGCGAACGATAGATCGTTTTCTTATCTGTGGTGATTACAGCAATAAAGAGTTGCCAGACTATCCCAAATAGATCGGTTTTCCGTCCTTTTTAATGCCATACCGTTCTTTTGTCGTCTTGCTTATTCTAAGAGTAGTAGTATGTCACTCCTTTTGAGACTGGTAAAAAGATAATCTCTCTTCATCTGGGCATAACGCAACAAGTACGAGGCGTGTAATGTTTGTTTCTACATCGGTGCTCCCAACTTATGATTTCAAGTTACTTACATGGTTAAATTAATGTTAAAAGGCAGGAAAATAAAAGTTATAGCAATGTTACCTAACCAATATCTGAAAATTTTTGGCCATTTTCTTAGAACACGAATGATCCTATCGAAAACGAAAACAATCCTTTTCGTAATTTTCATTGTACAAACCGTTTAAATTTGAGGTTACGCGCTGGCAACACTAGTAAAAAATAACTTATAAAATAAAATTACAAAAACTCTATGATCAAATCAGTGTCATGATGAAATTATTATGTAGTTAGTGAATTTGTGTGAATTGTTTGTGTTTTGTTACAGTATACCCAGAAAAAACAATGCCGTCTAGCAAAAACTTATAGTTTTTGCAATAAAATGGTATTCTTCTGCTTCAAACGAAAACTTTGCAATCAGTACTTAGGACACAGAACTAATACAAAATGGAAACTAAAAAGGACAAATGGGAGGCTCTCGCCACCGTGAAAGCCTTCGATTTAGGTAAGGAATTTATTTAAGATAATACCAGCCCCTTTTGTTTGAGAACCATTTGTCTTTAATTTTACCACGCAGTCAATATTAACCTTGAACGTTCAGACTAACGGTACGTCTTCGTCACTATCGCGATTTAATTTTAATCCCACAATATAAATAAAGCTACGCCTCGGAATAGTCTAATTATTTTCCCGCGCAGTCAAATATAAATCCTAAAATAAGTCTCTCCTTGAATACAGCAGTCCTGATCCTGATTACCTACCCTAAGTACTTTTTTCATGTGTTCTAGTATTTTCTATCATGGCATATGGTATGACTTATTATATACAATTTTGAATGTGTTTAACTGTAAACTAAAACAATTAAATAGGGTTTTTAGGTTACCTGTATGGTACTTGAGTTTCTCATGAGTTTCCTTAAATATAAAAAAAATTGCATTCACCACTAAATTAATGTAAAAAAAAATTGTTTCTAGAATTGAGTATATGTAACTAAGTAACATTCATTAAAATGGAGTTTTAATTTTAATACTGTCACACATTATTTATGATAAATGGATTCAATGAAACATAAAACTATTGCATCTATACATACCTGTGACCGACCACCCTGCAGGACTCCGCAACTGGTTGCTCCGAGTTGCCGACTGGCTGTCACAATGGTCCCTTAGTGTAATCTGACCAAAACTAAAGTTTTAATGAAGATGGGAGTGAATTATACATAATTCAACCCCGTCTTCAGGACACGAAAAGTGACAAAATTTTTAGAAAAAATCTTAAATGATTGCTTATTAAACATGCCTGCTACTCAATTGATGAGTTTGTGTGAATAACCTTAACCAAAGATAATGGACCCAACACTGTGTGAAACAAAAATTATTATTGATTTTTATCACTACATAGTATAAAACAGTCGCTTTCCGCTGTCTGTCTGTCGCTATACTGTATGCTTAAAAAAACTGCATCAAAATCCGTTGCGTAGTTTTAACGCAACCGATTTTGATGCAGCTTTTTTTTAATAGATAGAGTGATTCAAGAGGAAGGTTTGTATGTATAATACATACAACAATAAAAATATACACATAAATTAAAAGTGGTTTAAATAGATAGCATCAATTTCACTATCCCTTTATCTAATTTCAGGTTTAAATCAAAACAGCCAACATGAATATGTACTGCACCAGAGTATGCAACAAGTAGAAATAGTACAATCAGCTGCCACCACTCCGATCAGTCTCCTCATCCAATCCCTTGTCAAACAGCTATGTGCACTCCTCGAGAAAGACATGACCAGAGCGAACCAACTGTACAACACTATATGTGAGAAGCTACACAGCATGCATCTTATAGATGACTCATACGCTATGGGAGAGTTTGAGGCCATGAGGAGCCAATACCAACGGGCTCTTTATCAACTAGTTACTGTTGCAACTGGTTCTGAAATACCAATTACGATACCAGCTTCATGGCCAATCAATCAACCATCTTGCTTAGAATGGTCTCGTTACCATAGAGAGTTTGATGAATTATACTACATCGCTGGCGGAGGTTTCGGTAGCGTTTTCAAAGCCAAACACAGATTAGATGGAGTTGAATATGCTGTGAAAAAAGTTTTCATCAAGTCTTGTGATGTTGACTCAATAATGACTCATTTGGCTGAAGTTAAAACACTGGCTAGCTTGAACCATCCTAATATAGTTAACTACAAAGCCGCCTGGCTTGAACCGATGATAGAATCTAATGTGGCAAAGAAGAAACGTAAATATCAAATGGACATGGACAGTGATGAATTCTCTGCACTCAACTCCAGTTTGCTATCTTCAAAGCTTAATTTGATTAAGTCTTTTAAAACTCATAACTCTAAAGAACTTACCAAGCATCACAGTCAGTCCGATTTCATTATTTCCTTCAAAAACTCAAGCAGTCAAGAGCAATCTGATAATTCTATAGAAGATTTTGATGAATCCGAGAGTGATGAGGATTCCGATTCTCCTCAAGAAGAGCAAGCCGTTTGCAAACTTTTCAACAGCAAAGAGTACGAGAACTGTTCGAGAGTAAACTTAAAATGGGCCACACTGTACATCCAAATGACATACTGCAAGCAAACACTAAAGCAATGGCTTGACGACCGCAACAACCTCATGTCTACATCCCGTAAGAGCTCTACCGATCTGTCTTCAAGCGATGACCCCGGGTTTGACATTTCACCGGATACAAAATACCCTGTAGCATGGACACATATTGATGTTCTTATAGATATGTTCACGCAGTTGGTGAAAGGGTTAAATTATATACACTCTAAAGGTATTATCCATCATGATGTGAAGCCTTCAAATGTGTTTGTGGCACAGAGCGAGACGGGAGTGCTTGTGCAGTTAGGAGACTTCGGATTGGCGTGTCCACTGCAGCAGTCGCACAGTGGCTTAGCGCTGGGTACACACCTGTATGCAGCTCCAGAGCAGTTGGAGGGACAGTGCAACCCTAAGGTAAGGTTTTATATCCTTATAATCAGTGATCGGCACGACCCGTGCCACATGGTGTCAATGACCTCAATCATTATGTTAATATGGATATTCCCCGGGATTCCAGCATTCGAATCGGTAAAGGAAAATAATATATTCTCATTTCAGTAAGTATATAACGGGGATAAGAATAATGATTTTGTATATAATCATTAATTAATTAATCACAAAGAATGTTACAGATAACAAGTAGGCAAAATACAATATAATTATTAACTCATACAATAAATTAACATGTGTTTTATAGATAAACAATAAATATACAATATAATGTTTATAAACATTAACGTTTTCACCTGCCTGTTGCCTGTATAAAATTATAATAGCAGATCATAATTTTTTCGATGTTTTCTATTTTCAATCTATTTCTTTTTACATTTAAAATCTATTTATATGCCGAAAAACTTCTTTACAGTACGTATGGGGCTACTTTATAGCACTAGTGCGAGAAGTAGCATATTACGTTACTGTGTCGAACATTTAAAGGGCCATATGTACTGTAAAACGTTGTACGATACATGTGCGAATAGGTAATTCGCAACTCGTGTCGATTTAAAACACTCCCTTCGGTCGTGTTTTAATTTATCGCCACTCGTTTCGAATTTCCTATTTTTCGCACTTGTATCGTAATGTACTATTCTACTTCAATTGACGTGAGTAGAGCGAATTCATACAAGCATTCTTCATCAGTTGCGGACTTATTCGAAATTTTATCTGCATAAGTTCTGATGTCATCTAAATCAGTTCATCTAAAACACTTACAAATTGTATATGAGTGCACGTAATATTTTACGCAGTATAAAATAAAACCAAAGTTTATAAATATTTTCTTTAATGAAAAATGATACATTTTATGAGTTTACTAAATATTCTGACTTCTATTTACAAATACATATAACATAACATAACTCTTAATTTTTGCGAATCATGTCATGTCCATATTATTATTTCCTCTTTGAATCCCGCGGTGTGGCACGGGTCGTGCCGATCACTGCTTATAATAATTGTAATTTCATATCTCCTCCTTTGGATTGGTTTTTCTCAAGACTACTAATGATGTTTTTCAAAGAATTACTCTTTTAATAAAGAAGTACATAGATTGAAGAGTCCATAACAAACTTCTGCGTAGGTAACGAGTTCACTTCCAATCAGGTACAAAGTGTAAAGATAAAGTGCCTAGAGTTTTAGATTACATTACACCAATGCTATGCTAAATATGCTCGCTCTGTGTGGCCCCGCCTAATAGGGTTAAAAATGTGGTTATTCTAAACTGTGACCCTCGATGCCGTCAGGATTTTCATAAGGCCCAAGAAATTGGCTTTTTTTTTTAAACGCATTTCTAAGACTTAAATCGACCGGGATATAAACCGTGATTACCTTTTATATTGTTTTTATTGAGCTCCCGATATTTCGACGCAGTTACTTATCTTGTTCACGAGTTACCCGTGAACACAAAAAGACCAAAAATAATTTTTCTCGCCTTTGCCTAATGAAATGAGAATGCGATGTCGCGCCTTATAAAAACTAGAATAGGCATTGGATTCTAAAACACAGCCATAACTGATAAAATATATGTATACAATGTAATAGACGATTCTGGTAGTTTCGTAACATGTAATGTAGTTCCATTATACAAACGTGCGTTTCATTCAACGTTACATACTCCATACTCGTACTGGCTATTGATTGTGCCTCAGAGGTTATGCCCTCATACCTTGAAGGGGTTAATACGCTACCTGTTGTTTTGTGCTGGTGATTACTAATCCAAGGTTGATGAGTACGATGTTTTTTGTTTTATATTTGTACAAAGTAGAATCATTATTGTAAAGACAAAAGCAGAGGAAAAGCTCATTGCAGCACATGTCCATTGCTTATATGCAGGCTCTAAAGGCCTCCACACACGTTGCAACAAATTGCATGCGATTTTAGATAATAGCCGGATAACTAGGTGCAACAAATTTAATCGATCAAACAAATGCCGCAATTTAACATAAATTGCATGCAATTTTTGGTACCTTGGAGGCCTTAATTTGGCGAAAATTTGACATACCATGGACGTTTGGCTATTCAATCAAAAAAGAGATTTATGGTTAAAAGTATACTAAAACTGACGTTCATTATTTTTACATATCATATCATGGACGGCCTAAGGACATAAATGGATAGCAAACATGTATTTTCAAAACCTATTCTATTTTTTCCAGAGTGATATGTACAGCCTCGGCATCATCCTCCTAGAGATGATAGAGCCCTTCAGCACCGACATGGAGCGAGTGAAGACCATCACAGACCTCCGGAAAGGCCAAATACCCGCCCATCTCACTGCCAACTACCCTAAGATAGCCCACATCATCGGAAAACTGGTCCATCGACGCCCGGCTAAGCGACTTGATACTAGGCAACTTTTAGAAGAACTTAAGACTCTATCGGAGAATAAAGATGAAACCATCAAGTCGCTGAGAGAGGAATTGGCTGCGAAGGAAGATGAAATAGCGCAGTTGAAAATGATGCTGGCAAAATTCAGTCACAAATCTTGAAACGTAACATCGAAACACCGACAAGTGTACTTATGTGTGTGAGTGTGTGTTATATGTAATGCTATGTGTGGTCGGAGTGGGTATGTAGATTATTAACTATGAATAGATTGTTAGGTCTGTTTTCTTGCTGAACTGATTGTTAATTTCGTTTGTATGGGACAGACAAATTTATATTTCACATCTCCTATTCGGAAAAGGCTTTTTCTTCTCTGCTAGGAGGGATCAAAGTGCCACTTTCCTGATATAAGACACTTTTTACTTTTGTTTAAATAATATTTTAAAACAATAATTTCCTTACAGGTGATGTGAAAAGCAGTACCTATATGTCACATGGTAGCAAAATTATCACCACCTTGACATTAACACTTGAATCCCTCACTACTCAGGATTCTCGGGACATGCTTCGTTCAGGACTGTACGCCGTAAATATGTAATTTTGCTCCCTTGTGACACAATCTACTATTGCGATGATGAATCCCGTTTTCAATACGACCTTACACTTTCACACACACACTTTCATAGGGTTGAATAGAGACCTAGTTGTTTAGTCTGCGATTGAGTACGATTTTGCAGCACTGAGGGTCGACCACGAACACCGAAATTCGCAAGTTGCGGGCGTCTCTCTCTGTCACTCTAATTACGCCTTAATTGGAGTAAAAAAGAAAGATGCAACTTGCGAAATTCGATTCTCGCGGTTATAGCGCTGACATCAATTCATTACATAAGTATTTTTGGCGTCAGACATCAAACAATCACAGGACCATAGACAATAACCCCCTTATTCATAAACGTGTACTGAAGTTACGATGCCGCTAATCATCGTTTGTCCCTTTCCGACATACTGGTATGATGGAAAGGAACAAACGATGATTAGCAGCATCGTAACTTTAGTACACGTTTATGAATAAGGGGGTAAATCTATAGAAATAAATATCTACATCAGTGTATCAAGAAAGCTAACTTTGATCTATTATAGGCAGAGTGTGCGTGTTAGTACTTATGATTTATTGATATGAACTTAAAGTCATGTAGAACGCCTGCTGGAACCCGTTCACAGGCGCAACAATAGACACCCATGAACCGGTCGCAGTAGGCATACTTAAAGTCTAATTTGGAGTAAACCACGCTCTCAAACGCATTATCGATAACAATATCAATTGGTATTACTATTAGGTACTATAGTTACGAATTAGTAATTGCTATAAAGGTACCTACAGAATTAATAATTATATATGTTTTTCTTATATGTTTATTCTTGAATTATTTGCTGATACTTAATGAAATATTCATAGTTTATCTATATTTTTGTTTGTTTCATAATTACTTAACCTTTTCTTTGAAATAGATCGTAATATTTTACTCACTCCGATCAGTTTTTTTGGACATGCTTTCTGACAATTAATAAAACGACAGTTTTAAGTTATGAATTTTATTTACAAAAACATTAACGCATGTTTATAAATTATTGCCTTATTCTAGTTATATTTACAGTCTTAAAGTAATTCGAATACGGGGCTGAAAGTACCAGTGGTAAATGCTTTTTTGAAACTTGCCCACTGTTTACTTTTTTAAACAGTTTTGATAATCTTAATGTATATTATTCAATACTTTGTAAGAATGTTACTGGGTAAGATGAAATTGTAAACAGTGATAGGTCACTTTTCTAATAATTACTTTCGGTACTCATCCTCAAAAAAACCTTGGCCTCGTCTGTGATGTCTATGGTCTCAAAAACGATTTTTAATTTTACACTATATGACACATGACACTGAGCGCATTATGCCATTTATCATATTTTTTCATTTGTTTGATTTTATTGTTTCAAACATAACACTTAAAATAATTTTTATTTTCCGGTTTTTCATTTAAGTGTCGGTAAATCGTATACATTATATGAGCCATAAACAACAGATGAGCTTTTTTTTAAATCAAGGTGGAGTCTAAGCTTCACTGAAGCTAATTTGGCGGGTAACCTGAAACTTATCTGCCGTCGTAGCTATTTTAAAGTAATTCTAACAAACCATTTACCAATCATAAAACCACGTTACTGGGTGCAAGCAGGTCAAATTAACCCGATTTGTTACTAATTACCAATAAACTTGTTTTCATTCCGAAACTTTTTGTGAAAAAAAGTTAAAAAATGGAAACACTTTAGTATGGCAAACTAGTTTTGTCAGATGGAAAAGGCGGTGAATTTGAAAAACTCACGCGCCTTTTTGTACTGACAAATTAGTTTGCCAAACTATATCTACTTTTTTTAAACATCCCAGCTGCACTAGAAGCACGTTACCGTTACAATCATTTGTCTCTTTCTAGCAAGCGCGTGACAGGGACAAATGCTCTTTAGTGATAAATGGTATCATGCTATCCTCTTCATGTGGCCTGCCCAGTGATTCAAGGTTCAAGCAGATTCATTGTCTATGGTATTTACGTTCGCGCCACAAAGCAGATAAGTTCAGGTTTACAAGATGGCGGCTACAGAATGGTGTCGACCGCGTGAATGACACCGTTAGTCGCCGGGATGTTGTGGGTTATCACCTGCGCGTTGTTCACCTTTATGCGGCCTGCGGACAGAAAGCGAATTATAGTAAAATGGGTACCAATGAAATTACTGAGGTTTGGGCCAAGGTGGAGGGCGTGATTTTGGTTTAAAAACAGTTTTAGACAAACTGAATGGCACAGTATGTATCGCTTCGTGCATTATGCGGTTACAATATTGTCACGGGCTAGGGGCTAGTTATGTACAAAAAAACGTATGGCAAAGTGCAGCACCAGCTGTTAAAAACATTTTCACCTCAGCAGCTCGAACAAGCCTACTTTCGTCACTTCGGGGAGTGATTGACCGCGAGCCAGGAACAATTTCTATGACCTATCGCCTCCCGGCTGAAAACTCTTGTAGTGGTTAACGGTTAGGTATGATGAACCCTCGTGGACGTCAGCTGCCACTCCGTTGGTGGGTTGAGGAATGGCAGCCACCGAAACACGTAAAATAAAAAAAAATTGTCGCCTCCCGTTTGATAATTTGTCAAATGATAGTTCAGATGCTGTTGTTAGTTAAAAAAATCGTCAGCCGGTTATATCGCGGTGGTAAGAACTGCTGGTCGCATGAACATGTACAAAATAAGCGCTATTGTATGTATGTATGTATGTATGTATATACTTTATTGTACATAGAAATAAAAACACGAAAAACACAGTTACAGAGTAAATTAAATACAACAAAGGCGAACTTATCCCTGTATGGGATCTCTTCCAGTTAACCTTTGAGGAAATGAGTAAAACAGAAGTAACGATGAATGAATGACAAACACAAACAAAAGTGTACAATCACTGAAATTAATGAAATGCACGTTTTGAATACACATTGATACAAATATACATAAATAGAAAAATAACCATAAAATAATGCATACATATATATATAAATAAAAATAAATAAATATTCAATATATAATATAAATAAATATGAATTCGAACCAGAAAAGTAAAGGAAATTAAAAAAGTAGAAGTACTCCAAAGAACTAGGAAGTCGTAACCAAAGTATCGGAAAGCCACAATTTTTTAAGCTTCTCCTTGAGTGATGCTACAGATTGGGATTGCCTCACGGACACCGGAATCTCGTTCCATAACTTGACGGCATGGACAGTAAAGGATTTCTTGTATGTGCGCGTCGTATTGGAAGGAATCGTGAGTAAAAGATTGGTGCTTGATCGAAGGCGATGACCACTACCAGCAGCTAAATAACTAAACCTTTCGGAAAGGTAAGGTGGCGAAGCAGGATTAAATAGAACATTGAAAAGCAATGATAGGACATGCACATCTCGTCGACGACGAATCGGAAGCCAGCCAAGCTGAGATCGAAACTGGGATACATGATCAAACTTACGTAGACCGAAAATGTATCGAATACAAATATTTTGCAATCGCTCGAGTTTGTCCAGTAACTCCTCACTAAGGTCCAAGAAAGCAGTATCAGCGTAATCTAACAACGGGAGTAAAAGTGAACATGCGAGAGTTATTTTGGTTTGAAGAGGAAGGAAATTTTGAAGACGCCTTAGTGAGTGGAGAGACGCAAAAAGTTTATTGCTAATGTCAGAAACATGAGCTGACCAGGACAAGGTTTGATCAATGATGATACCCAAGTTCTTAACTGTAGAAGAAAAAGTATTCCTTTTATGATAGCAAAAACAAATCATGAAACGTTGCATGTAGCATTTCATCAGGCGTAATCGCCTAAAAAGCCATCAACGGATTACGCAATTTACACATTACGCATACTTTGCCGCACATAAAGTGGTAGGCGCGTATTTTTTACACGTTCATTTTACAACTGACGGTAATTCCACCGCGATACAACCGGCTGAGGGTTTTTTAAGTTTAAAACAGCATCTAAACTATCATCTGTCAAAGTATCAGCCGGGAGGCGATGACTGACGAAATATGCTCCTGGCCCGCGGTCTATGACGAAAGTGCCCCTTTCCTCACTCCAGGGAGTGAAACAAGTCATAATGATGATGCCTTTCATTCATGAATGTAAATAAATGTGGTTAACTTTACATGATGTTGAATTTTCTAAACCTTTAATATGTTCTCACTACTGAGGTGAAAAGTTGTATGTGTCACACGAGAACAAAGTTCTTTTACATCTCGCAAGAAAAGCCAACTTTCCTCTCTTGTTGCCCAAATAACTATTGCCTTCCCTTGCTGAACCAGGAAGTTACGTCGTTGATTAGGGTCAGATCAAGATACGTTGGCAGCGATTTTGATAGCAAGTGTCAAGTAAACGTCATAATTTCATAGAAGTGTCCAACTTGGAGTGTAGATTTAAGATGAGTGAAATCTCTTATGGTAGACCTGTTGCAAAAGTGTCCAGCTGTCAGCTATAAATAATAGTTCCAAATCTCCCCAGAGTAGCGCTAGAGTAGCTAAGAACCTAGGCGTTATTGACGGAGTGAAGTGCGCTGTCTATGATTTGGTTTTTTTTTTTCAAGTTTTCTAGGTATTGTAGCGCCACCTAATATTTAAGGTTTTTTGATGACACTTTTTGGTACATGGAGATTTATTTCCTTAACTCCACCTTCCATAAGTTGGACGTTTAAAATAACCCGTGCACCGTCTGGGCTATTAAAATCGCTGGCAACTAATCTTTGTTTGATTCTAGTTAAGTTCTTCTATGTCCCAACACCTCCATCAGATTTTTTTAAATGTTTTTATCCGCGTAAAGCGAGCATATAATATTGCGTTGTGTTTCATCTTTGTGAAAAATATGTCAACTTTCGTGTGGTCTTTTTTTAATTTATTTATTCAGGATTACAACAGCTTATAATAATTACATGTGCAATTTTAAATTTTAAGTGTATAAAGCCAATTACAGTAATCCACAAGGTCAAATCGTGATCTTAGTAAATAGTTAAGAAGATAAATACAGAATAGTAGGTATACATTAATGAACATGATTGAGCACTTACTGAGACACAATTAGCTTTTCATAGTATCTGACAAAAGTGTCCCATAGTAGTGACCTAGTGATACACTAGTGACACATCAAATTCTCAGAAGCGTCTACTATAGCCTGGTGGCCAGGCAACTAGCGTCCGCGTAGCACTCTAGTCTGAGTAGCGCTCGAGTTCTATTGCAACTCGGGGCTACGCTAGCTAGTAATGAAGATAGACAAGACTCACCAGCATTCTTCTGTAGCGTGAGCGGCGTGGCTTCTTCCATGGAATTCCTGAGCTGATAATACCGCATGCCAGCGCTATATAAGGTTCCTGGCAACACGTGGCGCGCTACTAGCGCTCGTGCAGCGCTCTTTTCTGAGTAGCGCGCGAGTTCCGTGGGAGAGACGCGAGCGAAGGCTGCGTCGGTGGGGGCGAATACTGTGTAGGTTTTGCTTTCTGGAAAGAAAAAATGTCTCTTCAGTGTTCAACATTTGTTTTCTTATAGAACAGGACATCCGCTTTAGTCAATAAAGAAAAAACAAGAGTGCTTCGCGAGTTATGCGTGATTCATAGGTACTAGCAATGGGGAGAGACTTAGCGCGTTCGGGCATTCTCGGCTCCGTTCGGCTAGCAATTTTAGGGTTGGATCAATTAGACGTCCCTTTGCGTGCACAACCACAAATAATGACTTGAATTTTGACAACCCTAAATAGCCGAAAGGGATAGTGCCATACATTAGAAAGAGACAGCATGATTTGTCCCTGAATCGCTGTCAAACTTCGGTTATGTCACATAAAAAATTGTTACAAATCACTACTTGAACTAAAACAAAACACTACATGCACTCTTCGAGTAAGTGCGGGTGGAAGGGGTTTATCTATCCTGCTCGCACGCGATAGCGCGACACCGCTCGGCGGGTGACGCGCTGTCTCCGTGCCGTGCCGTGCCACGCATTTCGAGCGAGAAAAATAGATTTTAAATTATTATTTGGTGTGTTTGCAAAAGCGGGACAATTTCAGCCTCGCGGGGGACACCGAGACAGACTGCCTGAAAGCGGGACTGTCCCGCCCAAAGCGGGACGTATGGTCACGTTAGTTATGTGGGAAGTGTCATTTCTGTAAGGTAGTACTATTATTTAACCTGTGGCACTAGCGCTTTATGACGACGTTTACCGATAACGAGGATAACTGAACGAAGATTACCTAATAAATACTAAGGTCAACGTGGAGAAGATATATAATAATACATTGCGCAACGAGAGGGGTAAGTGAAATTTTGGATATGAGGGTGGAATTAAAGACCCGAGTTTGCAATATTCTTACCCCCGGAGTTACACACAAAGTTTTTCATCACCCCTGCGAAGAAAAAACTAAATTTTGAGCGAAATAATTCTTAAATACGGTGATATATCAGACATTCGTCCGCCATTTTGTAATTTCTTGACAGGTTAGGCATCGAAGGCACAGACTTATTCAGCGTTCAGCCACGATTGAAAACTATGTAAAAATATTTTAAACGTCTGTTAAATTAATCAAATTAAATAATTTTAATCTTCATGGACAAGAAAGACATGCTAGGGTTGTCATACGTCCCGTATATACGGGACTGTCACCGTATTTAAGTATCGCGTCCCGTATTTTTTTCCGTCCCGTTTTTGTCCCGTATATCAATACCGCTACAGAATTGGTCACAAACATTTATGGCAACCCTATATATGGCTAATATGCTAGCACGAGTACTTAAGTACAATAGTTATAATAAAAACAGGAAAATTTTCCCATAAAAAAGGTACCTATTAATGAGATCTTAAGTATCTTTACCTGAAAGAGTATCCGCGAACCCGCTCGCATGTATGGCCTTTAAGAACGTGGTAAATCGCCTGTCTCTGTCAGCTTGCAAGGTCTGCACCAGGTCTCCAACGGGCAGTGGGAACATTACTCGGTCTACTGCGTGCGCGATGCCCTGAAAGAGATAGACACCTAATGAGAATTTGTAGGTACTCAGTATTTAGTAGATAGTCCTATGATAGTTTCAAAGTTGTAAATATCTTATCCAAATGGTTTTGGAGTATTTTGACAGAACAAGTCAGAAAACAGAATTGATGATAAGATAAATGCTAATATAGTTTCTTTCAATTTCACATTTTGTAAGTCATAGCCGATAACTCTGTAGTAAGGTACCTACTAGTAGTAGACATACGTAGTACCTACATAACAACTTGACTCTCGGCTGGGCGCTGGTGTAAGATGGCGTCATCGTAATTGCATCTTTGAAGAAATATCGAACATAGAAATGCAGCACTCTAGCTCTATTGAGAGTTGCCACCCAAACTTCGTTGCACTCGACTTCGTGAATGTTATTATTGGAGGTTTACCCTCAGTTGGGCGAAAGATACTCCAGTTATTTGGACTTGGAGTGACTTGACGTTGACTGCTTTGTTAATCAGGTATTTGAGCTACAATTCACAGTACCTGGTCAACTAATGGCTATAGAATAACCCTGAGGTAGATAACAGGCACTTATCTCGATTTGGAAATAGGAAATCAATGTCAAATGCTCCGGGGTCAACATGGTTAGTTATCTCATTTATGGTGTACTTGTACAGTTGGTATACATTCGTTAAATGACCATGGATACATACCTGCGGGATATGTATATCCTTCTTCTCATCCAGAACTCTGGCTCCATTGATAGTTGTCACCCGAACTTCATTCCACTCCACATCGTGCATGTCATACTGGTTGACCCTCAGTTGGGTGCCCGCGAGAGATACTCCGGTCATCTCGTCTTGGAGGGAAGCGATGTCAAATGCTCCGGGGATGACGTGGTGCAGGAGCAGCTGCGAAAACAGAATGAGAATTATGTATTTTGCGGGTTTTTTCCAGATGTTTAACCTCGTGTATCATAAGGACCCTGATCGGATTTTTTGTCATCTTTTTTTTTGAGAACGATTTTGATATCTTTTATTATGACGGGCAACTATGACTTTTTTTAATAAATTAAATTATGAAGTTCAGTGAACTGTCTGTATCGAAAAGTTGGTTGTTTTTGAAATCGCGTTTAAGTATGATAAATTGTCATTCGCTGTGGCTATAAAATTAAAAAAAAAGTTTTCCTTTACTTACCCCACTTAGCAGTCTCGGGTTGTCTCGGAACTTCTCCTCGGCTCGGTCAGGGCCTCCAAGCTGCACCAGCAGCGTCCTAAAAGCCTTGTCCGTCGGCGCGAAGATCGTGTACGGCCCAGTCTCATTCAAAATCGTATCCAACCCTGATTGCTTCAAATATTTAGCAGTAGCGAACAATCCGTTTTCTTTCAGTATGTCCACTAGACCAGGGTTCGCTTGTCTGGTGAATTGAAGATGTGAACTGCCTTCATCCACGCTTGGAGGTAGTGTGCTTGATCCTATGACGACTAAGTCTTCTCCTCTGTAAGAAGGCGTGGAGGAAACGTAAGAGGGAGTTGAGCTTGGGAAACTGTTCCTCGTTGATGGACTGAAGGTGTTTCTAGACGCTGCGAATGCAGGTGAAGTGGATTTAGCGACGTATCTCTCCGTTGTCGTTACACTTCTAGTTGTAGGCGTGTAAGTTTGAGGTTGAGTATTTCTCGTTGTCTGAGTAGTGCTTCGGTATGATGGTGTGGGTGTTGTGTGTATGATTGGGTTTGTATGGCCCGATGTCCCGTAGTTCGAAGTCGTGACAAAGCTTGAGTAGCTTGAAGGGTGGTGGGACGACTCTGCTATATAATCTGTAGCATCTGTGACTGGACTAGATGTTGTGGAACTAAAGATTGCGTTGGATATTTTAGTTGGCCCTGGAAGTTGGATTTCGCCTTTCTTTATCTTGTTTAAAATATTTTCCACTTCAGGTCCTTCTTCAGTTTGTTGTCCGTTTGCCTTGACACCTTTCACTTTGTATGAGCCATCGTCCTGTTCTTCAAGGAATACGAAAGTAACTTTCTTCTTATTTTGTATAGTGTTCGGTATTTTGGAAACTTCTTCAAGTTTTCCGTTGTCGGATTGTCGTATTAGTTCGAAATCCGCACCGGGTGGCAATACACCTTTTGTAAGGTCATCGAAATTAATTCTGCTTTCTTTTTGTGGTGCAGGCGACGCCATAATGTGTAAGTTTGATCCATCAGCGGCTATTGCGCCTTTAGGAATCAAATTGGGGTTGGTTGTTCTAATCACTTCGAATTTCTGTCCGTTCAAAGATATCTCCCGCGACGTAAAGTTTTTCTCACTGAAGTCTTCCGGATTCTCAGCTAAAGCAACTTTTAGTTGCTTGAGGATGTCAGGTTTTTGAAGCAGCGCTACGCTTTTAGCTCTCAAGCTGTCGTCAAAGCCTTTAGTTTCGCTTTCTTCCAAAAGATTTTTGATTTCGTTGTAAAGTTTTTGCTTTTCCCGGTCTTGGGGTGGAGCTCTTGTTTTGGTTTGAGTTTTGGCTCTGGTCCTGTACCTAGTGGGGGCTGGGGTGGTGGTAGTGGTAGTCGTTGTTGTGGTGGTGGTGGTAGTGGGGTGCTGTTTCTCATACATTTCGACAGCTTTCCTAAATAAATCCGTCTCATGCGCGAGAATCGGTCTGCGCTTTTCCTGATTTCTGTTGTAGAAATCTTCGTAGCGTTCCGTGGTCGAAAAAGTGGGCAACGTCTTCGTTGCCTGTTTGCTAACGAATTCCTCGTGAAGTTTTTCTACTTTCTCCTGTTGTTTTTGCTGTTGTTTTTGTACAAATTCTTGGTGTTTCTGGATGATCCGCTGTCGCTCTTGGAGTTCCTTAAGTTTTTCCAGATTCTCTTGCGATTGTTGTTCGAAAAAGTTTTGAATTTGAGATGTTTGTCCGTTTGAGAAGACTGGGGCCTGGCCAAGAGATGATTGGAAGGGAATCTGGGCATTGTTAAGGTTTATATTCTGTGGAGCCAGATTAGGAGCTTGTTGGATGGTAATAGGGCTTTGTTGGAATGGCTGACTCTGTGTGGGAGGCAAAGTTGGCAGAAAAGCCGCTTGAGTCGGCCTCTGCTGTCCGATGTTCACAGTGTTACCTTGTAGGGGGTTGTTGAAACCGGTGTTCTGGAGGGGTAAGTTATTCTGGAAGGTGGACAGAGTCGGTTGTTGTTGTTGCAAGAGGTTATTTTGAGGGAGCTGTGCCAAGTTTTGTTGTTGAAAGGTATTTTGGATCGGAAGGGTGGGTGCTTGGTTGAAGAATCCGTTGTTGTTCAGAGGGAGGTTTTGATTGTTAGGGATATTGGTGGGTATGATATTGTTGAATTGTGGGACATATGGCTGCTGGAACAGGGGTTGTTGGAACTGGAGGGCCGGGGCCGGGCTGCTGACCAGGCCTCCTTGCTGGAAGTTCTGGAGCGGCGAATTGAGGCCGAATCTAGTCTGGTGCTCGTTGAAGCCGGGGTGCCCGAGATTCGTTTGTCTTCTTCTGTCGAAGTCATTTTCTATCTGTAAAACACAGAAAGACGACATAAATATTTCTGAAATATATATTTAAATTTTATTGCATACAATGGGCTATTTTATTCGGTTTCTAGAACAATCATGTTCTAAAAAAAGTAATAATTCCTTGCTAATGCTTCCGAAAATCCACACTATAAATTATTTTACGTAGGTACAAGTATAGCACAGAACGGAAAACATAATGCTCCTTTCCATATCTACATGCTCCAGTCGTTATATGGATTTTATCAGTTAAATATAGTTGTATAAGGTTTAAAATTGTATAATACATTTATGTGCCGGCCTTTTTTTTCGGCGGACGCTATTAATGATCCGGTGTGAGACATATAAAAATGATACGTTGGTTATTAGAGTGATTTATAAGCGGACGACACGATACAATTTCTATTTCACATTATTGAGATTTGTGCGAAGCGAAATACTTATCAAAATGGCGCACAGCATAATATGCATATGCAATGACTGCCCTAACAACCTCGCGGGCTACAATAGAGGTTTTCATTGTAAACACAAGTTATGAAATTGTGATTCGAATTTGTTATGAATATTATCTGTGAGTGACATTTCTTCATTCGTCTAACGTCACTTTTGACACTGACAGATTATATCTATAACAATGCAGGTCAAATTTATAACCGGTTATTACAATCAGAATCATGAGATGTTATGTTACGGGCGACTAGTGATGATGGGCTCTTGGAGGGCTGGTTCCTCAGTGTTCCCAGGTGTGCGGAAGAAAATTATCGTATTTGAGTGTCCAAATTATCGTACTACTTATTGAAAAAAATATCGTACGTCTATGAAAAAGAGAGTTCCCCAAAAATTGCTTGCAAAATAAGCTTCTTCTTCTTCTGGTGCCATGCCCAGTCTAATGGGCGTCGGCGGTCAGCATGGCATTCAGCTCTCTGGTCTTTGCCAATCTCTTGAGGGTGGCTGCGTCTTTTGTATGCGTCCAGTCTTTAATGTTATTTATCCATTAATTTCTAGGTCTACCTCTCCCTCTTTTTCCCTCATACTTTCCCTCGATGATTGTCTGTAATAAGTCGTATTTATTATTTCTATAGATGTGACCCAGATAGGCTGTTTTTCTTTTCTTAATGATGTTTAGTATTTCTGGTTTCTTCCTCATTCTACGTAGTACTTCTTCATTCGTAATGTGACTGGTCCATGAGATTTTTAACATTCTGCGGTAGAGCCACATCTCGAAGGCAGCAAGTCTGTCTGTTGTGTATTTATTCAATTCAATTCAATTCAATTCAATTCAATTCAATTCAAATATACTTTATTCATGTAGGCCTAGCAACAAGCACTTATGAATAGTAAGACAGTATTACATATAATTATCTTAATCTAATTATCAGAGCAATTTATTGATGTTGTAAATATTGTTCCATATATAATACTAATGAATATAATCCATAGATCAAATTTAATACTAAAACTTTCACAAAATACAGTCATACAAAAAAAAATGTATAAAAAATACTTGTCTAGATTGTTTCTAGAATAAATTCTAAATGTCAAACAAATATAATAAAAACAACAAAGGAAATACATGCATTGGAATATCCATTTCATCATCATTATTCAAATATAATAAATAATTAATCATTTCGAATCACAATTAATCCCACGTTGTTTTATCATTCATGTAGTCTTGTGTGGTATAATAAGCTTTAGAAATAAGTTTACGCTTTACATGATTCTTAAATTTATTAATTGGTAACTCAGTAATATGGTTTGGAAGTTTATTATAAAATCTCACACAATTACCCATGAATGATTTTTTAATTTTATGGAGCCGAGTGAAGGGCACGGCGAGCTTATGTTTATTTCTAGTATTAATATTATGAATGTCACAATTTTTCTTAAAATCGGCAATATTTTTATGCACATACAGAATATTCTCATAAATGTATTGACAGTGCACTGTCATGATGTCAATTTCCTTAAATTTATCTCTCAGTGAGTCTCTATGGTTCATTTTATATATTGCTCGAATAGCCCTCTTCTGCAGAACAAAAATGGTATTTATCTCTGAAGCACCACCCCACAGTAAAATACCATATGACATAATGCTATGGAAGTAACTAAAATATACTAATCGAGCTGTTTTGACATCAGTTAACTGACGGATTTTGCTTACTGCAAAAGCTGCAGAACTCAGTCTATTCGAAAGAGTAGCAATATGGGGACCCCACTGGAGTTTAGAATCTAAAGTTATACCAAGAAAAACTGTACTATTAACTAGTTCCAATTCCTCATCCTTCACAATGACACTTGTTTGTACATGCCTTACATTACTAGTGACAAACTTAATACATTTAGTCTTATTCTCATTTAACAATAAATTATTAACATTGAACCAATTTACTACTTTAGAAATAGCATCGTTTACATCATTGTAAGCTTGTTGCTGTCGTTTGACTTTGAAAATAAGTGAAGTGTCGTCTGCAAACCATACTATATCATGGTGGGTCTTTACAAGGAATGGCAAGTCATTTATGTAGATAAGGAACAGGAAAGGTCCCAATATTGACCCCTGTGGTACACCCATAGAGACCAATGACCCCGGTGATCGCTGTCCATTCACATCGACCCTTTGTATTCTACCATTTAAGTAGGACTTAAGTAAATCCAGTGCCGCTCCTCTAACTCCATAATAGTGTAGTTTCCTGATTAATGTTTCATGACAAACGCAGTCGAAGGCCTTAGACAAATCACAGAAGATACCTATAGCATCTCGTGACTCCTCCCAGGCATCGAAGATATGCTTAATTAGCTCAACACCAGCATCGGTTGTCGAGCGACCCCGTGTAAAACCAAACTGCTTATTATGCATTAAATTATTGACGTTAAAATGTCGTACTAATTGAGAAAGAATTAATTTTTCAAAAATCTTACTGAACGTTGGTAGCACAGATATCGGTCTAAAGTTAGTGGGGTCAGAGTTGCTACCCGATTTAAATAAAGGAGTTATTTTACTATGTTTCATTAAATCAGGAAACTCGCCGCAATCAACACTGTTGTTAAATATAATTACTAAGTCAGGCGCTATAATTTCTACTAAGGATTTGACAGCATGGACAGAGACTCCCCAGAGGTCATTCGTTTTTTTGACATTAACCGAATTAAACGCCTTTACTACATCGGAGGTACAAACACGTTCAAAATGAAAATCTCCACAACACTCTGGAGCGTTATCTTTTAATAGAGTAACAGCAGATGAGGGTGATGAATTTAAATCCTTAGTTGTGAAAACTGGTACGTCAGTGAAAAAAATTTCAAATTCTGTAGCTACTTCTAAATTGGAATCTATAATTTTGTTATCAATATTTAGTTTAAAATCATTCACTCTGTGTTTCGAGCGACCAGTCTCCACATTGATTACTTTCCAGGTTGCTTTAATAATGTTGGTACTATTTTTTATTCATAGTCCATGCCTCCATGCCATATAGTAGGATGGATATTATGTAGCATTTGACGAGTCTCCACCTCAGTTTGATATTTATGCTTCTATTGGTAAACAGTGATTTCATTGATATAAATGTGTTCCTTGCAATTTCTATTCTTATTTTAATCTCCTGGTCTGGGTCCCAACTTTCATTGAACCACGCTCCTAAATATCTATACTGTTTAACTTTATCTATTGCTTGATTATCAATTATTAGGTGTGTTGTGTCTACTCTACCGGGAAATTTGGAAACTACCATGTATTTTGTCTTCTTTACATTCATTTTCAGTCCTAGATTCTTTAGTGAGGTATTTAACTTGTTGATTAGTATTTGTAGATCTTCTATGTTATTTGCTAAAATGGCGGTGTCATCAGCAAATCTTAGATTGTTAATGTTTCTTCCATTGATCTTTATACCTTCCTCTGCTTCATCGAATGCTTCTTTGAATGCGTGTTCTGAGTACAAGTTGAAAAGCGATGGGGATAAGGCACAGCCTTGGCGCACTCCTTTAAGTATATGGATGTTGTTTGTGCTACTATAATCTAGTTTTACGTTTGCTGTTTGATTCCAATAAAGATGTTTTATAATTCTCTTATCCTTACTATCTATTTCAGTTTTATCTATTATGTGCATTAGTTTGTCGTGTTTTACATTATCGAACGCTTTTTCGAAGTCGATGAAGCAGATGTAGACGTTTTGATCCATTTCTAAACATTTCTGAGTTAAAATCTGAATTGAAGTTAGTGCTTCTCTGGTACCAAGACCATTCCTGAAACCAAATTGTGTGTCACTAATTTCTCTGTCTATTTTGTAGTGTATCCTGGATAATATTACTTTTAAAAATATTTTTAGAGCGTGGCTCATTAGACTTATCAATCTGTATTCGTTACACGTTTTTGCATTGGCTTTCTTCGGAAGTGTTATGAAGGTAGAGTGTAGCCAGTCGGCTGGCATCCTGCCAGACTCGTATATTAAATTAAATAGTTTTGTCAATACTTTAATGTTCTCTTCTGAAAGTAATTTAATAATTTCGATGTATATACCGTCAGGACCCGGCGCTTTGCCTGATTTCATATTACTGATAGCTCTTTCTATTTCATGGCTAAGTATTAATGGACCGTCGTAAGTATTTTCTTCTTCTGGAATTGATTCTGACCTGTTGTCTTGAAAGAGTTTCTCTACATATGTTTCCCAAGTCTTGTTTATTTTTTCTATATCCGTTACAAGTTGGTTCTGATCGTTAAATAATTTGGCTACTGTTTTCTTCCTATTTGTTTTCGTAAATTCTTTTACTTTTTTGTGTAAATTGAAGCTATCATGTTTCTTTTCATTCAATTTCGCTGCATTTCCTTTCTAACCATGATGATTTCAGGTGATGTATTTTGGATTTGATATGGTTGTCCATTTCTTTATATTTCCCAGTATCTGTATGTTTATAGAGTCTTCGTTCATCCATAAAATCAAGGACTTCTTTTGTTATCCATGGTGTCTTTTGGATCCTTTTCTTGTGTCCTAAGGTTTCTACGCCTGTCTTAATTATGGTTACTTTTATTTCGTTCCAAAGTGATTCGATGTTGTTTTCGTTGTCGTTAAGTGAGCTGATTTTATGGATTTCGTTGTTTAGGAGGTGTTTTGTAGTCAGCAGTGTGTCCTTATCTTTGAGTTTTTCTATATCTACCCGTGGTTCATGTCTGGTTTTCTTGATTGATTTAAGTTTTAGTTTGTATTTTGCTACTAGTAGGGTATGGTCTGACATGATATCTGCTCCTGGGTATGTTTTAACATTTACTATTGAATTCTTGAAACGGTTTTGTATTAATATGTAGTCAATTTGATTTCTAACTATGTTTTCCGGAGTATGCTGGGGTGACGTCCAAGTATACAATCGTCTAGGTGGGTGTTCAAACCATGTGTTTGATATTACAAAATCGTTTTCTGAACAGAATTGAACTAGTCTCTCGCCTCTCTTGTTCCGTTCCCCCAGCCCATATTTAAGCAAAATAAGCTTAAATTTCCAATATCAAAGAAAACAATTTTCGTCTAAATTGCGCAAAAATAAATAAATAATAAATATATAAATAAATATTATATGACATTATTACGTAAATTGACTAAGTCCCACAGTAAGCTCAACGTCCACGTGTGAGCACGTTTACCTGCTCTAGCATTTATATCGGATCGGAATTGGAATGTTTTGTTTAATATTCTTATCACGAATTAGAGTTCGATTCACATTTTACAATTAATTACGGTTTTAGTTTGGTTTTGATATGACCGTGACGATCGTCCTGATTAGAGATGCAACGAATCTAATAACGGATATATGGCCGTTGGGTCCGCCAAATATTAAGTATCCGGCCGTCGAATATCCGAAAAGTTAAGTCGAAAATTAATTACGTTAGATCGCGCCATTGCTCAAAGTTCAATGCAGGTTGCAACTTTTTTCTAGTTAAAGGCAGTCGTTTATAGATAGGTGAACTAAATTTACTTACAGTGAGTATTGAATAACGATACGTTACAATTTTCTTCGTATTTTATTATTTTCGTTGCGAGTGCTTATTATCTAACTTTATTTTGTTATTTATAAGATGTTTTCGTGTTTAGGGCATATTGTATTCATAATTCATAACTCCATACTGTCGAATTAGGATAGCCTGTAACGATGGTTGTGTGTATGTAATAAAAAAAAAACCAAAATAACAATATATATGTTACTGTAAAAGCCCGAAGTACGGTAAAACCTAGGATATACCGGTAAGACCTAGGTTTTACCGATGCCGATCGGTAAAACCCCGAAATGTGAAATAATTATTGTTCACTTCGGGCTTTTACCGACATGGATTTGGTAAATCCTAGGTCTTACCACGGCGACCGGTAAAGGTTGAATCATGCACTGGTTTTTGACAGTATTAGATGAAAATCTTGTATCAGTGTAAGGGGCGTTACATGTAGCGCCATTTAGAGTGATGTTTCGTATTGTTTCGGCTATTTTACTAGTCATATAGATCTAGGTCTTTCGGTTTTGCTGAAGGTGAGAGTGAACTCTACTCACTGCAAATTCGAACGCCATGAGCAGGTATGTAGAAGTCCTGAGAGCAGAGCAATGTACATTGTGTCGTGTGTCACATACCCTCTGTAAGCAATATGCCCAGTTGGTGGGAATTTTCGGACTGTAGCTAGCCGCTGTAATGGGTAACAGAAACGCGTTCCGTATGTGCTTCGCTTTCCAGATGACTAGGGTGCACTGCAGAATGCAGATTATCGTATTGCGAACGATTGCCATCTTAACTAGGTACCAAGGTTTAGGTATAGTTTACAGTAAAAATAAATTAGGTATCTATTAATAGTTCTCGCTAGTTGAAGCGATCAAATGACACCCAGACGCTTTCAATTAAATCAATCAATCTTGAGGATGCTGTTGCGGCTGCCGAAGCACTGCAGCGCGTCCGGCATGTTCGCTGAGGCGCGAGTTTGTTTTTTTGACGCAGGAGTAAATGCATTTACACATCTCACCCCGGGCTGGGGAAGCCCATTTGGGGGTGGTATGTGGGACTCGCTCCCCCCGTTACTCCCTCTGTTAGCCAGAGGAAGGGGAGGAGAATACCCACTAACATCCCCTGCGGTGTCATCCTCTTTGCCTATAGGGAGCGTCATGGGATCGCTTGCGGCATTCTATCCGCGACGCCCCTCGGCAGCCCGACCAACCTGTGTTGGACACCCGTGCCACTGAGGAAGAGCACCAGGACGCTTGGCTCTCCTCCCACACGTGCAGAGCCGTTCCTTGTGGGCCCCCCAATCCACTGGCTCTACGAAGGGGAGGAACTAGCTGTTGGCTAGGGCACATTGCCTACTTAGGGATGAGACCCTCCCTCTCCGCCTATGCCGGAGCGGTAGCGCATCTGCACTATCTTCGCGCAACCGCTCCGCTGCTTCCTTTAGGGAAATCACGGTTTCGCAAAAGACCTCAACTTCCTTCCATGCCCTCTTGCTGCGCAACATGGGCGACACGACGTCGTGCAGCGAGAGGTCCCCACTCGTGATTTCCGCTGCCACCACCATGTTTTGGCGTACCACAGCCCATCGCCTGCACGATTCAAGTGTGTGCTGGGCCGTGTCATTGTTACCTGCGTCAATCTGTAGCTGGGCGCCCCGTGTTCTCTATGGAGCCACTGGTTGAATGACTGGAGGAGAGCCTCTATACTGCGGACTCTATAGGAGGAATCCTCCTGGTCGCTCTTCCAGCGGTCCCAGTCTCTTGACAGCCTGTCGTTGCTCTCTCTTCGCCTCCTCTGGGTCGAGGCGTTCTCCACGCGCTCTGGCCTCTGCTCTCATACGGTAATTTCCAGCTATCATTTTAGCTTCCAGCTACCAGGGTGGAGTGCCTGCCAGGGCTCATGCCACCGCGAAATACACCGTATGGTATGCCTTTATTATGCGCAAGGCCACCACCCTCAGCAGACGCCTTAGGAGAGGCTTGGCTTTAGCCAAGAGCCTGTCTGCCGAAATTCGTGCCCCGTATAAGGCCATGCTCCGAACAACGCCCACGTACAGGCACCGACAAGGGGCTATCGGCCCGCCCACGTTTGGTAATAGCCGGCTAAGGGCTGAGGTAGCACTCATGATTCGGGGCGCTAACCTGAGGAAATACTGTTCAAAATTCCACCTCCGGTCAAGAACAAGACCCAGGTACTTCATGTGTGAATTGACCGGAACCCTCTCACCTGCAACAGCTATAGTTAATTCCTCAGGTAGCGCCCTTCCAGGTCCCCCGAAGACAATTGCTTCAGTCTTCGAGAGGGACACATTCAATCCTAGGCGTTCGATGCGACCCACTGACATCTCTGTCGCTACCGCCGCTCTGAAAAAGTTATCGTCCATGTACCTTCCCCGCACAGCCACCATGGTGTCGTCAGCATAGCAGATGGTGATCATGCAGGGAAGCTGGGCCTCCCCTTATGGCCCAGTCATACCATATATTCCACATCAGGAGGGTGTTCTCCCTGTCCCACCTTCCGTACTCCAGAGAGAGCCGCCACGGCTTGTTGTTGAAAAATTGTAACTAAACCTACAGCAAAACCAGAATATTAACGGTCAGCACTATGACTATTTTTATGAAATACGAGTGTTAAATATATTATCAGTGGGAGCAGGACAGCAATAAACAGTGTAACGATGCACGTTATTCTAATCAAAGTAAGATTAGGTTATACTGTGCGCGACTGTACAATCGCGAGAGTAGTTACAGCGTAGCAACAACGTTAGCAGTTTTGATCGCGCGGTACGTTCAAAGTACTCTGGCGCTGATGCCTTTAGGGTCCGGTCCTGTGCGGTCGCGTTCATGAGATTCGCGCCGTGACATCACACGCGACGCGTCGGATAGGTCAAGTGTCTCCTTTTCTTACAGAATAAACTGAATAAAATGTTAGGTATAAAAGTAAATAGTTTAGCACAACCTTTAATATGTAGAAAAGGACGTATTTAAGTTTTGTCTCGTACCCTAAGTATAAATTAAAAAAAAAACCGTTTATTTCAGATCACTGATCCATAACGACTATTAGTATAAACTTAAAACTATGCTAATTAGGTACTAAGAGAAAAACAAAAATAAGAACTTATAACTAAACACTAAGATGTGTGGAGAGTAGGGGCGCAGGTTGCCATACTCTATTTCGCTCTCCCAATTGCCACCTCCACCCAAAACTTTATAACAGGGCACTCGAGGCGCTCGGCCAACACCTTGAGTAGACTGTTGCTGCTGCCGCGCACCCGTCGCAGCATGGAGGCGATTCTTTTCCACCTAATGGCAAAAAAGTCATCTACTCGCTCCTCAGCGAACATGACGGACGCACTGCAGTGCTTCGGCAGCCGCAACAGCATCCTCAATATGTTATTATATTGAACGCGCAATGCGTTATAGGCTCGTTGTGTAAACTTCACCCACAGGCTGCATGTGTAGAAAGTCTGACAGTAAGCTCTAAAGAGCGTCAATTTAACTGATGTATTACACCGTGGGAACCTGCCGGCAAGCATATTGCCTCTCACTGCTGTCGCTCTTTTTTCCCCAGGTCGTCATTCAATTCAGTTGTAAGCTATGCCCCAGATACTTAAAGCGATCTACAACTTTGAGGGGTACGCCACACAACATGATCCTCGGCTCCGTAGACAGGTTATACTTACGAGCTTTGAATATAACAAACTGACTTTGGGCCGTGTTGTATTTTAGACCATGTTGCCCGGCGCATTCCTCACAAATATTGATGAGCTGTCGTACCGCGTCAGCCCAAGGCTTCAGCAACGCCATGTCGTCAGCGTAACTTATATTGTTAAAACACACATCACCTGTATGGCAACCGACATGTGCCCTGCTGAGTGCCTCGATCAACTCGTTTACGTAGACGTTGAAAAGGAGAAGGGATGTTAGCCCTCCCTGTCTCGCTCCACTTTGTAGTTTGTATTCGTCAGACTCCTCTCCCGCCCATCTCACTCGGTTGACCTGGCTGTTGTACCAATGTTTAAGCAACGCGACATATTCAATGGAATCTCCCGTTTTTGTAAGCTTGTACTATAGCTTGTCTTACACAACCAGGTCAAACGCCTTTGACAAGTCCAGAAAGCACGCATAGATCGGCGTGTTCCTGTCCTTGTAGTACCTGACAGCTTGCTTAAGACACAAAATCGCATTTTCGGTCGACAGCAGTCTTAAAGAATAGAGCTGTAAGATTCCGGTTCATTTAACCCTTTAGCGGCGCGGTTCCTTTGTTCCGATCGGCCGTACTAATAGTTCCTAGGGACGCGGAGGCCTCCTTTCGCATCCACATCAGCTGTCCACGGCGCTTAAAGACGTTCCTGGCTAACCAGGAGCGGCCCTCGGTACGACCAACTAGCATGACAGGGGAGTACCAACATACCACGGAACCAGACAGGCTTATTTCTCTCCCTTACGAACCACTACCATAACCCACGTTTGGCAAAAGGTTTTTTACTTATAACAAAATTATTTAATTGAAAGCATCTGGGTGTCATTTGATCACCCATCCATAGTCGCTTCAACAGGCGGGAACTATTAATAGATACCTAATTTGTTTTTACTGTAAACTATACCTAAACCTTGGTACCTAGTCAAGATGCCAATCGTTCGCGATATGCACCCTAGTCATCTGGAAAACGAACCACATACGGAACGCGTTTCTGTTACCCATTACAGCGGCTAGCTACAGCCCGAAAATTCCCGCCAACTGGGCATATTGCTTACAAAGGATATGTGACATACATTACTCTACTCTCAGGACTTCTACATCCCTACTCACCGCGTTAGCATTTGCAGTGAGTAGAGTTCACTCTCATCTTCAGCAAAACCGAAAGACCTAGATCTATATGACTAGTAAAATAGCCGAAACAATACGAAGCATCACTCCAACTGGCGCTACATGTAACGCGCCTTACACTGATACAAGATTTTCATCTAATAATGTCAAGAACCAGTGGATGATTCAACCTTTACCGGTCGACGTGGTAAGACCTAGGATTTACCAAATCCATGTCGGTAAAAGCCCGAAGTGAACAATAATTATTTCACATTTCGGGCTTTTACCGATCGGCATCGGTAAAACCTAGGTCTTACCGGTATATCCTAGGTTTTACCGTACTTCGGGCTTTTACAGTAACATATATATCGTGCTAAATGACTATCCAGTATCCTTAGCAGCTTGGCAGCAGGATAGGCCGGATACCGGATAGTAGCCGGATATCCGTTCCATTTCTAGTCTTGATGATTGGCGTGCATCTCACACGACTATCACTTTATTTCGCATGCACCAATCAGCGTGAGTGATCTTCAAGGTCGTATCAAAACCGCAACAGGTTGTTAAATAGGAATTGGGCTCTCAGAATCGGATTTGTTTTGTTTAGCATTCTTATCATGATTTGGTCTGGGAACTATGCTCCTTAGTCGTTTGTGTAGTAAATTATAAATGCTACTACTCGAAACATATCTTTAGATTTTGAAAGTAAAACTCATTTTATACCCTTGACTTGGTTCGTATGAGTTTGTGGCAAAATTAAATAAAAGCTATAACTCCCGTGGGAGTATAATCGACTTTAGCTCCCGCAGCACTTGCATGAAATAGCACGCTTACTGCACAAGTGTGATAAAAAGTATTTTCCATTAAAATAAATTTTCCCTTTCATCCCCTAATACATAATTAACATGTATTAACAAACGCACGTGCACACTAGATATGGCGACCTAAATACTGCAACGCGTGCCGCTCGAGTGAGATGAAAGTGCATTCCGTGCGCGGAGAGATGCACACTTGCTCAGCTAAACGACCTTAGCGGCACCATACCGTTTTATCAGTGTATACGTGTATACCGATTTATAACGTGTAGTCCAACTGTGAATAAAAAAAATAGCGGATCTCGGGAGAAAACAATTGACGACGCGACAGATTAAAGCAGGTTTAAGCAGGCTTGCTAAGAGGCGGCCTCTCGACCAAATATTAGTTCCTGATTTTTTTTTCCTTGCTGGAATATAATACTAATTATGCTCTCTCAAATATATCGTCAGCATTTTTGTAATGAGTACAATTACATACATGTACGAGTATAATACCATATTATGTTTGTACCGGAATTAAAATAATCAGGGAATTGAAAAACAAATAAAAGCCTTGAATTTCGTTGGAAGTTGAACTACTGAACTATGTCCTTCCTTATATCTATATATTCTGTGGTTTTATATGGTACATAGATAGTTACCACTAGGGTAAAATATTTTTTTAAGTCACACTAGGTATTAAAAAAAACTACTTACTAGTTCTCGTGCAAACCAATTTTTGCTGGAAGTTTGCATGGTAATGTATATCATATATTTTTTTTAGTTTTATCATTCTGTTATTTTAGAAGTTACACGGGGGGGGGGGGGGGGGGACACATTTTACCACTTTGGAAGTGTCTCTCGCGCAAACTATTCAGTTTAGGAAAAAAATGATATTAGAAACCTAAATATCATTTTTGAAGACCTATCCAAAGATAGGTACCCCACACGTATGGGTTTGATGAAAAAAAAATTTTGAGTTTCAGTTCTAAGTATTCCACCATCAAAATTTATTGTTTTTTTTTTTCTATTTTTGTGTTTAAATCTTAATGCGGTTCATAGAATACATCTACTTACCAAGTTTGAACAGTATAGTTCTTATAGTTTCGGAAAAAAGTGGCTGTGACATAAACGGACAGACAGACGGACATGACGAATCCATAAGGGTTCCATTTTTTGCCATTTGGCTACGGAACCCTAAAAACTAGTTTGATGTATTCAAAGCTACATAAATACAAAATACAGTACGTAGCGGCATCCTTTTTAGTCACCTGCAATAATTTACGGAGTGAATATATAGGTCATGAGTAACTTTTATAATATATCCACTTACTTGTAAAGCATTTTGTGTACTAGTTCAGTCGTGCTAGTTTTTAAGCCATAATTGTATGTTTCTCACAATATTGTGCGATATCTGTTTAGTGTACCTGATAAAGTAAAATAAACGTAAAATTAGTACGAGGAGGTAAACAACAACTTTATTCCCTTGAGGAAAGGAAACCCATCTATTCTCTTTCTGTTAAATAGAAAGTTATTAATAGAGTGGTAGTGCGTAAAAAAAGTGCATGACTTGCTTACGTGTGCTATACCTAAGTGTGTTTCTCCGGTTTGAATTCAAATTCACGCAAAGAACATAAAATAATAAAAACTGTAAGTACTTGATTAGGAACACATACTAAATGCGTGACTAACACTTTCTATGATGCCAAGTGACAAGAAGCTTAGAGAAATTATTACTGATACAATACAAAGATATTGTTAAGAATAGGCATAAAGTCAGTAAATTAGAAGGAAATAAAAGATACGGCGTGCCGCGTGATACTAGCGACGCATGATATGGCCGTCACACGGGTTTTTTACCTTTTATCTCAATTACTATATTAACAATAGCAAAATTTTTAAATGCTCCTAACTTATAATAATTCAAAATTCGAAATAAATCAAACGTACGGACATAGCTGTAGTCGATATACAAGAAATTGTGTCAAAATATTTTCAACAATGTCAATACGACAATAATAATTATAATAATTTTAACTTGTCATTTTTATTTATTTGTATTTGTATCCTTTTATTTTAATCGAATGTACATCAAGTAAATAATTTTTAATTTAATTTAATTTCAACTGAGTATTTTATTGCTGACATGTAAAATTGTATATTTTACCAATAAAAGAGTACGAGTATGAGTATGCAGAGAGGAAAATGAGGATACAAAATACAAAAATACAAAATTCTTTATTTCTTAATAATATACATTTTTGTGATGCAGGGGATGGAGCCGCCCGGTAAGCAAAACAATGCTTGTGTTGGGAGGCACCGCTCTTCCCTAGATTTACAACTAGTACATATATATATTATATTATAACTACATACATAGGATTACATTTGTATGAAGGCAATTTCGTGTGGGTCCCCCACTTTCGTTTTAAGTGTGTTGCTATTACAATACCATAATCATTATAGGCGAAGATAGTCATGCCAATCATTATCATATCAATCAAGACATCAAATAAATATATGAATGAGACCGCGACCTTTTAAGTTGAATAATTTTTGCATAATGGTTCCCATGAGAAGACTTCGCGTTTCGGATTTAGTAATATTATGTAACGTCTTTGTACTATTTAGTTCCGGCTAACTTGCTGTAATAAGGATGACTCATGCTGGACCGGGCCGGGGCCGGGCCGGGGCGTCCGACAATTCCTTTTCTATAGAAAACATCACGTGATCATCGATCACCTGGTATAGAAAACGAAATGTCGAATGTCCCGGTCCGGTCTCTGAGAGGTTGACCGGATGACTCACGCTAGACCGGGATGGACTGGGCCGGAGCTTCCGATGCTTCGTTTTCTATGAGAAGCACCACGTGATCACCGAACAGCCGTCATAGAAAATGATGTGTCGGACGCTCCGGTCCGGGCCCGGGCCGGTTTGTGAGAGGTTGACCGGAAGACTCACGCTAGACCGGGATGAGCCGGGCCGGAGCTTCCGGTGCTTCGTTTTTTATGAGAAGCACCACGTGATCACCGAACAGCCGTCATAGAAAATGATGTGTCGGACGCTCCAGTCCGGCCCTGGCCCGGTCTAGCGTGAGTCATCCTCATCCTTTAAACTATTTTTAAAAGTTATTAACAATCTATTCTAATAATCTTTAACTATTTTTTTTTAATTAATAAGGCTACCTTTACTTAGGCTGTTCCTTACTAATTATAGTTTTTTTTGTCAATATTAAACAATTTATACCAGTAATATGTTAACGGCACCAATCATGGGACATTTAAAAGAAATTTTGGAGTATTTTTGATAATTCACCGACACCTGTAAAATTTCTACCGCTTTAAAAGTTGAATGTCCAATTCATCCTTTATGTTTTCTATGTATTTAATGAAAGCTCCTGCAATCAGTTTTAATATTATTAACCAATTAATACTGGTTTTTTGCTCCAGTCATGGGATGTATGGCGCAATTCATTTTCAACCTAACAAATAACAATGAAAAATTAAACTTAAGCAGCTCTTTGGCTCTTGTTTATGGTAAAATGTTGCCAGCGATTAATGCTCGTTTTACAGGATTTGTCTATACCATCCCATTACTGGTGCCTGTTCCATTATAGGGGTGTTTATTATACTCAATGAAATCATCATCGCATTTCATCGTATTAATCAATGGCATGTTACACCAGTATGGTACATTGGTACATGGATGTAACTATAAATTATTATAGTGATCTTAATTCTGACAGTTCATTAATTCCAAGCTGGCTCCAGGCTTTGTGATTTAGTAGAATAACTTTCACTTGATTATGTTTCCATTTATCATTCTAGTGCAATGGTTCCATATTTGTAATAATGTGGTAATAATTATTTGTTACCTATGGCATAGATAACTAAGAAGTACATAGAGTGCTCACTCCATACATCAGTTTTGGTACCAAAATGCTTATTATTTTCGCAGTCGACATCTAGCATCGAGTAGCGGAACTCTCAGTACTGTTACTTGACAATAGATATCGCTGCAAACAAAAAGTCTCAACGATTTTCCGCTAATATTATAACCAGAGTAAGCGTAGGAGTTGAAAATAGAGTTAACTATAATGAGTATAATGACATCCTTTTTAATGATGGATAGATATTCTAAGTGAACAGAAACCATGTCATAACATGTAAACTTACTGTAGAGAACAAAAGACATCAACGAGCCTTTAACCCGAGACGAGAACTTATGAAAAGTCTTGTGAAATATTATAACACACACCGTTGCTTTAAATACTTACATATACTCGTACTTAAAACACAACCGTTTATCGGGAATCCAATGCGTCTAGCCTCTATATACGGAATCTACTTATAACAGAACCCCTAGTGTAAAGTTATTGGATAGCGTGACGTGAGGTACGCGTTTGCGTAAGACTGATTTTGTATGGGATTTAGAAACAGCGCGCCAAGCGGGACATTTTGGAAACTCAAAATCCCCTACAAAATGAGACTTTATACAAACGTCGTACGTCACGTCACGATATCGAATAAATTTACACTAGGGGTACAGATTCTTTAAATTTGTCGCGCTGCGTTTTCGCCGATGCAGCATCGCGTGGCGTTATATATGTCGAAAATTTACCGACTTATATAGCAAACTAATACATCATCTTCAAATCTACAGTTTTTGCCACAGCATTAACACAGTGAATGATCGTTGGAGAACTTAGAGAAACCGATCGCTTCTTGGAACTGAGATTAACGCGAGAAGTCGATTGAGTTGATGTGTGTTACGGATTACGGACCAGTGCGGCTTTACGTAACTGTTACTTGCGATCTGGGTAGTGATGAGTTTGAATAGTTATTTGTGCAACAAGAGAGGAAAGTTAGTTTTTCTTGCGAGTGTTGATTTTGAGTCCCGAGTAAGAGACTAAGAGAGAAGAGAAGAGTAAGGGACTCAAAAACACGAGATGTAAAATAACTTTGCTCTCGTGTGACACATACAACTTTTCACCTCAGTAGTGAGAACATATTAAAGGTTAAAAAAATTCAACATCAAGTAAAGTTTTTATTCCTGTATTCATGGCCTTCACTAAATTAAAAAGATACTTTGTCTCACTCCCTGGAGTGAGGAAAGTAGCACATTTTACACTCCTTGGAGTGACGAAAGTAGGCTTGTTCGAGCTGCTGAGGTGAAAACTAAATGTCATACTTATACGTATAGATTTGTCCGTCTGTGTGTTGTCGACAAATCTATCAAAGTTCTGGGAATTCAGGTACAGATATGTCTGCGGAGAAATCTTTAGCAAATACATTATGTGCCGAACATTCGATGTACATTGACATATTCCCGTTAGACATCTAACACACACATCTATAGATACATATATTCCTAGTAAGGGCTTGTGCACAAATCACGCGAGGTTATTTCGGCTACTTTTTGGCCCCTCCTCCCCCACGTAACCTCACGTGTATTTTTTTTAAATTATTCGTTCGACCTAATTTTAAGATAAATAGTATTGTGAAGAGTAAATCTTCTTTCGACTCTCTATTTTGATGTGCCAAGTGAAGTTTTATGTTTAACAACACCGAGAAAAAGTATGTGGTAATTATTTTTTCTTACTTTCGTTCACCATAGAAAAATGCACGTGATTTTCTTATACCCCCCCTCCCCCAACGTGATCTCTAGTGATTTTTTCGTGACCCCTCTCCTCCCCTATCGAACCGTGATTGTGCACAAACCCTAAGTAGAAACCGCGTAAGAAAATCTGTAAGAATTTTTTTTTTAAGTAGATAGATACAAATAAAAACGAAAGAATTTTCACATAAAGAAGAATGTAGATCACAATATTAAGGGCACTTGAAATATAGCTTAATATCTTCTTAAACTTAAACGCACCATAACAGAAAACCCACATTTAATCAAAATACGATAAGATATAATGACTTGAATTATTTCCCATGAAGATACGATCATACACGGTTTTACATATTGAGTAACAAACTGCCATAAATAGTTTTAATTGAATTGTATGTTACGTTGTGTTGAATTCTAAGGCTTCTCTGTTTATTTCTTTAGTTATGTAAACTATCTAGAAACTGGACGTAGATTTCTTAAGAGTTATTGTTATGTTGGAAACGTTCACAGATGGGACCATCCAGCACAGGAACTGTTTAAACAGGATTTCTCACCTACAGTGTTTATACATCTTCGAAGTGGCAATACGTAAGACGTAACCTAACGCAATATCCGACTCGTGGCAACGCACGCGGTGGCGAGTTCCAGATGGCAAAATGAACTTTATCCCCCTAAAACGCGACTTGCCAAGTCTAGAAAGTGTATGCATACGGTAGGGTCTAAAGTATAGAATAAAATACCACTGGAGTTCTCGTTAAACAAACCGCGAGCGACAAATATTTCAATAAAAAACTTAAATATAAACTGGTGTCTGATGCGTAGGTACTATTTCTACCGATGCTTTTTTCGAAACTTAACACTGTAGGTACCAAGTGAGTAAAACTATAAAAAAAAACCGGGCAAGTGCGAGTCGGACTCGCGCACGAAGGGTTCCGTACCATTATTTATAAAAACGGCAAAAAAAATATGTTTGTTGTATGGGAGCCCCCTTTAAATATTTATTTTATTCTGTTTTTAGTATTTGTTGTTGTAGCGGCAACAGAAATACATCATCTGTGAAAATTTCAACTGTCTAGCTATCACGGTTCATGAGATACAGCCTGGTGACAGACGGACGGACGGACAGCGAAGTCTCAGTAATAGGGTCCCGTTTGATCCTTTGGGTACGGAACCCTAAAAAACAACAACTTATTCGCTAACTCAGCCTTGCCTCTCAACTATAAGTATACAACATAAATTATAACACTTAGCTATGAGCAAAATGTACCTGACATGTAAAATTTTATTTTATCAATAAAGGAATTGAATTAAATAACTCCCGTTTGACACAAATAAGAGAAATCTGTGAAAAGGCAAATTTACTGGCTGTCTCATTACGACCAGTACTCGATTAGGCTGAAATATACCTGTTACTGTATGCTTTCATGTTTCTTCGCCATTGAAATGTCACTATAAAACTAGCTGAGCGCTTTCTACTCATAAAATGTACGATTTTAATTCCGTGTACAGTCGCCATCAGGTATATCGGAGCGACCAAGGTGCTCACAAATATGAACACACCTCTATTGTCGAGGCGTTAGAGCGCGTGTTCAGATATTATTGAGCACCTCGACCGCTCCGCTCACATGTTTTTATTGGTATTGCAACACAACAAAATAAATACAAAGAAACAAAGATACATCTACTAAAATATTATTCTCTGCTATTATGTGGTAATATTTATTTCGCGGAATGTGAGTCTAGGTTGATTTGTGTCTGCCTACGAAGCATGAGGTCCCTGGTTCGTTGCCATTGTGTGCTTAATGCTTATCATAAATATTTGTTCATGAGTTATGGGTGTTTTCTATGTAGGTATTAAAATATTTTTACTATTTAGATATTTATAACTTCTCCAAACTTTAGGTCAGGCGAGGAATACCTTCTGTACTTTATTACTTTTTCTTATTCAGTGCGTAAAGTTAGGTATTCTATTGCTCCACGCCATTGGCATGATAATTGGTAACGTCAGTTTCCAGAAACAATGAAAGTGCTTTCGAAGAGCTCTCTATGCTGTTTTAATATTCTGTTTACGACGTGGACTGGTAAACTATTCGTAAACATTTTGATTATTCGACAGCCCGATCAAAAGTATTAGCCATGTAGATACGGTTGCGCAAACATTAAATTATAATACCTAGCCTGTTTTTTTATCATTCTAATAAGATATTTCCCTACAGATAATATTTTCAAGAATCCTACAAATATTCTAGTCGAAAGTAGGTAAAATAGGAAAAATATATACTATTATATAAAATAACTATTTGCCCCAAACTAAACCAAGCTTGTGGGTACTATAGGCACTAGGCGACGATATATATACGTATATAGATAAATACATACTTATATCCATAGAAAACATCCATGATTCAGGAACAAATATCTGAGTTCATCACACAAATAATGCCTTTACCGGGTTCGAATATAACGGACATAAAATGGTGTCATCTATCGGCGATTGCGGACACTAGCGCCAGATCATTGTTCGATTTCTGAAATTTGTCCGATGTTGTAACACGGACATAACGAGAAATGGCATGGTTGTGATGACATGCGTAACGCCCACGATGTTACTCAAATACGTAACTTTTATTTGTCCAAAACGTCATTGTCATTGGGCATTCATTTGTGTGATGAGCACAGATATTTGTTCCTGAAGCTCGGATGTTTTCTATTTATTTATTTAAGTATTTGTAATATTTGTATATTATATATATTGTTGTTTGAGTACCCACAATACAAGCCTTCTTGAGCTTACCGTGGGACTTAGTCAGTTTGTGTAAGATGGACCTTATATTTATTTATTTATTGTCTTAGTTATATTGTTCAAAAATAAATCCTGTCATATTTTTTTGATAACTAATCCTTAGTTAATTTCGAACTGCTTATGTTAATCTATCGTATTTACTGTAGATAGCTAATATTTTTGTAAATAAGTAATCATCTTTTTTGATCCTAATTATAAAAAATATTTGTTCCAAATATAGTTCCGGCTTATTAGTTTTTATATCATTTCCAACGCACTAAAAATGAATGTTACGTCATATCACTCATCAAAATCGAAGTTTAGCCGTTTAGCAGTTATAACAAATGTCTATACATTACACACGTAGGTCAAAGAACTTCTAACCCTCCTTTTTCGGTTTCAGCGCAGTTGGCTAAAATGTACCTACAACAGAGGGTATACTTACCGCCAACATCGAAAATTGAAATGTCATTATCTACCTCTCGTTATAATTCACGGCAGTTGTTTCGGTGCTACAAAGTTAATCTCCCACGGCACCCACCCGTCGGGCAAACGCGTCACCTCTCGACTTCCACTTTCACCCGCACGCGCATCACCGTCTGCCCGCGAGTCGACCGACAGCTTTCCGTTTCGTTCCCAAGTCGCGGTCACATATACTTGTGATGTTACGGGTAGAAAACTTGGTATGAAACTACATGAAATTGTGAGTTAATGTGACATTCGGATGTCAACTGCAGTTGCATTATGTAGGTATACCCTATTTCAATTACCATGGCGGGATTCCATTTGAGATGGTCATTAGACGTAAACAATACGAGTAGTGACAACAAACGATATCCGGCAAACTTTTTTTGCGGTGTCGGGTCTTACATGTAACTGTCCAGTCTTGATCCTTGTCTGTTATTATTTGACCACACGCTGGCATTGAAGAGGAGAGCTCGTAAAGCAATTGTTAAACAATAGATCAACATTATGGTTCTCTTTGTGCAGTTTCAAGTGGAATCTCGCTATGGTAAATGAAATGGGGTATACTGTTGCGATATTACTGCTGCAACGTTGTCGTTTTTCATTTCATATCTGTCAATTTCTTCGATAAAATGAGTGGTGGCAAACGTCACTCATTTTATCAAGGAAATTGACAGATACCTATAGCAGCCACATCAACCCCGCTGCAGTTACGAGTATATCGTAACAGTAATGCAGCTGCAGTTCACATTCGAATGTCACATAAAATTGTCTCATCCGTAATAGATACTTTTTTGTTGGTACTGTTTTATGCATGTGCATTTGACATTTTGTAAGCCTCCGTCTACATTTTTGGGAATTATAACCTTTTTTATCGCGAATTTTCACTCCTTATTCATAATTGTGATAAATATTTTTTCTATATTTGATTATTCATGGTAAACATAAGATAAATATATTTGAAATATATCTAATGTTTAAATGTTAGTGGTTTAAAAAAAGTGCCAACTAAAATAAATGCAAAATTAAACCGGCAAATTTAAACGTTAAAATTCTTTTGTGGGCGTAATTTTTTTTAAATAAGTATAGCAGAATTCTGAGAGCTGTTTTTCTGGACACCGTCTCCAGTGGCGCCAACTGGTGACCACAAAAGCGGTAGCCCTCGTTGAAGAGTCACTAGATAAATTCTACTTTTTCTCTGTAAGTATAGAAAAATACAGTAGTACTTATAAATCTAATAAGTACTTATAAGTTCGTTCCATTTGTGACTAAGGCCCAATTTAATTTCCGACCACGAAGTCGTCACCTATTAACAGTGCCTGAAACACGCACTATGTCCCGTGGCAAATCACCACTTGTCCGCGCTCTACAATATATTAACGCGCTCCTCGCATCAGCACCGGAATGTAATGTATTTGCAAGTAGTAGGATGGATCTGTGTAAAGAATGTATGAAGTTCTGTGAGACGATGGATAAGCGAGAATCTTCTGTCTTCTTTCTTACATTTGTTCTGTTTTTTTTTTCTAGACTGTATCATGTACCAAGGTTGTATAAATACTGTCTATTATAAATTTCACAGTGTATTAGTTCGCTGTAATGCTGTGTGAATGTTTTGAATCAATAAAATAAATAAATAAAAGTATTTATTTACTTATTTCAAGGGCCTATTTTAGATATAAGCTAGTTATAGTAATCATCTGTATATATCCATTATGTATATTATTATTGTAAATAGAGAGCTAATAAAATTAATTAAAAAAAGTATAGTAAATTAAAAGGTAGTACTTGCGTTGGAAACAACTCGACGGGTAGGTAATTACAAAAATTACTTTCAAAGCATACTGTGTTACTAAGTAGAACTCCGTAAAATCAGCGTAAAATAGGGAAAACTGTTATTGTTTAGTTTTCTTTTCTCTGCCATAAAATAAAACAATACCTACCTTTATGTTACCTACTTTTCTTTCCTCTTTTCATAACTTCAGAGAAATCACACAAAAGATTCAAAAGTACAACTTCAAAACATCGTCATGTAAAACTGCCTTTATATTTAACGGGTCGCAGGGGTCATCCATTAATTAAGTCACATGTTTAGCGGGTGGGAGGGGGTCAAGAAAATGTGACATTATGTGACAAGGAGAACGCGGGAACAAATTTTGTAACGACACTAACTCCATCTGTACCAAAAACTTGGTTTGTTTTTTTAATTCGTTGTACAGCTAATTAACTATGTATTCTAATGTATTATTTATTCCTAATCGGTCTCGTGTTATGTGACTTCAAATATTACTTCTATCGAAAATACTTCTTGTTAAAATAATAATGCTAATTTAGCTGACAACAAAATTGTCAAATATGTGACATCACACCTTGCCAATATGATCAGGCCGCGTAGCCAACGTGCCAATTGTTAACACTCCGTAGCGTATCGTAGTCATCCCTCTCTATCACTCTTCCGTATTAGCACGACAGTGACAGTTGCGTATCGTTCGCTCACGATTGGCACGTTGGCTAAGCGGGCAGGTGTGACAAGGAGGGAGGGGTCAAAATATTTTGAAATTAGTGTGACGTAATGTATGAATGACCCCCAATGACTCAACATCGGACACGAAAACAACAAAATGGCTAGTTAGAGTAGTTAGTAGTATAGTTTTCCTTTAATCCCGTTTATAGGTATTTTTAGGTCTTCGCCCTCGCGGTAGGAGCAACAGGCAGCCAGACGTACAGAATGGGGGGCTGCGATAAATGCTAAGATCACAGAATTTGAATCCAGGCTTGAAGCGTGACGAATTAAAAACTAAACCACCTGCGGCAATGTAATGAAATTATATGAATGGTGTGCTCACATGCCCACAATGTTCGCGAACTTTTACAAACAAGATCGGTTACGTCAGCCACTTGCAAGCACGTTAGCGAGAGCAACGGAGTCGATAGACGTCGCTGTGGCCGTATCGGCCGTGGAATTATAACATTATAGTAGATAGGTAGTTAATATGTAGTGGTGTGTT
The DNA here is from genome assembly GCF_033807575.1 of Cydia pomonella. Taxonomy (NCBI): domain Eukaryota; kingdom Metazoa; phylum Arthropoda; class Insecta; order Lepidoptera; family Tortricidae; genus Cydia; species Cydia pomonella. Next base: position 3,220,329 of record NC_084707.1, on the reverse strand, counting down.
CCCCCGGACCCGGATACGTCCTTAAACTACGTCCGAAAGAGAGGCACGGACATTGTGAATGTCATCTCGCTTTGTGAGGTAGGGCACAGCACAGCGGATGTCATTCCAGATCTAGAGCAGAGCCCAACTGGGGAAGTATCTCCACCTTACAGAAAACCGCAGCCAAATAACACTAGACCCTACTCATAGTGTTGTGTTCCTGCCGGTGAGTAAGATTGCCAGAGCTCAATGAAGGTGCGGAGTGTTAGCGTCGGCAACGCGCATGTAACTCCTCTGGAGTTGCAGGTGACTACGGAGACTGCTTACTATCAGGCAGGCATTGTTTGTTTGCCACCGACGTAGTATAAAAAATGTTTATGTTGTTGAGTAAGATTTCCAGTGCTCCAAAGGAGAAATATATGTGGGCTTGTAGGGTCGGTAACGCGTGTGTAACTCCACTAAAGTTGCAAGCGCACGTAGGCTGCGGTGACTGCTTACTCGTAAGATCAGGCGGACCGTACGCTTCTTTGCCACCGTCGTGGAATAAAAAATGGGGCCTGTATTGTTTTAATTCCGGAAGAATGTGTTCCGCCGAGTTTCTTGCCGGTCCATATTGGGATACCCTCCCCCAATTGAGGGGGGATTTAAATCTTCTCGGCTCAGAGGTGTAGGGTTAGAGCCGGTGTAGCTTTATTTGACGTTCATAAGCGCATTGTAATATGCCTAAATGTTATTACTCCCGTGTCCTTCAGACAGTCCTTTCCTCCCACCATTTTCACAAAAAAGTCATACATGCGCAGATCAGTCTTTAAACTGTCCACTGCAAACATTGATCATCGAAATTTCTTTCTCTGCCTTTCAATCGCTGTTGTATATTAGAACGATACTGAGATAGGTAAGTAACGCAATTTTCTATACTTTAAAGATGCTTTCGATGTCGTGGTCTGTGCCCAGTGTGAAGAATTGCCAGTTACCTGTATTGTTATTGTTGCAAATAAATTACGCAGATTCAGAGTTTTAGGTGACTGTCTGTTTCAGGTTGCTTTTAGTGCTTATAATGTGAACGGTAGCGGAATATCTTAGCATAAGATTCGTAAGTGTTAACGTTAGAAAAGCTATTATCTTGGCACCTCTGCAGGCCTAGCACATGATTGGCGCGACAGTATCTCGCGGCGAGATAGACCACTAGTCTTCTTCTAACTATGTTAATTAAAGAGGGACGGGTAGTCTATCTCGCCGCGAGATACTGTCTGATGATGCATCAAGGCGGTTTGTTTACAAAGGGCCTACCGGGATACGCGAAAATCTAAATTTAGTTATCTGCCTCTTTATCGCTCGAATATGCAAGAGTGATATATAGAGGTTAGATAACAAAATTTAGTTTTTCTTGTGTTTTGTGGTAGACGCTCAGATTGTGATGGATTGTGGTAGTGGCGCCCCCTATGCAGTTTCGCGTAATATTCCCTATTGTTCAGTGAAAATTACCTCATAAAATACATACATGCTGAAAGCATCCATTTCTGACGAAATACGAGTATTATGACGCTGGTACGGAGTGAGAACGCCAATTGTTCTTATCAGAAATGGGCGGCTTTCATCTCTTGGTCAAAAATCTACTATTATATTCACTCATTTCATGTCAAAGTTCGCGACATGCGCGGTAGCGAAATTGCGCGCGCAGCCATGTTGAATATTTGTAAATACGCAGTTAACAAGTGAATTGTGGATTGTATCGTTGTCTACATAATAAGTAAGTAGGTACCTATATTTTTTTTGCTTTTTCGCCTCACTTCGAGGTATTTCGAGGAAATGCTAAAAGTGTACCATTGTCTACATACTGACATGACAATTAAAATTAAAATTTATTTATTCAATCAACAGTGGACAGTAGTATAGTATACATATAGTAATTGGTACCTCTTTTTTCAGTGAAAACATTACCTGTAATAAGAGGTATTTCTCTTCTCTAAATCGGTAAAGTTTTAATTATAGTCATAATAATGTTTTAAACAAAACGTTACAAAAGGTACAGGTTTTTGGTCGAAGGGTCGGCAACGCGCATCTTGTATCTCTAGTCTTGCAGGCGTCCATAGGCTACGGTGACTGCTTACCATCAGGCGGGCCGTACGATTGTGTGCCACCGACGTGGTATATAAAAATAAACAGAATACTTCCAGAATAATCCTTAAGGCCGATCGTAATTTAACAATTTGTATGGTTTTGACCTGGTATTATAGATACGACATTGACAAGTTGACAGTCATCTTGGAGATTGGTGCGAGAAATTAATTTCTTTGTCTTGTTTTATGACCAATCTGTCACGCTTGTATCTATGTCTTCTATCTTATAAATAAAAAAATGCGAGTGCTATTTTATGTCTTTCTAGCTGTAGATTATATTTTACATGAGATATTTTTAAATTAAATTTTATCGTATACAAAAAGCTCCACTCCGTCACATATTTTTTTGGACAAAAAACAACAATGAAAAGAATTGTGACCCACGTGAGCGATCTTCAAGTTCATATCAAAGTGAGATCCAAACGCAATAAGTTGCTAAATTTGAATCGGGCACTTATGAACTACGATGTAGTGCAGCCCTCCATAAAGTGTTGGTGTCCAGGCTTCTCAGTAAGAGGATAAAATTAAGAATGTATAAAACCGTTATTCGGCCTATTCTTATGTACGGCTGTGAGGCCTGGACACTAACTCAAAAAGAGGAAAGTCAGCTCCTGATAGCGGAAAGAAAAGTGCTCAGGAAGATCCTGGGACCTGTCCGAAGTGACGATGGCTCCTGGAGGATCCGGAAAAATGCCGAAATCGAGGAGTTGGTGGCTGAACCCAATATCATCGGCGTAACTAAATCCCACAGACTTCGCTAGCTCGGTCACCTACTCAGAATGGGGGAGGATCGGGCAGTCAAAGAAGCGTACTTGGGGCGACCAACCGTCCGTCGCTGATCGGGCGCCCCAGGTACCGCTGGTGTGATGGCGTGGAGGCGGACCTGCGTCGGCTGAATGCCAATTCATGGCAGGAGACCGCGCTGGATCGGGACAGGTGGCGTTCTCTCGTTTCGGAGGCCAAGATTCTTTTTGGATCGCTGAGCCAAAGCAGTTAGTTTACTTATGCCACACTGTGTTAATTTGTATTCGGGTAAATTTTATATACATGGTGTATCCCAAGGAATCCGAAAGACTTTAGCCACGTATTTCTGAGGCCAAAAGAAGGAAAAAAAAATATAATATGAGTTTAGATCAATTCCGCAAAAATAAGTTTTTTTGTTTGGAGTTGTTGGTTTATTTTTAATGTATTTTACATAAAAATCAATTATGTGATTAGTAAACCTGTCACTTGAAATGAATTTTTACTTTTTTTTGTGAAACGTAATTTTTGCAGTGTTATTTGACACTTTTTGACATCTATCTATGAGGATATTTCACAGACATTTCAAACGCTTCGCAGATATTTAGACAACGTCCAATAGTAGCAACATTGCCATCAAAAAAGGCGTTTAACACTAAGTAACAATATTTTTTTTTTCTATTGGCATTAACTCTGAAATTAGGCAAATTCCAGAAAAGTTTAAAGGACATTTTAGTTTTTAAATATGATCAGGAATATACTGTTAAAATCGTTTGGATTCCTCGTGAGTACCGTGCATAGATTATCCGTATTTATTTGTTTGTTTGTCTTTGCAGCTGGAGAGCGGGAAGGTTGATTGCAAGCCAAAATATATAAGTAAGTAAAATATAGCACGCTGGCAATATTTTTTCATCACACCTGCTTATAAACGGTGTTATTATATGCCCCGCATACTGACATGGAATGAGCTATATTATTCAGTATTCAGTATTCAGTCATTTATTGCCTTCATAGGTACATATTAAGATGATACATAAGAATTCTGATCAGCTATGAACCCTGTAAGGGCACTGCAAAACGTAACTTACGTACTAGTAATAAGTAGCTATCAATCACTATTAAAGTTTACATTACATAAAATATTTAATTAAACATTACAATTAAATATTACATTACATGTTATTGAATTACGACTAAAGATTAAATATTATCAAATTTACATTACAATTGACGATTACATAACTATTAAATTTAACATCACGATTAATTACATATTAAATATTTTATTATATTATTAGTTATTACATTATATTATCATAATAATATATACTAATCTATGTATATTATGCCCACGGGTGTAATAGATTCTTTTAAATTTCATTACGCTCTTGGCCGTAGCGTAGCTAACATGGGTGGCACTGGCACCCGGTGCGGAAATTGTGAGTCACCCCAAATTCAATCAAAATTGTAAAATATATAAAAAAGTAATAGAAATTTATGTTTAATATTCCATAGCTCAGAATTTACTCCATAGCTTTCATTTTAGATCCCGTGAAATTTCAATAGTCCTTACACCCTGGCGGGTGTTGCTTGTGCGGGCGTTCTATGACAGGGGCCAGGACAGCATCCGCTCGGTGTAACTCTTACATTTCATAAGTGTCAAAAGGGTATCTACGTGTTGGCTGTGCTGCCCGCTACAGTTTATGTATGCTCCCTAAAATTTAGATGTGTCGGTGCAAAATCTGTTTGCCATAAAGTCACTGTTTTGTAGCGCGCGACGCTGTCTTCGTATATTTGCCGACCCTGTGGTAGACCGTCCGCTAGCTCGCACGGGTGTACGGAGCGGGCGCACTAATGCGGGTGCCATTTGAAGTTAAAATCCGACACACGCTCATACTATTTCTCATGAACCCGCTCACCCGCTCTGTGCACCCGCGCCAGCTAGCGGACGCCTTTCATCATTATCATATCAGCCCTTTATCGCCCACTGCTGAGCATAGAGTACGCCACTTGTCCCGGTCCTGAGCGAATCTCATCCATAAGTGACCCGCAATCTTCCGAATGTCGTCCACCCAACGAGCCAACGGACTCCAGGGGCTTCTTTCATCCGAAAGCGGCCACCATTCCGTTAACATTTTAGTCCACCTGCCATCACTCTACCTAGCAACATATATGTCCCGCCCAACTCCATTTTAATTTGGTAATGACACAACCCACGTCTCGCACCTTGGTTACTCGATCTTGAAGCTTGATACCGAGCACGGCGCGCTCTATGGCTCTATGTGCTACACGGATTTTACATTACCATTTCATAGGTATGTGTGTGGTGGTCAAAAATCGTGGTTTCAAGCCTCATTTGTGCTCTATAGCTTCCTGATGACCGGGTATTTACCAGTTTAAATTTAATTCTGACAATTGACAAAGAGTCAAAAATTAACTGGCACTAACGTAAAACATATAGGATGCTGGTCGTCAGGAGGATAGATCGGAAAAAATCGTTCGCGGAAAAAATGGCTCAAAAATTCGGTCAAGTAAGAATCTTGACCGAATTTTTGAGCCATTTTTTCCGCGAACGATTTTTTCCGATCTATCCTCCTGACGACCAGCATCCTATATGTTACATAAGCAAGAGGTTCAGCAAATATATATATTTTTTATCTGTTACAGCATTATGACAATCACATTCAAAGAACCTGAAGAGCAACTGGCAAACCTCAACGCTCTGATATCCGATTTTTTTCTGAAAACTAAGGATATAGAAGGGTACATGACCCTCGAGGATCTCACAGATGAAGAGGAAGAAGAAGAGGCGAAACTTGCAAAAGACTTATTTGAAGTATATCTTAAGATAATCGAGGTCAAAGAGCAGATGAAAGAGGAAGATTTGCCGAAAGATATTATGACACCGATTTTTGATTGGACCGATAAATATTTCGATTGGAGTGACAAGCAATTTAACAAATTCCTCAAGGAGTACAATCTCGAATTTTTGTTTAAAGAGTAAAGACAAGCACTATGAAACACCTATCGAGGTGTATATACCCATTTTTTATGTCGAGAATACGTTTATACAAATAAAAGTATATTGTCAAGCTTCGTACCCAGTTTTTTTATTTTGTAATTCATAAAATTGCCATTTAGTTAAAGTTATAAAGAGTGTAGCCGTTTCATGGAAAATTATCCTTTATTTTTCTATTTTCTAGTATGAAGTACCAACTGGATTATTTTGAAACAAATATATATTGTAGACCTTTATATGAGCAATATCGTAACGAAGAACTGTTGGCGTCATTCTTCTAGAAAACAAGAAAAAAATAATGAAGTTTTAATTCCTACATTTATTCAAGATTTTTTAAAGAAAAATAAAATATTATTTAAAGAATATATGAGTAACGAAAATATAGAGATTAGGTACCGTATCAAAAGTTTACGTAAATCGCATTAGCCAGTGTGGGATTTTTTTTATTATTTATAAAAAGTTAAAACAAATCATAGCTCAGAAAATAACAGAGATAGGAAGCTGAAACTTACGAGAAATAATACTTATCATGAGGCCTCTCAATAAAAAAAAAATACTGTAAACATTGCGTGGAAGCTATAAAGAGCTTATACCACCACGACCACGCTTTTTATAGTTTCGTTATTTGTCAGCTAATCATTAAGCAGATGGTACTATTTGCTACCAGGGAGATTTAACGATAATTTCATGGGTTGGTCTCGGACTGTCTAGAACACAAAATAACTAGTGTATTATTTTGCCTATATCCCTTTTAGTCTACATCGCAAACGGTCTCGAACACAAAATGACTACAATTATTTAGACCTTTATTGGGTACTTGTTATTGCAATCAGTAGATGCCGCCAGAGCTGCGGGTGGATCCGCATCATGGCCTCTCCAAACGTCACCGATAATCGCATGCGATTTACTATTGCTATACATTGCGGCTTGCGGCATTTAGTTTGTGCGGCATTGGCATCGATTGAATTCGTTGCTCCAACTTAATAAGAAATATCTATAAAATTGCATGCCATTCGTTGCGACGTCTGTAGAAGCATTCAGTGTGATAACCGCGATAATATTGTAATAGGTATAATAGTAATTTGTCAAAGGAATTGCTTAGTAATTTGTATATTACCTGTGCGTCGTCAGAGCCAGGGTCTTCCGCAACACACGAAGTTTTCCTTCTCTGTAGCACGTACGAACTTACAAGTGCGACAGAGAGACAAAACTTCGTTCGCGGTTCACGGTAGGCCCTCAAGTGTATTTTTACGAAACGCGGATAGATTGATGCAAGAAACAATTTGATGCCCTGCCGCAAAATGTGGTATTGCTTCGTAACTTTGTGGTTTCTTATGTAAGTGGATGTTTGTTTCTTAAGGAATCTCAGATCGTCACCAAATTAAAAACACTTGTGACCTTTTGTGAACTTTATTGAAATTAGATAGTGCGTAGATCTTATACTGTTACGGTTACATAATTGACTCATTTCAAGGTTTTGTTGTTCATTTATTTTTTGCTGGTAGCTTAGACAATATCCCATGCTCTGAATTTCAAACTATATGAGAAGACCAACGCTCGATTTAGGTATACAGCGTGTATTTTTCATACGACCGCATAACCAACCGATAGTTAGTTTAGGCTGTAATTTCTGTACTTTCGTAGGTTTTATAAAAAACGGACGACTTTTATTTTTCCATATAAAATAATTTAACAAGCAATCTATTACTACTTTATTTTAATATAAAATGTCACATTTAATGGCGTGACGTCACAACCACAACTGTCACATGTGACTATGATGTACAATAGTACATTGTGCAACGAGGGATGTAAGTTAAATTTTGAATTCGAGGAAATTAAAGACCCGAGTTTGCAATATTCTTACACCCGGAATTATACACAATGTTTTTCATCTCACTTGCGAAGAAAAAAATAAATTTAAACGAAATAATTCTTAAATACGGTGACATATCAAAAATTCGTCCGCCATTTTGTAATTTCTTGACAGGTTAGCATCGAGGGCACAGACATATTCGGCATTCAGCCACAATTGAAAATTATGTAAAAATATTTTAAACGGCTGTTGAATTAAACAAATTATTTAATTTTAAACGTAAACAAAAATATTAAATTATAAACGTCAGTATTTTAAAAGTAAAACTCATTTATGCTACTTGGTCTGTATGAATAAGTGACATAATTTAAAAAAAGCTATAACACCCTAGGGAGTTATAGCTTTTTTTTTCACAATCCATAACTCCCACGGGAACAAAATAGGACTTTGTCCTTCAGTACACTGCATGAAATAAGAACTTTTTCGAGCAAGTGTGATGAAAACTACATTGCCGCTCGAAAGAAAAATCAAACCTTTATGCCTTGGTAGTTAAGTCTAAATAAAAAAAAACCGAATAGTTTTAAAGCACTAAAACCTAAGTCTAGTTTAAGTTTGCAGTTATATCAAAAATACAGTTATTTAAAAAATACTACTACAAAGCCATTGCCCTCTGTGATTCACATACAAAGAAAACCACGCATGCAGAATTCAATTTTCTGCATGAACAACTAGATTGCTCTCTCAAACTATTTCATAATGAGCTGAAATCTTGTTAACATGTCTATAATGTGATGTATCATACATCGAACATTTTTTCTGCATTAAGAGATAAAATATAATCACATTATGCAAGATAGTTTTGTCACTGAAGTTAAACTTTCCTATCTCTATCTATCTTCCTCGCGTTGTCCCGGCATTTTGCCAAGGCTCATGGTAGCCTGGGGTCCGCTTGGCTACTTATCCCAAGAATTGGCGTAGGCACTAGTTTTTACGAAAGCGACTGCTATCGGAGCTTCCAACCCAGAGGGAAAACTATGCCTTATTGGGATTAGTCCGGTTTCCTCACGATGTTTTCCTTCACCGAAAAGCGACTAGTAAATATCAAGTGATATTTCGTACATAAGTTCCGAGAAACTCATTGGCATTGGTGGTATCTCTTTATCTGTTCTCGAATGTATTTCTGATATATTCAGTTTGAATTGAAAACGTATCGGTGGCACTTTCTAGCTATAACGTTTGTATAACTTGTGTGCAAAGGTTACGCTCTACATAATGGCAATTATTTGAAAACCTTAGGTGAGAAACGATGCAATCCATTTTTAAAGACTTTTTTTACATATACAGGGTGATCAATCCAACCTAGTGGTGTTTGGTTTATAAGTCACTGATAAGCCTTCTGAATATATTTGATTGAGGTGTTGTACACCTAACTACTTCTAATTTTGACACCTTAAATTTTTTGTTTAATTCTAAAATTATAATAAAAAAAGTGAAAAAGGGTACAAGTCTCTGGCAGCGCAGGTGTAAAGGGGTGTAAGTTCCACGTAACACTTATGCCCTTATACACCTAAACTGCCAGAGACTTGTACCCTTTTTCACTAGGGCCACAGTATTGTAAATGACACTATATAGGGTGATCAATCTAAAATAGTCAGTATGGAGAAAACAGAAACATTTTAAATTATTTCTATGTCTCACTCGTTTTTGTCAGGATTCATAATTTAGCTGTAGAATTTTTATATACTCATTATTCGTCAGGCAAATATGGCAGGCAGTTACTGGCTACAAAGTTCAGGAAGAAAGTCAGCGGCCGCACATTTCCCATATAGTTTTAAACACGGCGAGGAACAAAACAATTGAAGGCCGTTAAGCGGGCGTTGTCAAAACGTTTCACTCTCTACACATTGTGCAAATGTGCGTTGTGTGAAGTTCAAGGCGTAAACGTCTTCGGTTAAAGATTTCAACGCGTACCATTGAGAATTTGTTTGAAACAGACGTTTTTAATTTCTATGGCATGGTGAGTTGAAAATTGACCAGTTGTGTTAAAGATCAACTATTTTCGCTCACTTCAGCCAAAAGTACCTACTTACCGTATATAGGTACGTACCCGACAAAATACCTAATGCCCCGTTCACATCTATTCTAGTAGCATTCCAGTCCAGTGATCGAATCCAGTGCTGGAATAGATCATATCGTTTACATTATTCCAGTCGTTTAAAAGTTCTTAAAGTGGTAATACATAGTGACAATGATTTCAAGAAGGAAGCTCAGAAATTATTTAAAAACTGTTCAATTGTGTACCTAATTATTGTGAGTACTATGAGTGAGTTAAGAAAAGTTAATCGCTGTTAGTTTTGTCACATGGGAATCAACTTTTTACATTTTTTTTACACTGTAATATTGCTTATAGTTTGTGAAATGAACACCAACACCAGGTTTTTATTGAAATTTATTGCTTGATTATCGTCACAAATCTGACAGCGATTAACTTTTCTTAACAACTCACGGTTATTGGGTTCACTATTTTCTGAAAACTCCCAAATAACTTAGAGGAAGAACTAAAAGAAGAAAAACGGTTTTTGATGAGAAATGACGGAAAAACATTTTGACGACTTGTTATTATTAATTTCAAATGATATTCAAAAGCGATACATTTTTCAGAGACGCTTTATCTGCAAAACTAAAACTATCTCTCTTTCATATTTGTGTACTGGAAATAATTACAGAGTCTTAAGTCATCTGTTTCGATTGCCAAAAATATCTATATCGAATAAAAATTATTTTTGGCGCATATCTCAGTTTTTATAGAATTCTGATGGTATATTGGTGTTCCCTAAATAAGGAAAAGCAAGCTGAGTTTGGCTATATTTCCATTTCATTTTGAAATTGTGGAGAGTGTAACCAAAAACAACAATGCGTGTTCACTATATTCCAGTCGCACTGGATTAGGCGAGCTGAAATCATCTCGTCATTCCAATCACTGGACTGGAATGCTTACTTAATCATTCCAGTGCCGGTTCACGTTACTCCAGTAGCATTTTAGCGCTGGATTCGATCACTGGACTGGAATGGCACTGGAATAGATGTGAACCGGGCATAATAAAAAGATAACTTTTTCATATCTAGAGACTTAGTTTCATATTCCGCTCAGAGTAAAAGAATGTTTTAAAAAACTGCGGAAACTTATGTCACAATAAATACATTTAACATACAAATAAGCAAACATTTACGCCAGTTTTGAAAATAAAAAACGTAACCATAACATAAACTGGTCATTTAGTGAAACTTTACATTTCATAATAAACAAACACTTCAGATAACATTGCGTAATACGCCATTATGTCCGTTATTACACTAATATCACAGAAAAATTAACTTTTACGTCTTTCCAAGTCACGATCCTACGATTATGTAAATGCGTTTAGCCGTTTTTAATTACCTAGTGTGCAAATTATCTGGGTAAACTGCAGTTTGGGAAAGTGCCGACACGATACGACATGGGGACTTTCTTTTATCGTCGAAATAGTAGTAAATGATAATAATTATACGATTACGTGACATGAACTTTCGCTTTTGTATCGTGAACCTGGTAAAAGATAAGAAATTAATGAGATAATATTTTTTTTTTTTTTTACTTTTTAGGCTTGAAAATATTTGACTCTTTTTTATTAAGGTCAAAGGTTAAAGTTTATTAGCTAGAAGTTTAATGTAGTTTTAAAATATTAACACAAAAAATAGTTCATGGTTTTTATAAATATCCAATCATGGGACATTTAAGAGAAAATTTGGAGTATTTTTGCTTTTTTCACCAACATCTGTAAAATTCTACCGCTTTATGCTTTAAAAGTTGAATGTTCAATTCATCCAGTATGTTTTCTATAGGTATGTATTTAATGAAAGCTACAGCAATTGGTTTCAATATTATTAACCAATTAAAACTATGTTTTTTTAATTAAAAACTGATCGGCGATTGGCTCTAGTCACACCTGATGGAAAGTGAAGACAGGGCCTAAGACGGAGCTCGCCGGTTCAGTAGTAGCCTATTCACTCTTGCTTTAAAGAGACCGAGGCCATATTTATCAGGGAATACAGGAACAATATTTTTTTGCTCCAGTCATGGGGTGTATGGCGCCATTAATTTTCAAACTAACAAATATCAATGAAAATTAAACTTAAGCAGCTCTTTGGCTTTTGTTTACGGTAAAATGTTGCCAGTGATAAAAACTCATGGTAAATACTTGTTTTACAGGATTTTTCTATACCATCCTATTAGTGGTGCCTGTTCCATTATAGGGGTGTTTAATATATATTTTATTTTCATAATCGGTAAGATTTTAATCGCTACATAGCTGGGCTGGGACCACACCGCCCGCATCGCCGTAACCCTCGGCGCAGGGCCAAGGTGCTAATTAATTATCGAATTGAAATATGATAAAATGAAATAATTGGTTAATAATATTACTTTGCAACTACTTCGATTTATTTCCAATTTTATTAGCTAGTTTTCTTTTTGGATTTAAAATACCTATCAAATCTTTTAAGACGTCGCCACTTCGATAAAAAATAAATAAATAAAACATCATTATTTGTGAAACACTCGAAAACATATGGGATATAAACCGCTTTTATAATTTATTCCTATTACAAGGTCAACCCTAAATGATTATTAAAAAAAAATACTGACCCTAGGTCCGGTGATGGCGCAAACCGTATGCGCCAGCAGCAAAAACAACCATAAGCCTCTCATGGTGCACTATCAGTCATCACACAACACAGTCCACTAATCCAACAATGCACTTAATCACCAAAAATTAACAGTCTCCTTAAACGATTTCAATAAAAAAATCAAAACGTCACTAAAAACTGGCGGGAAAATTCATAGACAATTTGTTTTTTTTTTACGCGCGTGGCATCGGCTGCACGCGGCGGCGGTCGAACGGGCTGTATCGTGAGAAGAGAGTGCGTCTCCGTTTTACCACCCCTACTCTTCTGTCCCCTACTCGTTTCGAAAGGATTCTTCAGATGAGAATATACATTCATCCGTAATTTGTGGACGTTAATAAAATGTTGCATAAAAACCTGTTTAGGAATTTTCCGTTTTTGGGTCAGTTGCGGAAGAAATGATGCGGTGAGATGGGGTCACTGGAACGATATATTCTAACCATATTCTAATCTGCAATATTGGTGATTCAAGTGTTAGTGTGTCTACTGTCTAAAACTTCAACCTAGATGCATTGCAACGCATTATTTATTCAAGCAAAACTAAGCATATAAGTAGCGTTTATGTGTATGGAGTATTTAGTGACTAATAAATGAATAAAATACCTGCAATAACTCTTTACTCTCCTCGGAAATAAATCAAAAAAATATATAACACATAGAGTAAGGAACAGAAATTAATACTTAGAAAAGTTTAGGAAAGCTGACGACTATACCTACATAAAAGAATACCATTTGGCATTAAGTCTGCCATTTGTATATATATATATATATATTTTGTGCAATAAAGTTCAAATTTTAAATATTATGTAGTAGTAATGCTATGTGAATATAACTAAGGGTAAGAAGATATATTAACAACTCGAGCGTTTTTAAATGAAACGGAATATTAAAAAGTTGGTACAGCCGCAATAATTTTATTTTCGTATCTTATCTTTCTACTCTTAGACTATATATACTCTGGCACACTTCAGATAAGCTGTTCAGTAGAAAAAGGCGACAAATTAAAAAAAAATGGAGGCGCGAAGTGTTATTTACTTCCCATTGACAATTTGAATTTCGCGCCTTTTTCTACACACAAGGGTGTGTTCATGTATGAAATTTTTGGTGAAATATAAACCGAAAAAGCTGTCTTCAAGCATACCTATTCCTTTAATGACAAAAAATGAGAAAATATTCAGCGGAATTTACTTCTAACACATTATTAAGCTCCACTACACTAGAGTATTAATTACACTTAAATATTAAGACAGCACATTCATGTCTATGTGTTGTATGTATGCAGTACGCTGCATGAAAATAGCCGTGGTTTCAACACCCTCGCATCTTGCGCTAATCTGAAACCAGATAACTGGAAACAATATCGCATCACCACTAGACAATAACCAGAGACAAATAGAGCCGTCATAGAGTTAAGTGGCCTGTGATATTCGCAGCAGTAAGCGAGCTCTAGTCTCGGACCAACCAGTGTACTCGTAGATAGGTATACCGGGTGTCTCCTACGAGTATAACACGAGCAAATGATTAAAACATAGATTGTATTCCTCAAATGATATTAAAACGTTTGTTTAAATCAGTGGTGGGCAAACTTCTCCATGGGGGTCCAGAAATTTAAGAGGAGGGCCAGAATTGCAACAAAAATGTATTTTGATTTGATTATCGTGGACCAATGCCATATACTAATTATTTCATAGTACTGGCGGCGGGCCGGATAAAATCCTTTCGCGGGCCGGAGCTGGCCCGCGGGCCGTACTTTGCCCACCACTGGTTTAAATACTTTAGAAAATGGTGAAGTCTTTATATTTTCTCTTTTTCATGCAAATTAAATACTATTAACATACATATAAACCTACCTATAATACTATTAACGTACATATGATCCTTTAAATTTTTCCATTAGTGCGGAAAAGTAGCACCATATATACTGTATTAATGCTATGCAAATTAAATACTATTAATTTGCATGGCATTAATACAGTATATATGGTGCTACTTTTCCGCACTAATGGAAAAATTTAAAGGATCATATGTACTGTAAAACGTTGTACGATACATGTGCGAATAGATAATTCGCAGCCGTGTCGATTTAAAACACTCCCTTCTTAATTTACATACACACATGCATACACTACATACACACACACATACATACATACACCACATAGGCTACGGAAACTGCTTACCATCAGGCCGTATGCTTGTTTGCCACCGACGTAGTATAAAAAAAAATTATCGCCACTTGTTACGAATTTCCTATTTTTCGCCCTTGTATCGTAAATAACTATTTAAATTCAAGTATCTAGTGTATCTACGCTATCATCAGTGTACGTATTTACGTTGATTGTCACGCTTTAAACGTAACGAAATGTGCAATACATTGCGTCATAGAATTATATGTATGTATATAAAGTATACTCAAAATCAAAACAAGTTATTTATAAAATGCGCTGAAATAAATCTTAGTTGTATTTTGACATCACATTTTAACTGACCGATTAGAATATTCTGGTTATACCGTTCTATATAAGTTTATATCCAAAACGATGAGAATATGTTGACGGTTTAACGACGCACATGATAGGCTTGCAAAATTGCGCTTAAATGGTATAAAACGGGTATTGCACTCCAATTAGGACCTGTGAGACATGGTATTCTTTTCTACATGGCACAATGGTGGGAGGCCTATTCTCATATGTCCGCGACATGCATCTAGTGGGATTATCTCACTGCGTCTGACAATATTTCATAATATAAGTAAAGTCGATTACGTAAATATCTTAAAAACCAAAGTTCCAAAAATATATTTACAATATGTCCCTAAAGACACTGACAATAAGGTCCTTTAAATATATTTTTGGAACGTACGTAACTAGGTACTAACATAAATTTAATAGTTTGTATGTGTGGGTGTTTATCTGCATCACGAAAAACGGCTTAACGGATTTGGGTGAAACTTGGCGCATAGTTAGTTTTCAATCTGAAAAAGGATATAGAATACAAGAGATGCACTGGGGTTGCTATTATTTACAAGAAAACGAAGATGGCGTGGTGGGGCATAGCTTAACCACTCGATTACAGCCAAGAAAGTGGTTTACCACTTTTCGACTCTATTTGTCAAGTAATAGAGTCGAAAAGTGGTAAACCACTTTCTGGGCTGACTGTATCAATATGTAGATATTATAGCCAGAACGGTATTAAGATTTTACAATTTGGTAAAGTTTTAATATTGTTATGTAACGACATTAACACGACTCGGAGAAACCAATAAGCGTGAGTAACCACATCAATATCAAAACCATAACAGCCGGCCTAGCAACGACAGCGAAACGCTTTGTATCTCTCTATCACTCTTCCATATTAGTGCGACAGTGACAGTTGCGTTTCGATCGCTACGGAGCATAAGCGATTTGCATATTGGCTACGCGGCCAGGATTTAAAATATGGTACTAGGAACGTTATATATTCAGTCTCAAGTCGATGGCAAAATATCGAACGTACCAGAATCGGCGCCCCATTGTGTTCAAGCTACATTACATTTCAAAACGCTATCGCGTTGATTAACGATTTTACCATAAGATTCGCTTACAAAAGGGTTTGTTCGTTTGTTGCAATTACAATTACAGTTTTGTGCAATTCTTTACACTTCACTCGACTGGCACGGTTGGTAATATTGATGCCTTAATTAAAATCTATAAGTACTATTTATTTACCTATATATGATTTTTAAATAACTCTTGCACCGCCTGATGGGCTGTCAAAATAGCTGCCAACTTAGCTTGGTTTAACTCTATATCAAAATCGATACGAATAATAGGCATGCAAGATTTAATTACATTGTAATTGTTAGTTACCTACCCACTTATTATGAAGTTAATAGAGGTGGTAGGTGTTTAATAAAAAATATATGTATAAGAAATGCTCCAGAAGCTTAGTATATTAGTACTATTTGTCTGTTATATTTATAACATTCATTTCTTAAGAGGTAAGACGTGGTTATTTCTCCATACGAACGCACTCGACTGTTTCCTCCTTGGTTTTTAACCCTAGAGCGATGATTTTTCAACACAGATTAATAATATCAATATCTGTGTCGGACTGTTTTTTTTTTTGATATTTTAGTTTTCCAAGTGCTGGAGCACTTCAAATATCGCAAAAAACCCTTAAAGAAAAACATGGTAGTCAAAACTGATACCAATTAGCCAAGATAACAAACCCAAAAACCCAAACAGTCCGACACAGATATTGATAATATTTATCTGTGTTGAAAAATCATTGCTTTAGGATTAAAAACCAAGAAGAAAACAGTCGAGTGCGTTCGTATGGAGAAATTACCACACCTTACCTCTTAAGAAATGAATGACAGAAATATAACAGACAAATACACTCGCGGGCAAATAATACGGGTCAGTGACAAAACCCTTATATTTTGCAAATTAATATTATTAAATTAAATTTAAAAAAAATCGTTACGATTACTTTCTGGAGGAGGAAACAGTCGATCAAGAGACCTCCATTTTTGAGATTTTTACGCAGGATTTTACACTTATAGCACTAATTTTAGGAGCCGTCCTTGTCAGCACGACGAAGCTATTCACCTAATATTCTCAAATCTGAGAAGAGGCTCAGCTGGTCCTTCCGCGCTTAGGCCGCTTTGACGGACGCTTAGCCTACGGCCCGATTCGAAGAATGAAATACGATAACGATAAGTTCTGGTTTAGATAAGCTCTCATTCATTTAGATATCGTTTGTATGTCGTATAATTTACAGAAGCAGCTCGATTCGGGCAACCAATGTCACTTTGACGTTAGAAATATCGTAGATAGATCTTATTGGTATCACAGCGGAATTGAAATAAACGTCAATTTTGACATCTCGTTTAGTTATCGATCTTATAAAGATCTTTCCAAGATCTTAAACTGTCTTAGTCATTCTTCGAATCGGGCCGCTAGTTGGAAGTGATTGACTTCGAATCCCAGTGAGGCCAACTAGTTGTGTGATGAGCAGTTGAGCAAGGATATTCCTGAAATACGGTCATTTTCTTATAAGTATATCTATTCTGTGGTATAAGTACACTATTGTGCCATATTTTTAGAGTTCCGTACCTCAAATGGAAAAAACGGAACCCTTATATGTAGGATCACTTTGTTGTCCGTCCGTCTATCTGTCAAGACGCTTTATCTCAGGAACGCGTGAAGATATCGAGTTGAAATTAAAACCATATACTCAGGTCTACAGTCCCTTGATGCTGGCCATACTGCACACTCTCAAGGAAATCAAAATTCATACTCATATCACATGGCACTTCCCGTTGACCTAGAAGTATGAAATTTGGCAAGTAATATCTCATTCACCACAAATGCAGGGAGAGATCGCAAAACTTAAAAAAAAAGTAAAAAAAGTCCTATTTGCCTTTGTCCGATTTTATATAATGGAGTGACTTATGACAATATATATTACAAATAAAAAAATCTAAGTAGCAACTCTAAACAAAATAACATCAAGTCCATTAGAACAAATCTATTGTTTGTCAACAAATCAAAATAGCGGAACTTTACCATTTAGATTCTACCGATTTCAATGCGTAAATTTATTTCCCCGTTACACCATAATGACGCTTATTTAAAAGATATCAAGAACTAAGAACCATTATCTTAGGTCATTACTTTAATTGTGAAATGCACTTGAAGCGTTTGAAATTAAATGATGAATTATAATGGCGTTAAATTACTCTGAAATTTCAATATCAGTACTAGGTATGATTGCGTTTAGGTAAAGCGTGAAATCCTACTGAGGTACTTATAGAAATCCGTTTTATTAAATGTATGTTTGTGAATTGCGAAAAAGAAATGTAGAAACTACTTCAACTATACTTTCCGGAAAACTAACTGAAGACTGAGATCATAATTCTATCTCCTTTACCGTTGTTAAGACCAACCAAGAGTGAAAGAAATGGCATTATGATCTGACTCTCCACTTAGTATTGCGGCAAGTATAGTCTTATTTTAATCAATTCCAATATGTTACTAATATTAGTCAGTTAAAATAAGTTACATGCATGGAAGCGTGTTCGCAAAGCTGTAAAGTTATATAATCTAGTATGTGCATATAATTAATATACTCTGGTACACACACCTTGGCAGTAGAAAAAGGCGGCAAATAAAAAAAATATGCGTGATGAATTTTCCTAGCAACGAAAATTTTAATTTCGCGCCTTTTTACTAATAAACGTTCGTAACAAAAAGTTATATATTTTAAAGAAGTTAAATATGATTGTGGTTATTTACCTACTTAAATCAGCCTCATTTTGTAATCAGTTTTTGTTTATTTAATTATTTTCGCTTAAACGCCTGCTAAATTGCGTTTGATATATTCATAATTAATAACTGCGGAAAGCGCCGAAATTAAGCGTAATAAATTTACGTGCCTCGGTAATCATTTTGTACCATTTGGTGTTGGTCGATGGGGTCGCAGCATACACAAGATTTTTGCAGAAATCACGAAGCGTCTGGTTGACGTAACTGGTGACCGAAGAGCAGGGGGCTTCCTCGACAACGTTTGAGTGTTACGATACAACGAGGAAATATGTTAGATTTAAGCTAGTTATTAACTTAGTTTAGTATTCGTAATACCTCTGTATACATAATATATCTATTATGTAAATAAATGCTAGTTTATAACCACGGAAATTCGAGAAAATAAAAAATATTTCATAGATACAATATACATAATGGATATATACAGATGATTACTATAACTAGCTTATATCTAAAATAGGCCTTTGAGGCATTGTACCAAGGATGCTGGCGGCATTTCCTCGTTGTATCGCAATACTGATACGTTGTGCGAGGAAGCCGCCAGCTCTTCGTTTTCATAGATAGTTTTGCCATTGCAACCCATTATACTTATAGGTACCTACTTATAAAATAACAAAATAAAAGCGCGAATAACACGCGAAAAATTAATTTCGCAATATCCATTTTGTAACCGTTAAAGATTTGCGAGTGTTAGCTGATCAGGGAAACAGGTATTAGGTACAGGTATAGGTGTTGCTAAACATATCACTTATGTAAGACAATTTATACCGATTGTGCTTAAAGAAATGTCGTCATTATCGCCTGCCTCGCAGAATATTATTAGACTATAATATGAACCAATTCCCGGTGTGTAATTGAAAAAATGAAAAATGTTTTATTTGTTAATAATACAGGGTTCAATTGTATAGTCTGTATCTTTAGGTATTTAAAAAAAGGTAACAAAATCTACCCTCAAATGGCTCCTTAAGGCAGCTGAGGGTAGATGAAAACATTACATGATCAAATAATGTAGGTTTAAAGTCAGGTCGTTCAGTGACAGATCCAGGTGGTTTTGTATTTGGTTGGTTAACCAATAAATATTAAAACTACCCGAAAATGTACAAATTGTTTGTTTCCCTTTTTTTAAATACCTACCTAAAGATACAGACTATAAAGGTTGGAGTCTTCTAGTAAGTATAAAATACCTGTGACAGAAGACCCCGATCTTCCATAACAACACGTGTAGAACTTAATTAACAAATATAAACAACAAGCAGTTTTGCTGACTAAAAAGAACAAATATAACTATCTTGACATTTATAATATCAATACATTTAATTTTACTTAATAAGCTGTAATTTGGTATATTTTTGTAAGTTTGGCCGAATTATATGTAAACATTTATTTATTTATTTATATCAATTTCCACACTTATTTTTACTGGTGAACCTAAGACAATAGTGTAACTATTAATAAAAAATATCTAAAGTATGTCATTACGTCTATAACATAATATATAGGTACAATGCTGATTTTGTGAATTCATTCAGAGAACATGAGAATATGTCAATATTTTCCGCTGTTATATTGAGAGTCCGCACTGCGCGTCAGCGAAGCCAGATCGAGCAGGTTGGTGCGCCCGCGCGGCTCGGCCAGCAGCCGCGACGACGCCGGCGCCACACATACCTATCGGGTACATACACAATCACATATCTCAACACCTAACTGTTGTACAATTTCCCCTAACTAGCTTAAAAATATATGTTACCAGGCAAAGTTCCCTGCGCACCCGCAGCTCATTGTTTACAAAACATAGAGATGACTTTGCGATACAGTCGAAAGTTACTAAAGAATATTTCATTATAAAAAATAGGACGTTTACAAAACCGGCCAAGGCGTGTCGGGTCACGCATAAAGCACTCGCACTAGACCGGGCCGGACCCGGGCCGAGGCGTCTGACATGTCATTTTCTATGACGGCTGATCGGTGGTCACCTGGTCGCTGATCACGTGGTGCTTTCCACAAAAAACGAAGCGCCGGACGCTCCGGCCCGGCTCCGACCCAGTCTAGCGTGAGTCCTTAATAGGGTTTTTTTCGGTTGCATCCTAGAGAAGCACGTGGTCCGCTTGGCAACGTAATCCCAAATAATCTAGGTACCTACTCATTTCTATCAAAATAACCTATCTCCTGACCCGACTTTGGCAACAAGACACTTATTTAAACGTAAAGCATAAAATGGCATTCTAATTACGAATACCTATACGGTACCAGTTTCCAGTTAACATTTTTTTTTATTGTCATTACCTTAACCGATACCTAAGTTATGTAACACGCGATCGCATTCGAGATGATGCACCATTTCCACATATCAGGTTTCTCTAGATTGTCTACACTTGCGACACACTCGACCAGGTATAGGTATATATAACAGCATTATCTGTATACAGATAAATACAGGTTTTTTTTCAACGTATACAGAGGACAGGGGAATTAAATTAAAAATAAAGACTCTTCAACTCCATATTCAAATGTATAATATACAAACATTTCCTTCTTTCCTCTTCCTACACAGCTACAGTGCTTAATTTTATTATTTATATAACTTTACAAGCTTTACTTAATTTATCTATATCCCAATCTCAGGCCTGGATTTAGAGGCCCCTAGGCACTTGGAATGGCACTTAGAATTTAGGGGGCCCCTTTCTCTATCTCAAAACCAGTACTAGGTTGCCTGGGCCCCTAAGCCCGGGGCTTGTTGGCGTACGTGGAAATCCGGCCCTGCCCTTTCATACAAATACATAAGTCAAATGACAGATTAAGACACACGGTTAAGAGCTAATTGTAGTTTGTAGCTCGTTTAGGAATGAGTATAACGTATCACCATAAGTCTGTGTGTCATATTTTTTTGCATAGCACAGGGAATTAGGGATGATGTTTCCTTGGCAAGTAATGTAAGTAATGTTTTTCAACTCGACGACTGTAATGGTTGAATTAAAATTTCGTATACCAAACTATAATTGCGTACTTTTCATGTATGGGCTCCCAACTCAATTATAATATTCATTTCGATACGCTGTGATCAACTATAAAAAGAATTGACCAATCACGTGCCGCCGCGCTCCCATAGAAAAAACTAAACCGGTGACGTGTGGGTGGGGGCTTTTCGCGTTTATGTCTATGTTTTGTATTACATTTTTGTCTACTGAAATGCTTACCAAATTTCATTACTTATTTAGGTTTTATACAAAAAAATATCATTTTAGATGACTTGTAGAAAAAGTATTGTATGCAATAGTGATATAATCAAGCTTTTCAATCTCGTACCTTACTTAGGCAACTCAGCAAGCTTCGTTAAAAAGCTCGCTATTATATCACGGTTGTATAAAATACTATATCAGGGGTTCCCAAAGTGTGCGCCGCGGCGCCCTGGTGCGCCGTAGAAAGTAAAGAGGGGCGCCGTGAGTTCTATCATTATCCGAAACCACAAATATTCGCGAGTACCTATTTGAGCGCTCGCATCGGTAAATAATATAGCGTCGTATCACTCTTTGTCGACCGTGATTTTAAATTTACAAGGGCGCCGTTGCAAAATACTAAACTTATAACTGCGCCGCATGTTGAAAAAGATTGGGAACCCCTGTACTATATTAAGTTACGTACCTACTACATTAAAATTAGCAATAAATCAACCTAACATTCTGAAGTTACATTTCACCTTAAGTTCATCCTTAGAAAATGTGTAGGTATGGAGTACCTGGTACTGGTAGGTACTGTGTTTTAGTTTAGCAGTTTTAATTTTTGACAGGTCTCTGGCATGGTCTAGATATATTGTATAACGGTCTATTATATGTTAATATTGTCGCAACACAGGACTAGCCACAGCTCCTAAAGCTGACGTTTAGATACTCTTCGTCAAGTCACGCAGTGTTTTCAATGAGTTGGTATATGCCACTTGCCAATTAGGGTACAGTCACCTGCAATAATTTGTTACTCTTCGAAGGCCGCAAAAATATGTGATAGGTACGCTCTTTTTGCTCTACAAATATGATCTTGTCAGATATTTTTGCGGCTTTCGTTGTGTAACATATTATTGCAGGTGACCATAAATTAGGGTACCAGTCCTCTGATTCACCATGCTGACAATTGTCATCTGACAATGACAATTGACTACGGTCAAGCGTTAAATTACTCTGAAAGCGTTAAATTACATTGCTGGTTCAACGAGTAAACATTGACGCTAGACACCGACGTTACTTACTGTCTGACTCAGAAATGTACAGGAAATTGTCAACTGACGATGACAATTGGCCGTACATTGCTGGTTCAACGAGTAAAAATTGTCGCTAGACACCGACGCTACTTACTGTCAGACTCAGAAATTTACAGGAAATTGTTATTGTCAGGTGACAATTGTCAAGGTATTGAAATAGGCTTCAGGTGCCGTAGAAGTCATAGTGTCAGATTGTTGATAACCTGGTGATCAACAATTCGGTTGCCACTAGGGGTAAAAGTATTTTTATCTTGTAATATTGGTTGGTTGTATTTCAACACTAGTTAAATAGCGTTTTTGTGAATAAATCTATCGATATTGCTGGTATAACTAACGTATCAATGCAAAAAATCTAGCTTGTACTCTTAGAGTAGATTCCGCGACATAAATCGCCAATCACGATTTTTACCAATAATATACCTATCATATTATGATAAATTGATAAATTGCTAAACTAAAATTAAAACGCCTAGGGCCCGGGCCCCATTGCTAGATAAAGATACGTGAACAAGTAATTTATACCTTTATGAAATTTTAATTTTAATTTAAATGAGCACCTACTTTAATGTGAACGCAGACTATGAAGGCATGTATTCTTCCTATAGCTAGCAAGTAATTTTAGTTTTTATATAAGCAAAGAGATAGGTACTGGCTGAAAAACAGCGCTGTGCAGTCACCAGACTCGCGGCAAAAGCTGAGTCCCGAGCCCATTGTCGCACTTAAGAGTTTGAATGTAAACAATAGTTATATATGGTATATTATCATAGTTCTCAAAAGCTGTATACTTATTGCTACTGTGCTGTAATGAATGCTTATAGAGTGGTTGACTGTTTAGTCGAATCAAGTTGCTCAGTCAAAACGATTAGTCAATCATGTTTGCTGCTGCTTGCTGTATGTACTATTTATTTATTTTTTGCGACAATAAATGACTTTTTATTTTTATAGTTTTATATTTTTAATGATACTTGATTTCAATATTATGTCAAAAGTAAACTTGCAGTAAATTAGAATCATTTATTGTTTTCTAATTTATGCCTTACCCAGTAATATATGATCACGCGGGATATTGCGGAATTTGATTGGAACTAAATTTTTCATACTTAACTGAACTGTCACCATGAGAATAACAGCGCCCTCTTGACAATGATCATATATTTCTGGTCGATGTCAAAATTAACAACCGCAACAAAAATACACGATCAAATTCATTAATGAATGTTCAATTTGGTAACCAAGCAATTGCCATCACTTTCGTATGACCTTGGATCGAGAAAGATGTTCTTGTTACAAACCAAATTAAATGATTGCATATCAATACGTAACTTTATGTCTTGCAAACTTAAATTGTTGCTATTAAATGTATGTTACTGTAAAAACAACCCTTCTACATCAAACACACGACTCAATTTTGACCAAACATTAAATTGAAATTGGACGGACGGACGACCGGTTTGGCCTAGTGGGCAGTAACCCTGCCTACGAAGCTGATGGTCCCGGGTGCAAATCCTGGTAATGGCATGTATTCGTGTGATGAGCATGGATATTTGTTCCTGAGTCATGGGTGTTTTCTATGTATTTAAGTATTTATAAATATTTATATATTATATATGTCGTTGTCTAAGTACCCTCAACACAAGCCTTATTGAGCTTACTGTGGGACTTAGTCAATTAGTGTAATAATGTCCTATAATATTTTTTTTTTTATTTATTTAAATATGCCCGTATTGAATAAACTTCATGTTTAATGAAAAGCGTATTTAATATTCGATTGCTTATTAGAGCCATTGCAGTAACCGATATGGCGTTTACTTCTTACCCAAAAAATATCTGACAAATATTGGCAAAAACAACTTATCAGTCAGCATGAACCAGGAAAATAGGTCTGGCCTAGTGGGTTAGTGACCCTGCCTATGAAACCGATGGTCCCGGGTTCGAATCCCGGTAAGGGCATTTATTTGTGTGCTGAACACAGATATTTGTTGCTGAATCATGGGTGTTTTCTATGCATATAAGTATGTATTTATCTATATACGTATGTATATCGTCGCTTAAGACCCATAGTACAAGATTTGCTTAGTTTGGGGCTAGGTCGATTTGTGTAAGATTGTCCCCAAATATATATTTTTTATACTACCGACAGGTCAGAAAAAACTATATGCCTACCTTGAGCCGGACCAAGCTGACTCTGCATGACAAGCTGTAATTATTATATAATTATGACATTTCATAATTAATGTTAAAGTACGAAAAAATTACATTTATTTTGTTCCATTTAAATCAATGCAAACTTAGCTTAGACGGATTGTATCCACTTTCATACATCGATATATCGATCGACGTCGACTGTTCCATTCTACCATCGATCGATTGGTGTGTAAACACCCTTACGCTTGGTTCAACTTGCTAAAGGCTGTTTTTCTGTCAATTTTGTTGTTAAATAAATAAATAACACACTTACGGTCCATCACAGCATCACCCACATGCAATTGCATAATGCAAACACTAGACCAATGTGAGATGTAGCCGTTAGCCAACTGCATTGAGTACAACTGTATCGCTTTGTAGGTTATGTTGCGTTGTTTTTGATGTTGTGTTACTTTGATAAACCTGTATTTCATTGATTGACAGTGGCACGTATAGGTAACTAAACACAGAACACTGGCTTGACGCAGACAGGCAAAAGAAGCTATGCCTGGCATCAACGGAAAGCTCACAAGGGCGCTCCTTCAACTTAGGAAGCTCCCACTGAGTATGGTAACCAGTGTCATGACAGATCATGGACTATTTAACAAACATCTTTTCATAACAGGTGTCACAGACAGTCCCCTATGTCGAGGATGCATGGAGACAGAAGAAACAGCCTCTCACGTGGTGCTGGAATGCAGCGGAGTGACTCCATACAGGGCTAAACATTTCGGATCCCCGAGAGACCTCCCCGAGGTCCTACTCAACATTAAGGGTTTGATAGGATTCCTCGAGGAGCTGGGCTGGCAGGACTAGCCCACCCCCACATGTCACGCAAAATAGGCGCCAGTCGTCGAGTTGCAGAAAATCGCCCGTATACAATACAATACATTATTAATATTTCTTTAAGAACGCTCCTCCTAATTATTTCCAAAGTCCACGTTTGTATTTTGTATCTTACGCAACACAGGCGTGAAACAATTATTGTGAAATGCCATACAAAAGGGCTATTGATGTGATTTGTATTTTTGAATGACGTTTGACCCTCAGCCGGATTTGCGAAGTTAGGCAGGCTGCAAGCTTAGCAATTTAAAAACTAACCCAGGTGATTAAAGGGCAAATGTCCGCGAATATTAAGTGCGTACGCACCATCGCTGGCCCACTAGCTTTGATGTGCGGACTAAAAACCGACACCGTGGCCATCCCATCGCCATCCCGCCGTGCCAAAAGACATCCGCAGTGCATCTCGCTTGGACCAATGTCAGTACGAGGGAGATGCATTGTGAGTAAGACGAAGTCGCTAGAGAATGTCAGTGTCAAACTCGTGGTAAGGATACTGTTTTAATTCCGGTCTCTGGATATAGCAATTATATTATCGCTTTATACAGGGTGACCTTAGCCATTGGACAAACCCTGAAATCCCACGTAGGGTTACTTCTCAAGAATGCTCTGACGTTAATATTTTTTAATTAGAACAAATACAAAAAAAAAATTTTTTTTCGAACAAAAGTTATTTGCAATAATCGACAACAAAAAGAAACACACTGTGTTAACCATTGGCAATGTTTTTGACAATTTGTTCGAAATATTTGATAATGATGACATTTTTCAAAAGTCAGAAGCTTTATTAGTGTCATAAATAAAAAGATAATCTAAAAGGTCGAAGAGAAGGTTCCATACTATTATTTTAGGATATTACCGTAGGAGCTACTAACACATACAGGCTGCTCCAAGGTAAAAAATGTCAATTTGTTAATTTCTTCGAAACCGCTACACCGGTTGTTATGATACTTTGTACACTGGTTCTAAATACCCTAATGCATATGTACATTTCGGCTTTGTCCAATGGCTAGGGACACACTGTATAATCATATGGTAATTATATGTAGATTAATAACGAATATTTTAAATCAGATAAAAAAGTTACGTTGTACAAATTAGCTACATAAATTAAAATCTAATCATATCTTTTTAAGAATTGAATACGTTAAATATTGTTTAATCGTTTTGCATATCGAATCTGAAAATTATATGTACGCACTTGCATAATTATAATGTAAGCAGATCGCATTACTTGTCCAGAAATTATCATAATACCTATTGTTCATTATGGTTATTTAAATGAGATGACTTTCAAATTGCCTCTTACTCAATTGTCAACAAAGATGTAACGGGTTAGCAACGGTGGCAATACTTGTTTGACTTTTAACATGTGTTTGTACGTTGTACTTACTAGTGTATTTAAATTGCTTGTTGCTGTGGCGTTTCAGTCAATTTTAGTTGCCGTTTTCGGCGCTCCTTTTTAGTTATCAATGATTTCCTTCAATCACAAAATTAAAAAAAGTATTTAACAGAAAATATCGACTTCACAACAAGCCATTAAAATTATTTACGACCATAGTGCACCCCCAAACAATTACAATTTGTCTAAGATGAAAGATACTAGTCCTAGAAGAGTTCCATTCTGGTCTTCATCAGAGGTCCATGTTATGAAATAGCATATTTTGCAACACTTGGTTTTCAGATGAAAATAAATACTCGCTGTAAGTAGGTATGCTTATAAGATTTCACGAGTTCCCTCAATTCCTCTTTTTGGAACTTAGAAGTCGGTTAAAAAAAATACTTTTTACTCCATAAATATTGCTTTCCAGCTGCCTAACGTCTGCCAATTCGTCGAGGCAGTCAGGATCATCAATCACCTTTGCTGACCTTCAATTTGGCTAAAACATTTAGAACAGTCCCTCGACATCACATGACAAATGACAATCTTTTGTTTAACTTTCGTACACATCTATCATCTGATTCCAAAATGGCGGACTATTCTAAGAGCACCTTTACATCACGCGACTTTTTAGTAATAACAACACATGTGTGATTATTTATGTCAGTAAAATATGACATGTTTAGAAATCTTAAGGTGTGTGTCTAACTAATCTATTTCTCAATGTATTTGAAGGTTCATGATTTAGATGCTTACTTATAAAGAACAATGTTTTGACGTTTAACACGCTGTTGTATATTGCATTGCTAACTTGCCATATTAAACTTCAACATATAAGCTATAATTAACTAAAATAACTTAGGGAAACGTAGAAGTTTCACAAAACTATAACAATAGGAACAAGTAGGTAGTATAAAATTTGCTAAGAGCAGTCGTGTGCAACGTGGGTGCAACATATTTATTGGGCATTCATTTATTGATTTGAGTAGCACGCGTAACGGAGTTTTCACACTGTCCGATCCAATATCAGATGTCGGTTGATTTTTGAAGAAAAACGTAAGCTAGAAAATGCCCTGTGGTATCATGTCCTTTTATTTTTGCAATAACGCTTTCTTTTGAACAACAAACAATAAATAAAAGTATAAAAAATATTAAAGGCACTTTTGTATTTTTTGCTTCATTGTAGGCAGGTTTATTCGTTGATATCGGATCGTACAATGTGGAAACTCTCTCAATGCGTGCGCAGATAATATTATATGCGTGCGCAATATACTTACAGGGTGGAATTTCTTAATGAGTCGGTGAGGGCAGCTACCAGATTCCGTACTGCTACGCAAAAACAGTCTTACAAGACCTTCCATCGATTTCAAATTAATGAAGATTGGCGTTTACAGATTTTGGAAAAAACATATAGAGTGCGAGAAATGGGTAATTATTGACAAACTTTTTTTTATGCCAATCGTTTCCATAACTATCGAGGATCAAAAGCTTATATGGGACCAAAAAAAAACGTTTAGAAAAGCCACGAATGGAGGAACATTTTTCCCATACAATTTGTAAGATAATGAAAACTTTTATTTATCACATGCTATTTTTTATGCCAATCGATTCGATTCCTATCCATTATCTATAGTTTCCTAGGGGTCAACTAAAGGTAATGTACTAAAAAGCCACAAATTAAATAAAACTATTTCCATACATTTATATACTATGGCGAAAACGTGACATTTTATTCAATTTCATAGTTAAATAAGTGTTAATTTCTCATGTAAGTGAATTGTAAATATTCTTATGAGAAAAATAAATTTCTTTAAACCGAATTTTTTCTCGCCAATCAGTCCTGTTACGTTTAAGGACCATAACTGTATGAAGATATTACAGTAACAACATTCAAAATCTCAAACAACAGGGATCTTAATTTATTTCAGGCCACAAGATGGCAGACCATCCAGCGCGCACGTTCTCTATTGAAATCGGTGCAGAGTTAGCTTGGACGGACTCCAGCTACAAACACTTCCTATCAAGTTCCCGTTTACACTTGACTGTCAAAATCACACGGCTCACTGTGTACACTGTCGCGTACACTGTTCACTTTATTATTATGTTACGTGACAATTAGCGTTAATTGTTCAAAATGAGCGCGCCAGTATAATTGACGTTGGGCGGTAAAATGGCGCCTGAAAGTTCTGCCAGTAAAGTTTTTTATTTTTATTTGTTTGGTTCTATAGTTACGTTTATTAGCAAAATGAACTATATTTCTCTCACTTATATTATATAAACTAAAATCTATAAATTTATTTTTCATTCATCAGAAAATGATACGTACGTTTCTGCACAAGATCATTTTACGTTTATATTACGATAAGTAATTAAATTTGATTTTAAATGGATTTGTTGTACAATTTCCATTCTAATATTTAACTCCCTATTTCATAAATCATGATACTTACCTAAATTGTTAATTGAAAGTACCGTCAAGAAATACTATAAAAGGTTATACTTAGTCATATTAAAAAAACATGTATCTTACTTTCCTCGTATTCGAAATGAAAAGTAAGAGTGTATAACTCGGGTGAAACACACCATTTCAGTCTCGGACTATTGTCACTCTCACTGCGTTCGAACGCCAAACTGCCTCGACGGAAATGAGTGCCTTTCATCCCTTGGTTACCAATCTACTATATCAGTCTTCGTTGTTATATTGTAGCTTTTCGAAAATAGAAAAAATAGGCTTTCTACCAAAAACACAGTAGGTAAGTTAACTTGGTAAGTAGCCAATCAACAAACGGAATTTACTTAAGCTAAAGAAAAGCATGAAACCTTTCTTTTTCTTTTTTAAAAACCTTAGTAGTGTTGTAGTAGTAGTTAACCTAATCTACCCTAAACTGTAATTTTTCTGTACAACAAATACCTATACTATAACACCATCTTAGCGGTGCTGGCGTAGATGGTGCTTGTGAAAAAGCCTACAATGGGTTGAATAACAGTTGATACTATCGGCATTGTCGGCCGTTTCTTGCAGGAAGTTACGTGCCGAGTTTTTGCTGGCTCGTATAAATACTGTTGGGAAAGGAATGCGAGTCCAGAACTACCCTGGAACGCAGAATAGATACGGTAAAATGTGCCTGATTTGCTCCCCACTGCGTAGTTGTGCTCCAACCGTTTTTATACATTAAAACTATGTTCCAACCAAATTACAAGCTCTATTACTAGTAGTTCGCCCCGAACTCAGAACTCGCGGTTCGCCAAAAAGTTAGATCAATGAGTGCAAAGCATCGAAATGTAATTATTATAATATCGTAAATTTAAAAAAAACAACATTATAAATGTGTAAACCGAGAACGTTAATTTGATACCAAACAATCCAAACATACTTTCTTGCAAATAAGATGACCAGAATAGCAAGACCCCTCACAAATGAATTAAAACAAAAAATATTGCTTTGCTTATCCACGAAAAGATAACGTGCTAGTCAATCAGTGCTAACCCGTTATACTTACTTACGTATTTTTCCATGCAATTAATCACAAATGCCCCCCACAAATGGCCTTTTGGTCTTCAAGGTTTTTTCTAGCTCCATAACCCCTCGATCGAGTCTACTCATAATTTAATGGCTAAAATATAATGCCTTACCCACTTACGTTTACCCACTTTCATTTAAATTACATCAAATTTACTTTAGTTATTGTCCATCAAACTCTTCTGTGATAGTTCAGCTTAAAAACATCGAAATGCCGAGACGTGCCCCGCGCCAGCCGTGTGTTCCAAGATGAATGTAAGAACTTCGCTTCGCTGCTTCGTTTGATTACGGTTATCATTACCGTAATAATACCAATTACTATGACGTAGGGATGTGACGACCCCATCGCCCGCTGGTTTTACCAGTGCAATCAGTCAATGAAGGGCAGCTTGTGGCGAGTTGTTGGGGAATAGCGACCCCACTTACCCGACGGTTCCTGGGGAGTTTTGTCACCTGAAGGAGGATGGGTGGTACAGGATTCTCTGCCTCTGTATTGCCTTAGCCGGCCAGCCAAAGTGGAGTCGCAAAAGCTGCGTTCTCGAGGGTAGATTTGGAGATCTAAGTAGCTAGTTGGCTATGTTTATGATCCAGTGACACCTCTCTACCGTCAGCCCTCATACCGGTGTTGCCCTTGAGCCATACTAGATGTTGGTTTTGTGGGGGTCCATCTTATGCGGACGAGTCTACTGGAAATAAAGTTGCATGCCGTTTTATTAGGCAGGAGTCCGGTTTTGTTTATCACATAGCCCAGTACTTAGTCCATCCCTTTCATCCAATTACATCAACTTCCGATCAACATCCTGGTGGGTGTTGTCTCTGCGTGCGTCCCGTGACAAGGGCAAGGACAGCATCCGCTCGGTGTACCCTTTACATTTCATTAAAGTGTCAAATGGGGACTCTTCTTGTTGGCTTCGGCTCCGTGATGGGAAAGAATGTGTAAGAAAACTGATAATTGTAGGTCAAAACTTCACTCAAACTGTTCCGTCCTGTTCAGATATTACGAGTATTTCCGGATTGATAAGACCTTCAAAGTGCTCGAGTGGAGACCACGGACTAGCAAGCGCAACGTAGGACGTCCACCCACAAGATGGACAGACGACCTTATTAAGTTAAGGTCGCCGGAAGACACTGAATGTGGGTCGCTTCCAACCGGTACATGTGGAGGTCCAAGGGGGAGGCCTGTCTTCAGCAGTGGGCGTCTTATGGCTGAGCTGATGATTATGATGATGACGACCTTCAAACCTTCACGAAAAGAGCGTACTCCCATAACCCGTACCTACGTCTTAAATACCGGCAATGCACTTGCAAGCCCTCTGGTTATTTGTGTCCATGAGCCACGGCATTGCTTACCATCTGCAGTTCGTCTGCTCGTTTGCCTCCTACATATTATCTTAAAAAATGTTCGCGTGAGATAAGAACAATTATAAGAAATTGTCTGTCTACCTTCTGTATGTAGAAAAACATCCAAGAAGTCCATTTATAACGTATGACCAGCATCACAAGT
This sequence comes from Cydia pomonella, assembly GCF_033807575.1. NCBI lineage: Eukaryota > Metazoa > Arthropoda > Insecta > Lepidoptera > Tortricidae > Cydia > Cydia pomonella. The sequence continues at coordinate 3,187,943 of NC_084707.1, read as the reverse complement.
AAAACTGACGTCATTACGCCTGGTGGTCAATTTCAATTTACCTAAATGCCCTTTGGTTTTATAAATACCCCATCTATGTGTAGGTAGTAATTTTCTAGGATAGTGAAAATCAATAATCACTTTGGAAGAACTTTAATCAATACATCGTATTATGACTCAAAAATCAAACACACGTAAACACATATGATTATAACGTACGTAATATAAACAACCACAGACTAATCTACCTGCCCCCCCATCAAACACTAGAACTATCTTAAAGTCAATTCACAGTTTTGGCTTGGCCTAATCTACTGGTATGAATATGTACATTCTAGACCTTTCTATAAGTAACAAATTCTAAGACCTCTATAGAGTTCTACTGATATCGAAGTTTCTTACATAATAAGTAGGGTATTTGTCTTCCCACATACATATTTTTTTAACAGAGAATTAATCATTTATTATTTCGCTTACGGAATTTAATTGCTAATTACATATTATACCAAAATAAACGAAAATGGTAACCAATTACGAGTAAGTTATATAAAACAATGTAAGAAACAAAAATAACTTAATAATATTTTAAATATATAAATGACTATATTATCAGCAATATTAACTTTAAATATGGTGCAAGTGATAATTATTTTCTCAAAACGTATTTATTTAAGAAGTATGAATAACATCTAGACAGATAGAAAGGCGGGGGTTGATTTAAAAAGACTATCTAGCTTTTACATTAAATTCTTGGTCTTGCAAAGTGTAAAAATTGAAAATTGGAATGTGACGTTATATCTACTACCTACTGATTAAGTAAATAAACAAACCATGACCTTTCACTTTAGTGCGTGTGTAAAATAAAAACTATAAAACTGTTTATTGCCAGTCAGGAAATAATAATAATCGTAATAATGGCTGACCATCCGTAGCCCGTAGTTAGGTAAGTGTTTCTAACTTTCCAGGAGGCCAATATACCTACTGTAATTTAAAATGGGCAGGAAACGAAATATTATTCTTCATGTACCATACTTATGAATATAATCAGCTCTGTAGTGAAAAGTATGATTTGATGTTAATAAGTGTAAAATATGAGGCGTCGCGTACAAACTACGAAAAGGTACGTGCAGATTGTCCGAATGCGCCACGAACGTGCCGCTCGCTCGCGCGATGCACGCGCGACACAGTGGCACCTGAAGTGTGCATTAAATAGGTACCTTTCGCAAACTGCTCGCAGCGAATGTGTGGCGCATTAGTGGCGCGCATACAGCACAAAGGCGACACGCGAATGCATTTGGGCAACCTGGACGTATAAATAGCCACCTATAAATAACGGCCCAAGATTTGGTCCAGCTTAGGTCCGTTATAAGTTTTAATATTTGAACTCTAGCACAATACGGTTACAAAATAACTAAATGAAAACATTCACAACATATTACAATCAAATCTTTGAAAGTAAAATTCTTGATAAATTATAATAACTTAGTACTAACGCAAATCAATATTATTTGCATTTAAAATAACATCTTATTAATGATGAGAAAATACAAAAAAGTTGCTTTCTCTCTTTGAGAAGTTGACATTAATTAGATACATAGTCTATTGTTTGATTCAGTAGGTATACAGGGTGTAATCGTTAAGTGTAGCCAGGCGATTATTCCGTAAACATTACAGATATTAGAAAACTTATTTACTGATATCGAAAGTGCGTTACTCAATGAGTAAAATTACATTAATAACTTTTTTTGATAAAATCAGAAAAATTGCAAACATTGCATACATTTAGTACGCCGTTCGTTGAAAGACTAGTTTATACGGTCTAGTCATTTGACCGTGATCAAATGATTCATGAATTGTTTTATTTTATCCACTTACCCATATCCATTTTATTACAGTTTATTCGTGCAAATAATGAATCTCAAGCAGTTTTATCTCTTACGACACAATACGTTCTTTGAGGGGTGAGTCGTCGTACTAAATGTATGGGAGCATTTAAACTTAATATTTTAAATGTTACTACTTTTATTTTAAAAAGTTATTCATGTAATTTTATTCATTGGGTAACGCACTTTCGATATCAATTTGAAGTTTTCTGATATCTGTTATATTTACGGAATTATAGCCTGGCTAGACTTAACGATTGCACCCTGTATACATATACATACACGAGTCAAACAATTTAGAATAAACAATAATTATTAGTAAAATCCACAATGTTTTATATGAGACTCTAGTCGATACATTTTGTTTTACATGATAAAATATTTCAAATTGATCTCAATTTAAGTAAGACATTTAGCAAAATGATAAAGATCGATGCGGACGAATTCACTATCCATTTTTTTTACCACAAAATGGTTCTGTAATCGAGATAGACACTACCTAAACCGCCTCACACAATATAACAGCGCGGCTTACGTGGGCGATGACTCGCAAATGCGACGCGGCGCGGCGCGGCGGCCCAACGGCATTCGGAGATCGCCCTCGTAGGACACTTCCATAGGTATCAAAGGATTGAATTCACCGGCGCTGCGCCGCGCTGCGCCGCTTCGCGTTCACGAGTTATTCGCTCAGGTAAGACACTGCCTAATACAATAAATACATTCTAATAAAAATGAGGCCATATTCAAAACAAGCGCCACTTTACAAGTTAAGCGAATTTAAAAATAAATACAGAAGATCAATGAATTTATAATCATTATTATATCTATAACATATCTTAACATTTATCACATCTTCTACAAGTTCTCTAACAGCTCGATTTACAAAATCCTACACATCACATTTACTATAATAAGGTCATAATTACCCGATTTTGTTTATTATATCTACTTATTCATTACTAACTAAAAGTATGGAAGTATTTAAATTAGAGTTAATCACTTAAATTACTGATCTTACAAAGAAAAACTAAATCGACTAGCATTAATCAGCTTAATTGAAATAATATTTCACAGTCAAATTATCATAACATATATTAATGTTTTACAGGTTTATTTAATGATATTAGGAAAGGCGTATAAAAGGATAAACTCTAGAGGAAGCATCAACTTGGTACGAAAACTAAAGCATCCCTTAAGTCACCCTAGCGTCACTTAACCAGTGGTTAAAAATAAACTTTAACTGCCTTTCCTGTTAAACTTGCATATCCTCGTTGTCAAAGGCCTCTGCACGTCGGGTGCGTGTGTGTACACGTGTGCACGCGTGTGTTTTAATATACAGATCCTTATGAGAGACGGCCCACCGCCTGCGTGACGTTAGCGTGCACAGCCCCAACATTTTAGTTCACGCGCACGCAACCGGTGCACGGTGTGGTCTGCCCTTAACACATTCACCACTGAGCTATGGTCGTAGCGCTACGTTGTAGCCGATAACATAGGTTTCTCGGTATTTAGAGGAAATGCTTCGTAGAGACAAAACGACAACGTGTCGTGATTAGCGCTGAATGGGTTAACCAATAGAATTAACCGGATTGATTAAATAGTCTAACTAGATTACTAAACTGAATTACGGAACGTCTAACGCATTTCGTCATATGAATAATATAATATGACAAGTATTTTGTCCATAGTCAAGAAGCCTTAGTTAATTAGACTCACAGTAACCAGGTAAATGTCTATTTATCCTAATATTACATATATCCAATTCAGTATAAATTAACATAAAAAACCGAATGGTTTTTTTTTTGCAAAAAAATGCATATTGGACATAGTATTAGCAATTAAAACAAAAAATATTACTTTGCTAATCCGCGAAAAGATAAGATGCTAGTCAATCAGTGCTAACCCGTTATACTTACTTGCGTATTTTTACATGCAATTAATGTTCCCACCCTCCCACCGCAAAAATAAATACGCAAATAAATACAACAATCCACCACCGAAAGTAAAAAAAACTCGACACGTGTTTGGCCTCTCTACGAGACATTCTCAGGAGATGTTGACGGTCCGAAGTCGTCGGCTTCAGTCTGGGGATATTAATTGCATGTAAAAATACGCAAATAAGTATAACGCGTTTTCACTGATTGACTACCACGTTATCTTTTCGCGGATTAGCAAAGTAATATTCTTGGTTTTAGTTAATATGGATTTCCGCAAAGTAACGCCCGACGCCCGATTATAGTATTAACATCCTAATCTACTTCTAATACTGTGACTTCGGGGGGCTACCGCGAAAATCGAAGTTACCTTTATCTTTACGGCAGATAACAAAATTTCGATTTTCGTTTTTCGCGGTAGAAAATGTATAATAACAATCTGGCAACACTGCGCAAATGTTTGCCGTTTTGTATCAATGTTGCCAGTTGACTTGTCAAATTGCGATATTCAGCTACTCGTATATTGTACTGCAAAAGCAGCTAAGATGGAACTATTTGTACCAGATGGCGATTAAATGATCTATCATCGTAAGGACCCGATCCTGATATGGAAATTGGGACGTATACCGGCTTGTACTATATTTCAGTCGAGATTTTACACCTAAAATTCGTTGCAACATAACATTTTGAATAACTGTAAAGTTAACTAAACGTGTAGGCAATTTTAACCCTTAAATTGGCAAAAAACGTGAATGGTCGAGAGTTCAAGCCTGCTCGGATGATTCTGTTTTGTTTTGTTTTCTGTTGTTTTATTTTGTGTTTTGTAAAGGTCAAAGGAAGGTAATATGTGCCTCCTGTGTCCAGTGGCCAATTTAAGAAATATTTTGAATTAAATTATTTATAGAAATATTGATATAGCCTCGTTATAGTATTTTTGGTACTCATTACAGAAAATGGTGGCAAACAAGTGTTTACTTATTAATAAGCGGACAAGTATCTTTGGACTCTTGCAATTTGCAATAGATTAGAGAATACATATATATAAATATTCTTTTGAGAAATAAAATTCTTTAAACGTAAAATATGAAATAGGTATCTTTATTTATTACTAAACTGCGAATATCATTTAATTTTTATTTGATTATCGATCGCGTGTTACTCGTACATTGCGAAACTAAATAACTAAATGAATGAGTATTATTTGGTCAATTTGGCACAAATATTAAAATATAAATTGAATCCATTAACTTAATTGCCCGATCACTAAAACGAATTGTCAATCAAATTGAACTGTGTCAATAAGATTTCATTTCGCAGAAAAATGTCCGACCTACGTTATTATTTATCAGCAATATTATAAGTTTAAATACAGGCAGCTATTTGATTCGGTGATTTTATCTACTTATCTCATTATCATATTTCAGCTAATTTACTATGATTTTTGTTCTAAATGTTCTAAGACCCTTTTCGATCAAATTCAACTTGTTGCAAAAACCTTAATTCATCAGAGTTGCGCATTTGGCAGCAGTGCTTCTCTACAATTTTTGTAATTTAATAATTTTGTGTTCATTAAACTCATCATAAATATAGTCAATATAGTAACATCATAAATCTGAATAAAATATGAAGAAAATCTTACCTCGCATAATCATTTGCTTCATTTCCAACGTCTTTAGGTCAAAGTAAAATATGAAGATCAAATATACAATTAACAATACCACGTTTTATTCAATTCTACGCCTTAAGTTTGACAAATAAGGTCATAATTCGTTTATGAATGAACATCAGTGGTTATGTACTTCAATTACGGCATTGCTTACGAAATTAGGATGATCCATGTTCTTTGTGAAAAGGCGGGGCTTGTTACGCATGCGCGTGTATTTGCATGTCAGTTTCATGTTCAGATGTGTTACATCTTGACTATCTTGAGAGATGACCGTAACGCATCTGCGTAATTGAAAGTTGTAAAATTGGGTTGAGTGCCCAATATGTAAAACTAGTCAGATAATTGATTCATGTGGGCGAATCAACTTTTAGACCGACACTTATTTGAACACGAGATTAGAACTTCAATTAAAAATTTCGCTTATAAAATTTTATACTTTACTTAAAATATATAATGCCCGACCTAATATTAGTGTATTTTTTGGCAGAAACTGGCCGAAACCGAATCAATTATCTTTTGAGGGAACTCATCGATTACTTTTTTTGCTCAGTGAGAGTGAGAAGAACATGGACCTACGGGGCCTTAAAGCCCATTTGTTTTATGATTTCAACGGAAAATACAGATAACCTTAACTCATACATAAAGATCAATGAAAAACAAAAGTATCTACAGTCCTAATACGCGGACGTTGGAAGCGTAAAGCGAATTTTCTTGAAGAGTTTTATCGTCTTCAGTTAGTAAATGATAAAAAAAAATTGAGATCATGCCTTGATATTACAAGTTCTTGACTAGAATAGCCAGTGACTAGATACAAATCATACAAACTAAGAATTCTTGGTAGAATTATAAACTGACTGACATACCAATAATTTCCATCCTACTTTATATCATAAAGCCCGCTTGTAATATCCTAATGATAGTCCGTTATCAAAGTATTAAAACTGGATCATATTTCAGGTCAAATGCAGTGAATTTCAACACATAGGGTCTGCCTGAAGAGACGAGTGAATAATAAAGACTAACTGATTCTCCTCATCTTAGCAATTCCTCGGTCGCACCGGGCGCGGCCCAAGTGTCGAGCTTCGCCCGTCCTTTTAGTGTGACTGGCGCCGCAGGCGCCCTGCATGTAAGAACGCGCGGAGCAAGTCCGAGTAAAAATAGCGCAGCAGCATTTCTTATGCAATTACTAGCAATCCGTGGGCACGTCAAAAATTCCACCTATCACAAGTCATCCGAACCCGTCGCTAAAAGCCGCACCTAACCAATCAAAGTTACACTCTCTCTTAAAGGCGACTTGCTTAATAAATTGCATAAAATTTGGCATGAATATTTACTTAACATATTTTTATTTTATTTATTAGGCAAACAAAACAGATAACATATTACACAATACTTTTAAGTACAAGTTTTGGTTGGAAATGTTATACAAAGCATGTATGCTCAACATGAAAGGCATATTTATAAAGAGCGAAAACTACAAATAAGTACACTGAATAAGTACAAACATACCAGATATTGATTTATGTTACTTGAACGTTCATGTCAAATTTCATCTTTCCTAGTTCAGAATGTGGTTCTAAAATAAGAGCATATCTTCGCCTGCTAGGCCCGTGTGACTCAGGAACGCAATCTTTATTAGCGTTCGTTATTATATATCGGTCTCTGGTTGTGGGAAATGTCGCAATGTTGCTATATTTGCATCTGAGTGCAGTTCGATCTCAATTAGCTGTTGCAATGTTTTAAAATATATTTGCTTTTACCAGTAACATTTATGCTGCGGTAAGCCAACTTCGACCGTAGAAAACGGGGCGTTTAAAATGTATAAAATGGGAGTTCAACCTTCTCACCTATATTTTTCAACGTGTTACGTTCATTTGAACAGTTTTATACACGTTTTGGGGCTAACATTGTTTAGGTTACATATCAGAATACCGAAAATCTGATCTGAATCTAGTGTCACCCCAAGCAAAGCTTTGCTAGGTATTCTTTTCTGAGCATTTGTTTATTTATAGAGCCGTGGGCACTCATGGTAGACATTCTGCAGAATTAAAGTTGTCATAAATATATTAAAATTATTTTAAAACGGGTACTCACGTATTATCAAGTCGATTAAACATTGTACACGCCCTCGATCAGTAGAGGCGGTACAGTCGTTGCTCCTAGTCGAAGATCCTCGAAAACGGATCGAAACATGTCGAGCGTTTATTCGACTTAATACGTGAATACCCTGATAACCTGTCTTAAAATAGTTTTAATATGTTCGAGTCTCACAGGAGTTTATAGTTAAAATTACCATAAATATAATGGAATTTCATAAAAATGTAGTATATATCTCGCTGTAAGTAATTATTCATTAGGTACCTAACTACCTACTCATTCATTTTCAAAGATGTTTCTTTAGAAGTTAGATTTACATAAGGTAAATGCGGTCAAATCCGTCTGAAAGGAATTCCGTACGCAATCGCTGCTTTTTGAATGAAGATAACAATAATGTAATATATAAAAAAGCGCTCATGTACGAAATTTCCCACAGATGGATTTAGCCGAGTTGACCTTACAGCGTCTACGCTAGTTTCAGATCAACTCAGTATCTACACTCAAGTATTGTACTTAAAACATTGAGCGTATTAATAACATTCATACATTGATTAGATCTACGAGTATGTTGTTCCTAAAAATTAAGTTTTGGAGATCATTTTTCATTCTCAATCTTTGGTAAAGGCTGAAATTATGTATTCTACGATATAGTTTCATTAATAAAGGTTCATTACATCAGGCAGTATGGCCAGAAATAGCCAAAATTATAGGTCAATAGCTTGGTTCAGTGTCCTTGCTGTATTGCGCGGGTGCACGGAGCGATAGAACGCATATTGAAAAATAGTATAACTTATGAGCAACGCTAACAGGCGCGGAAGCGTGTGACGGATTTTACCCGCGATGGTGCCTCC